>NC_083632.1:19466816-19808602 GCF_963584025.1 Labrus mixtus
AAAACAGCTGGATGAGATTTTTCATCAGGAAACACATGTACAAGAAGAAAATCATCAAGAGATAAAAGGTACTGCCTTGTCCAAAATGAATGCAAGGAGAAAGTTCTCACTAGTTTTGTTCATTACTCCTGTTTATTGTCAATATTTCACACATTAAATAAAAGTAAGTAGCAAAACCCTTCAATGGATCATCCAATAGTTAAGAGGGTGCAAAGATACAATCAGGACATGATTCTGGATGATTTCTGGACTTAAGTAACATCTGGTGTCACAGTCTAACATCTTAATATATCCCGTCTGTTCTCTACAATGCTCTGTAACGTAGTGTTGTGAATACAGTTAACATAGCATTATTGTTGAAGTATCATTTTCTTAACATGCTGAATTTGTAGAAATAAACGTTCTGCTTTGTATTTAATACCAATCATGAGTTTGGGGTTTGTTTTTCTTACATTTTTATTTAATTAATAAAACATGAACATGACAGCATTATCAGGTGTTTTCAGACTGCAGGAACTTCTTCATAGTTTTAGGAACCACTGGAAACCCCGCCCCCCCCTTTTTTTTATTAATTCCTCACCGGACTATTTTAGTTCCTATAAGCCCGTCTAGAGGAACTTTTTTAGCTTCAGAGTAGGTACCATAGCAGTATGAATGCAAACAGAAAAAAAGTCCCCATAGGTGTTTTTGTAACAAAGTGCTGGGGTCTTTTTGAAGAGAAACTATCCACTACTGTGTACAGAGTTCCCTGACCACTACACAGCATGGAAACTTTTTTTTCTGTCTACATTAGAGGTGCTGCTTGTCAAACAGGCAGCTGCGTGGGGCCCCCAAGGTCTGATAAACTTCAAACCACAGCAGTGGCTCAAAATGTGCAACGTTTGCCATGACAGTAGAAAACCTCCCTAAAGGGGCCCCATCTTACAGTACTCACTCGTATAATAGTAAATCACTGATTGATGCTTGTCTAGCCCTCTAAATATGGACTAGAGACACTTTAATGCAGAACTTCTGCTAAAAAACATAATGGGGATGAATGCGGCTTGGAGGGGCCACCTGTGATTTTTTTTTGCCTCGGGCAGGAGCTAAAAAGGTTCCTCTTAAAAGGGTTCTAGGAACTAAAATAGTTCATAGTTCCTGCGGTGCAAAATGAATAAATAAGGAGGCGGGTTCCTGGAACTATGAAGAAGTTCCTATGGTCTGAAAAACGCCTGATTTCATGTGTAGTTCTCAGGGAACTCCTTTGTGGATAGGTCCTCTGCAAAAAGTCCCTGGAACTGTTTGGTCTGAAAACACCTATAGTTGCAGATTTTACAAACGTTCTGCTCATAGGTACGTTTTTAAGATGTTATGGTCTTAGGTGAAGAATAAAAATGTCAGTTTTCTTTTTACATCTTGCTGCCCAGAGACCACAGATGTAACTTAGCATTATAGCTAACTCTGTCCCAACAGCTGTGTTGTGTATGACTAATGCAAAATAAAAACTAAGTAACATACAGGACACAAAGATTGTGCTTTAAAAAGAGGACAGGACACAGTTTTGTTTCAAGACATTCTCAAACTCTTCTCAGTTGTAGTTTATTTGCACAATTAGTGAATCATCGACAAAGGGCGAACACTCCCGTTTAGTTCTCGAAAGAAGAAATAATGATCAACAACAGCAGCTATGATAGTGTTCTCTGACATGGAGGAGTCTTTGGTCACACCTTTTTACCGCCAAATGTTAAAGAATACTAAAAAATTAAAACACCTGACTTTTAGGAGAGCAAAACAAAAGAGCTCTTAAATTCAAATGAACCCATGAGAGTTGTGAATAATAAGACTCGTGTGATTTGGATGACTGACTAAGGGAACAGTGTGTTTGACTTGACTTTCCCTTTCAGACCTCAGTGGTTTCACTGAGAAGCCTGCAGGGTTCGTCGCCCTGACGTCAAAAATAGGTTCTTTCATGACTGAAAACAACACTGTTCAAGCTGAGTCACTGAAACATCTGTTTGCAGGTTTTCTATTCCATCTGTCCGTTTGCAGCACTACAACATCAAGTCAGCCAGTCCTGTATGTGGTACCAAAAACAGCCAATCTTCAACCAGCATCTTATGAAACAAAGAACTGAATAAATCTATAATCTCTTAGAGTAACAATAAAGTTTTGTCATTAAATGTGTTACTTACTAACAGCCTGTTTTTCAATTATTCACCTATACTTTGTTAAGAGTTTTTTTTATTTCACTTTTCATTGATAAAGGAAACTTAAAATAAATCGTGTACGAGTTCCGTTTTAACACTACTTTTCTGGTTGATTTACATATTTATTTAGTCGTTTCTTACTTAGTATTGGCCATGCTGGTGATCCATGGTCCTTCAGAGATCATAATAAAGTAGTAAGATATGTTAACCTACATTGGAAGACCTCTGCACTTCTCTAGTTTTGCATTTAATTCAAAGACCTGGGCTGACGTCACTTTGAGGACAAAAAAGAAGCTGACGGCTGAAAATCTGAGATATGAAAGCTGTACACAGGAATCAGCAGGGCAAGTGTGTTCTCTGCAAAACAATGAAGCTTACACTGATGAGCAGGAGCTGTGTTAAGAATCACACTTCTGATTGTGCACTGGCTGAACTGATGTTAGATTACACATCAGTCGCAGAGGAATTGAAGTGAAGAGTAAACAAGGCGTTTAAGACTAAACCAGAAGCAGTCAGGTAACAGGCTGGTTTTGGGTGTTAGCATTTTATAACATGAAAAAGCAAAGATCCACTCCAACAGACAGGTTTTCACAGTGTCTCTTATCATTTTACAAACTTGGAAGGTAACTCCAACATCTGGCTTTTTTTCATTTTTCACAGTGACACATAGATAGTGAGAGCCAACATCCAGTGAAATCTAAATTATAAGTGCTTCGTACTTTACTGTAACACAAATGAAGAGAACTCCGGATAATTCCTCGAGCTGAGACAGCAGTTCAGCGAGTGCACAATGGAGCTAAATGTGTCCGGACAGCTGTGTGTTTGCAGATGATTAGAAATGACCCATGAAGGAGACACTGATCAGAGAGTGTTTGGTTGATATTAAAAGGTGCAGGATGACCTCAGGTTATAACTTTCAGTTCTGTTTTCACTTTGTCCATACGTCTAATGAGACAGATAAGACGAGGAGATGAAAGGTTGCCTTGACTACAAGAAGAAATGTTATATACTACTCAATGAAGAGCTTTTAACGGACAATCCCAATAACAGCAGCAACTTGTTTCTTATGTAGCTCCATGTGGCTTGTCTGGCAAACAAAAACATCTGGATAAATGTAGTAAGTGGACTGAACCCTCCTTTAACGATGCAGTCGACATTATGAAGAGGATGTGTGTACATGTGATGCTATCCTCTCCACTGAGAGACTCAAAACCACTCCCACATCTTTGGAGCAGGTTATCACAGGGAGAGGGCGCTTTGTTATGTTTAAAAATCATACACCCTAAACAAAGAGCGAGAGTCCCCAACCAACCAAAAATCAGGGTTAAAATAAAATAATATAATCTTACAATAAATCAACACGGGAAGAGTTTGCAGTTTGGCGCAGTCAGTCCCGGCAGTGCTGAAGGGAGAATTTTGTGGCCGGATACTTGCTCTGATTTTAGACTTGATGGTTGGGGAAGGGTTTTTGGAAACAGCACACCTCTGAAAACACAGGCCAGCACCTCGCCCCATCCTTGTTGTGGAGGTGAAGGACAGAGGCGGCGTGGACTTCCTCTTCTTTTTTTTTTTTTTGTTCATTTGATTTCTTGTCAGGCTGTCGCAGGCTCAGTCCAGCTCTATGGGGCTGCTGTCCTCCTGGGCTTCTTCAGCTCCATCATCATCCTCGCCTGATCCCATCAGGCTGTTCAGCAGGTTTCCTGCAGGATCAAACAAAGAGATGCATGTATGAATAGATTTATATTGTAACAGCTTTTTAAAGGTTACATATTGTGCAAAATACACTTTACTGTGTTTTTCTAACACTAACATGTGTCTCTAGTCCGTCTATAAACACCCCAATTATGAGAAAAGTCCATCCTCCCCACAGGGGAAAGCGTTTTAGATGCGCTTTTAGTAGTCCATTTTCAGAACATTTCAGAAGTTTTACCGTGGCAGACTCACTTCATTAACCTCCGCCGTTGCATAATTACGTCGCCTAGTGGAAATGTGGTCGGACTGTCAGAGCAACGCGATCGCCTTTCCCTAAGTCCTTTATGAATTCTCCTAACATCTATCCTTAACCTCATGACTTTTACCCTGGGGTTAAGGTAAAGAGGATAGTGAAAGGGGATAGGAGGGACAATTTGAATCCACCCTTCGTCTTTCCAGAGAGGGGGCGTGGTCAGACACAGCTCATTTGCATTTAAAGCTACAGACACAGAAACAGCCTGTTCTGAGCAGGGCTGAAATAGAGGGGTTGAAAGGAATGCTAAAATACAGGATCGGGTGGGGTTTTTGGCAAGAAACTTCACACACATGTTTTGGGGAGCTCTGAGACTTTTTTTTTACTGGTTGAAAAGGAGGAGAATATGTGACCTTTACACGAGTCTCATATCCTAAAGTCAATATGCACACTTCTCTCTTCCATAAGCGCAGGATGTATTTCCGGCCAACTGACAAAATCATTTAACAAATTAAGAATTAGACACCTGACATATTAATTTATCAGACAAATAATGTCATTAAATTACAGCTTTGCCACCAGCCCCAACAACAACTCCTAAGTGTGTCATCATAAAATAAGACTTTTAATGTGAAACTTTTCAATTCAGTGTTTTTACTGACTTTCATCACTGGGTCAGTTTGTTTTTGAGAAGAGGAAACCAATTCAACTAACTGGAGGATTGGTTAAAACCTGGAAGATGTTCAACACTGAAGGGTCCTATTAAGACTTATTTTGTGGTTAGCCGTGATGTGTATACATACTGTACATTAATATCAAAGTCTTGGTCCACTCACCTAGCAGTCCACCGTATGATGGTGACTGTTTGGGTGGAACGCCAAAGAAAACCTGTCCTATTCTGTCGAGATACTGAGGAAAAGGAAGAAGAGGACATGATTAAGACTCTGACCATGCTTACATGAACGTAGATATTTAAACATCACAGCAGCAACACTCACCTCATTATACATGGGGTCCCTCTTTAGAGAAGGTTGGTATTGCTCACATAACACTGTGAAAACTGTTAATTTACCCCTGAAGAAACAAAGAGGAAAAGTTTGAGTTAATGGGATATCTTCATCTTCAAACATCCAACCATTATCTTCTATCCCATTCAGGGTCTCGGGTGGCTGGAGTCAATCCCAGCTGTGATTGGGTGAAATCCTCAAATGTTTAGTTTTTTTAAACTGACAGTGAACTATTACAAAGTACTCAGGGAGTAAGAGATCAGATAATACTAGCTCAGTTAGCTCATTACATGCTTAGGTTTATTGCTGAGCAATTAGATTCACATCATAGATTATTATAATGGCATAGAGGTGAACATTAAAATGAAATAGTTTTTCCTCACCCATCCACTGCCAGCAGCAGAAACCAGATAAAGTTCAGTAGAGGCTGGACGAAGGGAGGGCCCTTTTCTATGGACGGGTGTTTCTCTGTGTATGTGCTGAACACCACGGAAGCGCTGTTTTTGTTCTTTAAGCAGAGGAACCTGGTGGGTGGAGGTTTGTAGGAGAAAGTAACAGGAATTTAAAAATTAAAAAAACACAGAGGAACCAGACAAAAAGTAGAAGTTGGAAAAGAAAACGTGACAGAGGGTGTGATACAGAGGATAGAGAGAGAGAGAGAGTGGGACAGAGAGAAGGCGGTGTTCAGACAAAAACTGATATGACTGCAGACCAGCAAGATGGAGGATGATGCATCGATATCAGTTTCTAGACGGCACATACAGATTCTGAAGTCTCATTCTCTGGTTTAACTGAACATGGATGGCGATGTAGTTTTTAAAGGTTTTCAGAAAATTCAGAAAGTGCGTCTGTGACACTTCACTTACTGTAGGACGGCCTGCGCCACAAACATGTCGACCTCGCTGCGGAAGCCTCGAGAGGCCGAGAACTCCACCAGCATCTGCGCACAGCCCTCCCCGTCAGACGAATGCAGGAAGTGGTAACGAGACTCACTGTAGTTTTGTTCTGGACACACAAAAGATTTTAAATATTCTAGCTGTTAAATTATTCAGTCTATGCAGTGATTGGCATCAGATTTGGGCTTCTACAACGCTAGGTTAATGGATTAACAATTTCATGTGTAGCCTCACGCCAGAGTTTCCAGTGCCAACAAGCTGGCTCTCTTAACTTGGCAAAATCACTGCTGGATAACGTAGGCGGTACACCTAGCCTGCTCTTTAAAATATTATGTTAAAAATCAAATTGGTTGTAAAATGCTCCAACTTTCACCTGTCCTAAATCATGGGACAATGTCATGCAGTTCTTGAGTATAAAGTTCTACATTTTTACATAAGGTTTACATTTTAAGAAATCTGACATGGCTGATAACATGCAGGAAATAAATGGGAGGCACTGAGAGTGAATAAAGTGGTAAAAATAACTATATGAAGTTGTGAATACGCAGGATTAGTATATTTCTTTAGATCTTCTTGTCAACACTCTTTGTATATGAACACAGCCATGTAGAGGAAAGTCTGTATTAACAGAAACATTTGATAACCACAGTCGTGTCACCAGTTATCTTTGAAGGTTTTGAGGTTTTGTAAAGCCGGCTGACGCAAAGAAAGTCTGATGTGTCAAACTTGCTTTGCAGTAAATCGCTCTGTAAAGTTCTCTAGTGTCAGAGTAAAGTGGAGACAGTGGATTAATTAGACGTGTGATGTCACACATCATGAAGCTGCTGGTGTGTGGGCTAAACAGCTAAATCCAGAGGATGATTTTGATGCACATGACACACTGCCATCGTGTGTTTATCTTTAGTTAGGCTTGTTTTATGAAGGCTTCTGTATTATATTATTCATATTTGGATAGGAGACTCTTAACCTGTAATTAGTAATTGTTATCATTCTTTACACTTCTTAAACTCAGTGATAAATTGTTTACCTTTCCACAAGGTGACAGCCAGCAGCTGGTGTAGTTTCGGGTGACCCAACTTGCCAGATCCTCCTGTGGACCATTTCAAGGCTCTGGACACAAATGCTACTCTCTCAGGGGAGTTCGGCTCCATCCGGCTGAACAACTTAGCCAGGCTTTCTGCTCCACATACACACACACACACACACACACACACACACACACACACACACACACACACACCAACATACACACACACAGATCAGATAATGCCCCTTTTAATGTCAAATGTGCTGGCGTGCTGTACTTTTAAAAGTGGAGCATCTGTGAATGTAATGTCATGAATATTTCAATGCCTAATTATCTATATGCAATTCCCCTTACAAGAGATGTTGGAAAGAATCCAGCAGATCAGTAACAGTATCACGGCAAATCAGTAGATCTGAATAAGCTATACACATTGAGGTGTTTAACAAGCTGCCTCATGAAGCCGATTCAAATAAAGATTTGAGGTCACAGTAAACAATACATACAAATACTCGTAACATCAGCACATACATATTGGATACCTTCTTTTTGTTTTGCATTATACACTTCCATTAAATATGTCCCTTTTTCACACTGCTTAGTTTTCCAAACAATCTTTCAGTCGCAAAGGAATCAGTTTTGCAAAATACAACATTTTACTGATCCTTTTTTGTGCCTTGAAATTGTGTAAATAAATATTGTTGAAAAAGTACTGTAATTATGTTAAAAACAGATCAGAGACATAATTAACTAAATGTCTCTCTCACTTTTGAAGAAGAACAGATAATACATGAGAACATTTCCTGCAACTATCCCCTCTTACAAAATAGAATGAAGGTCGTCACTTACCTAATATATCATCTTCAACTTTTGTCTCAGATTTCTCCAACACCTCCAGAACCAGCATGGACAGGTCTGCTGCACTGTTTTGCTGGAGATTAAAACACAACAAACTATATTATTTTTCATTCAATCCATGATTTTGAAACGTTTTTTATTCTTTTACACAATGAGCCTCAAGGCTACAACATGAAGCGTAACCTATCTTTAAATTTACCTTTCTATTATCCTAGCTTATTCACACTAAAAAATGACTTTGAGTCAATGTAAATACTTGTGATGATTTGTGTGTAGCACTAATGAAGCAGCTCTCAAAACAAAGTGTATAAGCGGTGTGACCAGTACTCAGTCAAATGTAAACGGTCTTCTGCACACTGATGCAAGCAAAGATGGACCTCACAACATAAACAAACACCTATTGTATGGGCGGTTCTACTTGTTTATGACTTAGAGACATTACTCTGAGACTACAATTATATAAAAAAGAAAATAAATATAGCCCCCCCCCCACAATACTATTTTAAACATAACTTTTGCACACTCTACAATTTAAAATGGCAAAGAAGGAAATGTAACTGAGGATGTACCTGGTTATAGCTGAAGAAGAGTAGAGCACCATTGTACATCAGCTCCCTGGCCTCAGCATGTTTAGCCTGTGACATGTACCTGAGGGAAGACATCATGTCAGAATCACACATGAGAAGATAACACCTGCTTTGCTGAGATCACTAACAAACAATCCACGCATGGGGCAGCAAGATAAGGTGCATGGACACCAGTTTTGCTCGAGATAAACCAGGTCTGAATGTTTACATTACTCTGCATATTATTTTGACATTGGGACAGTTACAGCTTCTTTAAGACTCCATATGTTTATAACTATGGGAGGATTTCAGACCTTATATTACATATATGACTGTATTTTTCTTATTCAGTATATTTGGCTTTTACTGGATTTGATTCAGAAGAAACCACCTTCTTCTGCAAACTAAGCTGGAGGCAGATAAATATTTTATTCATAAGCCCAAACAGCCTCCAGATGTCTTTACTGTATTGAAGCAGCTTTGCACACTAGAAAGTGTGACTATGAAAGAAATGTGCAGACATTGGAACATAGTAATTAACTCTGGCTGGACCCTTCCCAGACTGCCTTGTGGTCATCAAGCACATCCAGCTGTAGTTCACTATTTAAGAAGACAAAGTATGCAGCAGGCAGAAACATGTCTATCCATCTTATTTCAGACTGCGGCCATCAGTACATCTAGATGAATGCTAACACAGCTGGGCAGCTTCAACAGCGTTTGTGAAATGTCAACGCTTAACAAAGTTGTAAGCCAATGTTTTATTTTGTAATTAGCATGTGAAGCATATGTTCAAAGTTAAGCTTAAAATTGTATGACTGTCTTTCTTACATTAGCAGTTAAGCTAACTCGGCTATCATTAGTTCTGTTGCTAAAACACGTAACTAGCTGCTAGCACACTAGCTGTAGATGGCAGTCCCATTTTGTGACTGTAGAAGATCGACATTCCAGCTGACCACACAAACACGCGGACCAACATGGGTGGGCGGGTCCACGGTGAAATTATCCAATCATAAAGCGGCATGCATAGAAGCAAGGTTGACAGCGGAATGATCTGGAACAGGCAGGCCCCAAAGCCAAATGACAATTACAACCACATTTACGAACGTAAAACGAGGTCTTACCTAAAAAATAAAGTCCTGTACATCTGATGTGCTTCATAATAATCCCCTTTTTCTACACTGGCTCGCAGTTTTCCCTCCACCCTTTGTACGCCTCCACGGTTTCTGGCACTGGAGCACCTCAGAGACTCCTGCTCCGACATCGTCGTTGCTCCGCAGCAGCGAGCCAAGTGTTGACAGTGGTAAACCGGAAAGCTTTAAACTAATCAGACCCTCCTCGCTCGCCGTAGTTAGTGTGTAGTGGTTATTTGATATGCAGAGACCACTTGTCAAAATCATGACACCATGCGGCTGACTTACCAAGCTGAAGGTAACCTAGTAAGAGTAAGGTTAGGGGGGAAATACTATACTTAGTTTGGGTTAAAAATAAAAGTCATTGTTAAAATCAGGCAGCTTCAAAAGTTATTGGAGTTGATTCAACCTTGAGCCAAATTATGTCTTTCACTCCTCATTTATTTGATAGACCTATTGTAGAGAACCTCATGCCAACAAAAATCATAAAGGCACATTATTAAAAACACCAAAAATGACCAGAGTTGATAGACACGGTAAACGTATATTCATTTATTTATTTATTTTAACATTTAACCAACTGAATATAGAATAATAGAATATAATTACTTTATTGATCCCAAACTGGGAAATTGTGGTGTTACAGCAGCAGGTTATCAAACACACAAAATGAGCAAAAAACACAATATTAGCAAATCTAAACACAATATAATATTAAATACAAAGTAAATAAGCACTAAAAATATCAAAACTAAGAATGTGAATATATACAACCAGGATTTAACTTAACATTACTAGTCTTAAATATGAAGATTAAATGTAAATGTGCAAAAACAGAGTTGTGAATGGACAGTATTGACATAGGGAGATGTGCAGTCAGTGATACATAAGTTAAAGTGAGTGTGAGTGTAGACATGTTATCAGTAGAGACTATTCAATATAACAGCGAGTAGACAGACAAATGAAGTGAATATTAAAGGCAGATTACATTTCATATATTAAAAGGAGAACTCATCACATTTAATTTGGGTTCTTAAGAAACATGTTTATTCTGCACTTCAAATCATCGTAATGGTGTTTGTCAAACAATTATGTAGGCTATATCAGGTTATGTTGAGAATTTCTACTCACTCCATTAATACATTAATACAGTAACACGTGTTAGACCCTCTCTGCCTGGTAAATGTTGTCATCCACACTCCATGTTGACACTCAGTCTTTTGAGCATGATTTTTTTCCCCTCCGGGCTTAGACCATTATAAATCCTATTCTTGGATGGTGGCCGAAGTATGATGTATAATGTTTCTTTTATGTTCAGTTGTCTTGAACAAAGAGGAGAGGAGGAGGGGAAGATGTTTGAAGATGGCATGACGTGTGAACTGTCAAGCAGAAAAAGTAAATGCATAGGCTTTTCATCTGTTCACAATTTAAAGGTCTTTACTTTTTTATTCCCCTTTTTATCTGCTGTTTGTTTTTTTAGAGAGAGGAGGGGAGTTGGGACGAGAAGATAGGATGTGGGGAGGCTCTGTAGCTCAGTGGGTAAAACCACTCAGTCAACCTGATGGTAGGAGTTTTGATTCGCAGTAGTTCAGTCTGTAGGGACTTGGGTTGGGAACCGGAGGGTTGCTGGCTCAAGTCTCGATGTGGACCAAAATGGTTGTAAATGGTAGCTGGAGAGGTGCCAGGTCACGTCCCAAACACTGCTGAGGTGCCCATGAGCAAGGCACTGAACCCCCAACAGCTCTGTTGCGCTCCCTGCTCATCCCAGAGCATCACTGATCATCACTGTGCCTGTATACAGCCTAACTGGACTGACTTGTGGGCCTGTCGGCTCTTAATCTTGGTAAAATGTAGAGTCGCTTTTTTTGTCTGTATGTGTCACATTTAATTTTCCTCCCATCACCTCATCCCTGTAACTAAACAGCTGAGTTGTGGCTATCACATGAACTGATCAGTTCTAGTCAAATGACTTTACAGTCACCTGATATCTGTCCTATGATCACTGAGCTCATATCTTATCTGAGGATTGTGATTGGGTGTTTTCTTGATGTGAATATGTGTCGTATGAGAGGATCACAAAGAACGATTGTTTTACATATTTAACCATCTTTTTCCTGATGTAAATGTATTTAAACATTTAGAGAATATTCTATAATGTTAGAGATTTGTTCTTCATTAGAAAATGATTACTGGCGATCAAACACCCTTAAAACCAACGTATTGTGATATAAATAACAGAAAAATTACTCTAACAGTTAAATGATTGAAACAATAATAATAATAATAATAATCAGAACATTTTACAACTTTTTGTGTTGTCTAAAGTAATTTTACACACCTTAATTATCCCTGAGGGAAATTCTGCTCATACACATATATAGGCATGAATCACACACAAGCACAACAGGACCTGTGGACATGCATTAGTGGAGAGATGTCAGAGTGGGGCTGCTACACAGTGAGCATGGATTCGCTGGAGCTCAAGACCCCCTCGGCAGTACTCGGGAAGTGACCTGGCACCTCTCCAGTTATCAGACCAACTTCCATAATTTCGGTTTCGCACCGGGACTTGAACCTGCAACCATCCGGTTCTTAAAACCCAAGTCCCTACAGACTGAGCTACTGCCGCCCATGAAGCCCTGAACAAAAGAATCTCCAGTGTAAGTCCTGGGATAACAGAGGCATTTCAACTTTATTTGACTTCAAACTAAAAGGCTGTCGTCACATCACTTTGTAGAAAGAGCAAGATTTGATCAAGCACGACCACTGACACTTTTTAAACATAACATGACGTATTATACAGCATAGATAAGTTAAAACAAAAAACGTTCTTATGATCACAGAACCAGCACACGATTCTCTGTGTGAATTATGTTGGAGATCAAGTTTAACATCCCACAAACGTCCTTAAAGTGAAAGGTATTTTCATTTGTTTGATGGCTGATATTATTATAAGGGTCAAATTAAGCTTTATATACAAAAAAATAAATATGACTTAACCTTCAGGTAGCTCTCAATTATCTGACCACATATGATCTAAATAAATTCTGCTTCATCAAAACAAATTCCTCCTTTAACCTTTTTATTTTCTATGGTCACTAATCTGCAATTTGTGTGAATCTTAATATTTACAGTCTATGGTGTGAATCAATCCAACACAACTCTTAAAAAAGTCCATGATGACAGGTTGTGGTTAAAATCAGAGTGGTGAGCAACACAGTTATTGTGTGCAAAGTTTAAACCTTATCAGCCAGTTAAGATCTTGTTGATCTTATCCGCACATGGACTCGGTGTTGTCTAATCATTACTGGTGCATGTTAGTAAAGTAAACACAAAATCCCCTTCATCTGAATAAATTAACTAAAGGAAACACAAGTTCAGTGTGCTCGTCTTGTGCAGTCTGTGCTGCGTTGGTTCATATTGACAGTGTCTCTCTGTAGAGTTCTTTTGAGGAGGAGGTGGTGGTGCTGTTAAAAATAGTGGACAAGGTAACATCTGCACCGGGGTCTGAAGGTCTGTTGTTGTCCTCTCGGAAAGATCTGCCATTTTTCCTGAAAGAGTTCCTGATCCTGCTGGAGAGTTGTCCGGACACTCGCCTCACGGCCTGGCTCACTCCCCGGTTCTTCAGCTTCATCATGCCCACGTCGTCCTCCAGCTCCTCGGGCGGCACGTCGATGTTCCCCGAGTACCAGAACACCCACCAGATCAGGCTGAGAAAGATGATGACGGCGCCCACGTAGATGAACAAGTCGTGGACCACCAGGCCGCCGAACACCCCCACCATCATGATGAAGACGCCGAGTATGTCGTGGGCCACCGCGAACCAGAACGAGCACTTGCAGCGGCCGACTCCCTCGTAGCTTGTCTCCATGACCGGCTCGACCTGCACAGATGTGGACGTGGACATGGTGCCGGCGGGGATCCTGTCTCCTGAAGTCGATTCCAGATGTGGAAAAAAGGAAGTCAATGTGCGGGCAGCTGCAGGATAGTTAGGAGTATTCCTTACTGACGAGCAGAAACACATGAAACAACCTGCAGCGACACAGGTCAAAGTACAGAGTGTTATCAACTAGAACCAGCCCTGCTGTGTGACTGCGTTGAACGTTTCAGAGGAAAAAGTTGCATCATGTTTATATCTGCATGTCTGACTGATGTGATGATCCGTTTGTGTCTCCCCCTCTATAGCACACTTTTTTTTTTATCCCAGCCAATCAGATGGATGTCTACCAATGACTCTGGTTCTGCTTGAGGTTTCTGCCTGTTAGAGGGAGGTTCTTCTTTGCTTCTGTCGCTTCAGGTGCTCATTGGTAGACTGATGTTGGGTCTTTGTATTTTTTCTAACAAAGAGTATGTTTTGGATTTTACATGTTAAGTGTTGTTGGCCCTACACAGATGAAAAAACGATTAAATAGGTTGATTCATTGCCGACAGTATTTCACATTCCAGAGTGTTTTGAACCTTGATTCACACCTCCATCGCGTAGCGTTTACGTGTCCTCTTCTCCTTCAGAATTGGGATCCACACCAGCCCCATCACCACAAACAGCAGCCCTACGGACACACAGGCAGAGGCTACGGAGTGGGATGCTTCCGACGACTGGAGCAGGAAGAGGAGTCCACCTGCCGCACACATCAGTGATCCCATCACCAACACAATGATAGGCTTGTGAAGGTAAGCCCAGCTGGGACTTTGTGAGTTACCTGTGTGATGATGACTCCCAGAGTCTTCTGGAACTGAAGTTTCCCCAACCATTGCTGCTCCACAGAAAAAAAAACACCTGTAAGCACTTTGTCTTCCCTTTGAGAGCCTTTACCTCATGAATAATGGAAACACTGATCGCTGAGCATCAAAGAATCCACAACTTTCCTTCTTCAATCCGTCTGGAGCCGTCCTGTCTGCTCAGCTAGTTGACATCTACTCAGCCGGCTTCCAGCAGTCACATGACGGAGTGAGAGTATATGTTTGATATATCTCATCTCCGTCCTCCTGACCACCTACCTGTGAACACTGTAATTCCAGATGGCCCACCACACACACACACACACACACACACACACACACACACACACACACACACACACACACACACACACACACACACACACACACACACACACACACACACACACACACACACAGCAGAGGTAGGGCTCGGATGAATACACAGAGCCAGCCCACCTGTTGACAACAATATCATCACCTTTGATTGGCTGGCTCCTTAGTGGTCACCTGGTCCTTTTAAAACAAACACACAGTCTATTGAAATGCAGGAAAATTCATGTTTCAGATTAGCTGTTTGAATTCTTGTCATCTTAAATGCCTCATAGGGAATGTAGTTCAGCCTATGTGGCAATGTTGCATGTGGAGAGCAACAGCAGCTGTACAAGCACAGGCATAAGCTCATCAACAAAAGGCTTGTCATCTGATACACATGCACAGCTCTGATGGCTAAACTCAGCATCAGAAAACACGTCTCAAGGCAAACACACTTGAAGTGATCAAAAGGTGTATGAGACATTCAGCATCCTGTAAAGCCTGGTTGTTATATGCTTGATTAGGAGTCTTAAAATTATGCTAATTCTGAACGTAGCGTGGCAGAACTAATAACACAATTATCACTCTATTCACTGTAAGTCAATCATTCTGCAAATGTTGTGTTGACTCCTATTTTAAGAAGTGCATACATGTTGCATTTGAACGATACAGGGTGTTACTGAGTCAGTTATGCATTTGTAATATTTGTCCCTGAGAAATATGATTGGGTGTATATCTTCCCTAAAGGAATATAAGCTCAAATGTTCATCTCCTATCTAAAAACAAAGGATAAAAAGACACACACACACACACCACAGACTTTAAAAAAAAAAAAGGTAGAAAAACGCTCTAAAAGTCCAAATACACAAATACACCACCTTCAAGTGTAGTTGATGTTTGATGTACATTTATTGGTGTTTCTTTGCCTTCAGGGACAACCTGTTGGTCAATGCCATCTGTGTGAATATTTTCACAGAGAAAAAACAATGTGAGTCCTTTAAAAACATGTCGACATCAATAGTTCTTGTTTCTGCAGGATTTCAGCAGCGTGTAGCTTTGTACCGTGCATTAACAAGGGGTTACATAACAACAGATGCTACTCATACCACAAAGTTGAACTGTAGAGTGCAGATACATCCATTAATCATCTAAGAGGACGACGGTGCTCAGATGTAAAATGAAAAATGCACAAAAAGTAGGCAAAAATAATTAAGCAGTGATTACTGTGGACAGGATTTTATTCTACAGATTTTTTTATTGAGTTCATTTTAAAATGTTGTTTTATCTCATGGTAAGGTCACAACAAAAATCATGTGTCCAGTATTGTCATAACATCCAGTAAAACAACCGGCATGGCAAAGCAGGAAAGCAAAGTCAGTGTTGGCCAGCTCCATGCGTCCTCTCCTGGATTCATTTGTTCTTCTCCCCTCTGTTGAAGGTACAGGCTGCACACGGCTAAGAGCACCACATATCAATGTCCATTTACTCCTCGTGCAATGTAAGCACTTATCAGCTTGAAACCTCGACTGCTCTTTCCAGCAGCACTATAGCACTTTATTATTGCTAGTATTGTTTTTACCTAATGGTTACATTTTCTTTTCTTGGTTGTATGATGAGGTTGTGTTGCACTGCCCTGTCTTTTTATATATTGTGTTTTTACCCACTGCTGTAAATCGAATTTCCCTTTTGGAGGGACAATAAAGCTCTTCACTGAAAAATGACTAAAGTCTCATGGGACAACTTTTCAGGTCGAAAAATCCCGTTAGAATCACATCCCTGATTAATAGAAACACAAAATGGCCACAGAATATTTCAGACAACAAAGTTTATAATCTGTTTCATTCATACATAAAAGAGAGACACTGACTGAATATATATGGATCATTCTGTGAACACTGGTTCTGTGTGATGTGAAAATTGTTCATGATGAGAATGTGGTATTCATGGAGTCTTTACTCAGAATCATTTCACTCGAGGCACTTTTCTTTTCACTTCTGTGTCCGTCTTGCCGGCCTTCTTTTTGCTCTTTTGGTCAGTTTGCTTGGTGATTTTTTCCCTTTCTTTGACACGGGGGGTTTGGGGGCTTTTTCAAGCTGCTTCTTCTTGGATCGTTTCTACAACAGAGAGAAAATGCAATCAGGATGGATCATCAGTCCACTGAAGACACTTCTCCAAAATAACATTTGAAATATTCAAATTGAATCGAGCAAAAGTCACTGACCTCCAGCTTGGGTTTTTTGCTAGGTGTTGCTATGGGAACCAGCTGTGGGATTTCCTCCTCCTCCTTTCCTTCCTCTCCAGTGGCATCTGTTTGCTTTATTCCGTCTTTCTTCTTCTTCTTTGCCTAAAAAAAAAAAAAAAAAGCCCAAACATGTGAGCTGGTAATTTCACACAATATATGTGACTCAGACACCAGATGTCAACTCGTGCTCACCTCTTTCTTGGGTAGGTCAGTAGGATTCTCTTCCTTCATCAGCGAGTCGAGGTTGCTCAGGTCTGAGGTGTAGATGGGCAGAGCCACTGACGTTTGACTCTTTAAATGTATGAGCTTCACCACTGGCCCGCTCTGTAAATGGAAATGCAAACAAAAAATCAAAAATGTGGAAAAGTTGAGTTTTTTTTTTTTTTTTTTAAATCAGAGTGTGGGTGGAGACAAGTAAAAAAAGAAATCTGTATACAGCCTCAAGAAACACTCAAACATTGACTTAATATAGAAAGCAGGAACACAGAAATGTCAGGATAAAACTGAGATACTATGAGAGACATGCTGAACTGCTAATCATTATGAGTTCCAATATGTTTATAGAAGTCAGTCCATTAACAGTCTCTGTTGAACATGTCTAACTTTAAACCAAACATATAAAAAGAAAAGACAATTCTCTGGGCAGCACACTCACTGCACGTATTTTGGACACCACTGTTTGGACGGCGGCCTCGATGTTGTCTGTCACCTCGTCTGCAGTCATCCCGGAGTGGGCGATGCGTGCCATGCTAAAATAAGGGCACATCATAAAAAACATTCAAACATGAGAAAGTGACTCTGCAAACATCATCGGTACATGAAGGGACTTTTGCATTCATGAGTGTTGTGTATCAAAGTTGTAGAGACAGGCTCCACAGGATGAGGAGGTCCGTCTGGATTTACGTTGACTCTCTTTAGCACCAGCTACTGCCCGTATCAAACACTTCACAGAATCGACAGGGTTGCTGAGAGGTGCTACAAAACATTTAAACAGTCTGTAAAACTCTTCACGGATAGTTTGACATCTTGTTGAAGCAACAACGATGACCACGTTTTCTGTGAAGCTGTGATAAAAGGTTGTGTCATAGACAACCAAACAAAGCAGTTTCTGATTTGATCATTTGTTTGACGAGAAGCAGGAGTGTAAATCTCACCAGCAGCAGCCCTTCTTGTTAACCTTCAGGTTGGTGCCCTGGATGACTCTCTGGATGTCTCTGGCCAGCTGTTTGCTTTGCAGGTTCACACACAGTGGCTCTCTGGGGAAGACAGGAGTGAGGTAAGAAGGCATCTACTGCCGCTACACAAACTAGTTTAACCATTTTCTGATCCTGCTTGCCTCAACTATGCAAGGGATTCTTTTTTTTTAGCCAAGCAGCTAATAAATCAATTTGCTGTTGTTGTTGTTATTCAGTGAAAGTTGTGTGCTGATTTAACGGAGCAGAACTACAACTGGTGATTACAGAGCTGACAAAGGTCAAAACATAGAAGCCAGCAAAATGCTTGTATGCTGTTTTTTTTTAATCATGAACATTAGGGGTGTACACGTGTAACCGGTTAGTAAATCATAACCGTTTAGGAAAAATCAGTAAACGAAAACTGTTTTATTTTTTATTTTTTAAATGTTTTAGAGACACACATTCAATCATCTCTGATCAAAAACAACACATACTATTTATTTAGAGATGAATAAAGCTACAAATGTTCCACTTTGACAACGTTACTGCGCTCACAAATGAACGTGATAAATGTTGGACAACTGACCACCGGGCATTACGTCACGTAACAAGTAAGTTTCACTTTTGACTTGCGATGCAGCCAAGACTACTCAGCGAAGTGCGGCTTGGAGGTTTTTTGAAAAAAACGAGAAAGGAGACCAAGTCAAATGTACACTGTGTGGTGTACATTTGACTTAGTGATCGGGGGCCTGAGTCCTTCTGATCGAGGCTCAGCCCGTGGACGGTGCGAGGCCGGTCTTCTCGGAGTCGGGTTGTTTGGGAATGCAGCCCAAAGCGGGTGGTAAACTCCATCTAAGGCTAAATACTGGCACGAGACCGATAGTCGACAAGTAAGGGAAAGTTGAAAGGAACTTTGAAGAGAGAGTTCAAGAGGGCGTGAAACCGTTGAGAGGTAAACGGGTGGGGTCCGCGCAGTCTGCTCGGGGGATTCAACTCGGCGGGTAAGGGACATTTGGCTTTCATACTCATCATGGTAGTTGTTTTATCATAGCCTTGTTATAGGCCTAAAATAAATACATACAGGTATTTGTTTTTAAAACTTCTATGGCAAGTTTTCTGTGTTACTTATATAGCCTACTTTATAAAGCACAATTGTATCTGTCTGACAACTTTGAGTGGCGGCAGTGATGCGGAGAAATCTTTCTGAAAAGTGGCCGCACCCTCCATTGGTTGTATAGCGCGATTGTGGTCCACTTTTTTTTATTTATTATTAATTTAAAAAAACGTACACACGGAAAAAAATGACATCGTGTAACCGTTTAAATTTTTTTGTAACCATTCACACCCCGACGTAAAAACACCAGAGAGAGTAGGACATTGCTTACCTTTTCCTCTCGTAGAAATGCTTCCCGAGGTGGGATGGCAGCAGGCGGCGGACGCGTTCATCAGAGAGGAACAAATCGTAGTTCCCCACGAGACGACGTTTGGCTTCAAATGGTTTGTACTCCGTCCTCAGGGCCTTGTAGGGGATGATCTGCAACCAATACAGGGACACACAATAACAATAAAAGCCATTATTTGAGATCTTTATTTAGAACAGTGGTTTGTGAGTTAACCACTGTCTGTGTATTCAACATTTATTGCACCTGACAGGTAATATTTCCATCTGTGACAGTACTCCATGGTAAATACCTCAGAGATGTTTTTGACTCCCTTCACCTCCAGGAGCTTCTTATAAAACCTCTGTGTCTGTTCTGAGGTCATTTTGGGCTCATCTCTGGTGAAGAGGCAGATCTCGTCTGTGTCTGGTCGTTGTCCATGGGGCAGGGGACTGAGGACGGAAACAAAAAGTTCACATCAATTAAGTCAATTCAGAATAATGACAAGGAAAGATCTGCCAAACAAAAAACAAAAAGTATAAGGCAGTAAGACAGCTCGATGCTCCTGCCTCGTGGACTCACATGCGGATGGTCTGTGCCTCTTTAGGGACCTTCCAGAGAGTGAAGAGCAGGCTGATCTGCTGAGTCTCCTCCAGGAAAAGAGCGTCAGGGGTGGACTTTGTTTTCAGGAATGCCTGCAAGGCTTGTACTGCCTTTTTAACCTGACAGACACATTAAAAGTAGAGTTGAAAAAAAAAAAAAAGACCAAACACAGCCCCCTAGAAGTTGTCTTCAAGGGGTTTAGTCTTTCTACTGATCGGCTGAGAGTTAGCTTCAGTGCTAAAGCAAACACGCTGGCTAACGCTTGCTATGTAAGAGCTGCTGTTGGATAATAACATGATTTATTTGACAGTCGTGTTTTTATCTATCGACAGAAATGTTGCTCATTAAAAGTTTTAGAGTTTTGAAGTAAAAAGACAGTTTTACCTGTGCCCGGTCCAATGCAACTCCTTTTCCCTCAGCCATGCTGTCTGCTTCACGTGTGAACAGTAGCCACGCATGCGCAAGAGGAGTACTACTACGTCACTTGATACAAAGTCAACTTTATTTAAACAGGAACTGGGAACAATGAGGACAGTGAAGTTGCCTCTGAAGGAAAGTTGAATTCAAATGATGAATACAGATATTTAAGTTAATATTAAAGTTTCTGCACTTGAATGTTATCATTCTATTAAACACGTGTTTATGATTCGTTATGTTAGGGAGCTATGAAACAATCCACAGGCTTTTTAGAAATCATTGTATCCTCAAACAATGCAGCACTCCTTTCATTAGTCATTTTCTGGGTCTAACCATTTTCAACAGGAAATATCAGAATGGATATTTCTGCTGATATGAATTCACTTGTGTTTATACCTATTCAAAGGAAAACCAATACACCTTTCTTTTGCAGCTTGATCATTTATTGTCAATTATATCTGTAACAGCTGTCCGTGTGTGTGTGTGTTTTTATCCATGGTTAATCAGAGAAGTATGTCAGCTCAATCCAAGTCAACCATCTCCCGTGGAGAGAGACCAAACTAAAATAATTTGGTGCAGCAACCCTTAAAACCAAATAAAATGTCCTCTGGAGTCTTAATCCCACTCTTAGACAGGGAGATGAACTTTGCAAATCAAAATTACAGGCTTACACTGGTCTTTAGCAGGATATTTCTGTATTTCTTCCCCAAACTCACGACACTGCATCCAGCTCCATTCTAAAAACAAATGGCTTGGCCGTCCGACAGTGCGGTTAGCCATGGGAGTACAGAAGGGGGGACTTGTAGCTACATTAGTGGCATAGCTGAGCTCTCAATATGAGAAAGCTGACACACTGGACTTGGTCTCTCATTACATATTGTTCATCAAAAAAACTGATTCAGTCTTGATTCCTTCATCTGATGCAATTTGATTCTCCTCTTTATTGATCTTCTCCTCAGCATAGTTGTGTGTAAAGAGAGAGTAGCTGTTGGGGTCGGCTCTAGCAGCGTTTCTCCTCTGGTAATGACTGGAAGAACTCCATGCATGCTGCCACGGTTGCATTTAGTCCTTTTCTGGCACCAGCTTCAGCACTTTGCCAATGGCGATGGTTTTACCTGTTGGAGGAGTGTAGAAATGGAAGTGAGGAAGAAAACTGTGACAAGGAACTCTAAGTTTATCGGCGGAAATATAACCCGGACATGCACAAAAACAAATAAACCAACTTAAAAAAAAAAGAAAATCTTGTCGTGTCTGTGAGCAAGTTATGTAAGCTCTATTAACTTAGGACACGTCTCAACAGTGCTCTTACCTTCGTCCCGCAGCGTGAATCGTCCCATCTGAGGGAAGTCCTTGAAGGTCTCTAAGCAGATGACTCCTGCTGCCCGGAGCCTGGCGATACACACCTGATCCTGCTTGACAAAGCGTGGTCGTGTTTTGCTTTTGTCCCCCGTCTTCTTGTCCACCAGACAGATTAAGGCCTGCAGGAGTTCATCCACAGATCAGTAATGACAGAAAACTGTCCAACAGAACAGAATATGCATTGAACAGCTGGAAAAGCCGAGCAGAAACTAACCGTGATCTGCACTTCTTCGATGCAGGTGTGGATATGAAGAACTGCATTGTATCCAGGACAAATGATTGATTTGTGCTCAATGATGACGATCTGAAAGAGAAGGAGCAGATCAGCCGTCACATTTCAAACATCACAAATCACAGTTCAATCTGACATGCTCATGAGATTGCAAAGTGTTAAAATAACAAGATAATTAAACTGTCTATCCTTCTCCCCTCTTTAGATCACATCTTAACAAACAAACAAAATACTTTCATTCATCCAGCACACGACCATCAGAGCCACACGTAAAGTCAGAAGGTCTGATCATTTGCAGACGTCGTCTTAGATATTTCGATTACCTGTGCATCAAAGGTGCGACCGGAGTGGCAGAGGTTGTCGGGGCTACAGAGGATAAAGCCAGGGAGGATTTCTTCCTCCTCGATGCCCTTCAATCTCAACTTCAGATTCTCCCCAGGACTTGCATCGTCTGTCTCCACATCGTCGCTGAGCAGGCTCAATACCTCCACTGTGTGCTGCAACAACACACACACATAGCTATGTGTAAATATTTACATGAAAGACACAAACATAATTTCTGTATTGGACATGTGTCTGGTGTTTGAACTAGAACTAAACCATTTGTTCCTGCATCATTTTCTGTCTGTTGTTGCTGAAAACATTTCACACAGGTATGAAGACTTGGTGTTATTTCTGCTAGATGGATTTCTGGTTCTCTGTTGGATGAAGAAAAAGTGAAAACAGAGGAGATCTCTCACCCTGTTTGGCATCATGACCAGCTGCTGGGCTTTACTGATACATCCAGACTCCAGCTTCCCCAGGATAACTGTCCCCATGTCCTGCAGGCCCAAACACACCATCAGTTAATGCACATAGGACATCACCTTCATCACCTTCATCCAAGAAATGATTCATTGACAAAAATGATAAGTAAGTAAATACACCTGTAACAAGAAAAACAATCAGACCTGACCTCTTTAACCTCACACAAGCTTTTCATACGGTGAACAGGTTTGATCATATAAGCAGCTTGGGCCAATCGAGTGAGTGTTTAAACTTCAGCCAGAGAGTGGACTGATCCAAGTGTAATCCAAGTGTAATGAAAAACCCTACACAATTTCACAAACCATCACCATTGACTTAGTTTTCACACCAAGCTTTGACAAAATGTTTCAGCTCTTGTTTATAAATGCACTCTTTAAAAGTATAGTTAGTCATTTTGGTAAATACTCTCAATAGCTTGCTGTCACAAAAGTAAATAGGAAGCTATGACCAACAGCTGGTTGGCTTAAAGACTGGAGACTGCAGGAAACAACTAGCTTGGCTCTTTCTAAATTTAAGGAAACCACTTGAAAGCTCTTGTGAAGCTCATTAATTAATAAACAGAGCTCTGTATCTTACTACAGGGACAGGGTTGTTCTTCCTCTTTGTTTCCATGTTTTGTGCAAAGCTAACCTGCTGCTGGAGCTAGCTGTGAGAGTGATATAGATTTCCATATCTAGCTCTAG
This sequence comes from Labrus mixtus, assembly GCF_963584025.1. Lineage (NCBI taxonomy): Eukaryota > Metazoa > Chordata > Actinopteri > Labriformes > Labridae > Labrus > Labrus mixtus. Next base: position 19,490,360 of record NC_083632.1, read on the forward strand.
ACAAAAAAGAAAGAAAAAAAAGCTGAATTTGGGGGGGCGCTGGTAGCCAAGTGGTTAGTGCGCTCGCCCCATGTATGGAGGCATTCGTCCTCGAGGCTGACCTGTGGTGCTGAAGTTGTTCAGATTTTTTTAAAAAGACAGCTATAGCTTTTGATAGGGATGACCAATGCATCGTAAAATACACGTTTATATAGATAGATGTACTTTATTGATCCCAAACTGGGAAATTCTACCTGCTGTCTATATGTAAATGAAGACTTTTAACTGTAGTAGACCATCGTGATATTGAGCGCCTGAATAATAAATATTCAAGTTTTTTCTGTACTCATGCTGCAGTGTGTAACTGCACAAAGCTGTGTGGATCTGCACTTGTCTCTGTCATTAGTATGCAGCACTCAGTTCAATGAACCATAATCCCCTTACATCTGGAGAACACCAGAGAGGACTACTTAACCACGGCGTAAGGTTCTTATGGAAAAGGAGCGAGAGGACTATTGAAAACTACTGAGAGACAAGAGGATGAAGAGAAAAGACAACGTTTGAAGAAAAAGGACCTTGTACAGACAACTGAGAGCTTCAAAATAACTCCATTCCACCGACACTTGCAGTCGGTTTTGAACCGCCTCCAGCAGCTGAACTGAGGCGAATGCCAAGAAGCTGAATTATCTTAAAGAGCTGTGTTTATGCAGAGGCTGCAGTGTGCGTAAATATGCTGCTGTGCTTTTGGAAAATCACCAGAGAGGATAGAGAATGACAAACTGGAAAGGGAGATTTTGTTGTTGTTGTTGGTGAATGGAACAAACCCAGAGACACATGAGGTCCACTCATCTGCTGAGGACTGAGCAGCAGAGTAGACGAGCTGACACAGATTTCTGTTTTGTTGCTCTTTACAAACAGAATCAATGGCCTCCACCTGCTCACCTTGTACTTGTCAACAATAGGTAGTCTGACTGGTCCGTCGTTGGATCTGGTAAAGTTTGGCAAACTGTCCAGGTGAGGAATAAATGGCAAACCCCTGATGAAGAACAGAAAAGAAGGTCATTTCATTACCATTTCATTGCTGAATGTAATGACAGGTTTGGTGTTGTTTGGACAACTTTTCTAATGTGGACACTAAAAATAGAACAAGTCCTGATGAGTGGCTTCATGTTCGACGTGTTACAAAAGTAGAAAAAATGAAGATACCAACAGAGACAATGTGATGACTCAATGCTGTGTTAGTGCCAATGAGGTCAACAAAATGCTCACACATAACTCGGATTCCCTTCGAGGAAAAATTAGCAAAAATGTCAAAGAAATGAAAGGTGATATTGATGCAGCATTAACAGATTTCTTGCCAATTTTGAACCAACTGTGTCTAATATTTTACATCGATTCTTAAAAAACAACTATCGGGTAAAAAAAAAAAGTTGGGATAAGCTCGAGTAGAGTGAGCCCACAAGCAGCTACATTAGAGACTATATCATCAGTGCTTCTTCTTGCTCAGATTCATCATCAAGCTTCCTGAGTGTCATTTAGTCTCCAAAATACGTTAAAATATCTTCCACTTCAACGCAAGATAAACTGAGCGTGTGTGGATTAGACAACCTGAGAACACGTCACACTGTGGTACCATTCTGGATCCATCCCAGGAGCAGACTTACGTGTACCAGGAGCATTCAGAAGATACTGGGTCCTTGAGGTTGGCACCTGTGAGTCCAGAGCAAGGCATAAAGTGGATGTCCTTCTTGGGGTTGAAGCCCACCTTCTTAAGAAACGGCACCAGCTTCTCCTTACACTCCTCATACCTGCCGGGAAGTGAAGGTAAAAAGGGCATTAATAACTAAAACTAACTAATGAGAATATAGAATACAATCAGTGAGAATAAAAGACTTTACAGTATCTTTATAATTCACTAGTTTAGTGCTAAACTCTATTTCCCACTCAGTCCATGTTCACCTCTCTAGGCTCCAGTTCACAGTGGGGTCATCCATCTTGTTGACGAGGACAATGAGATGCTTCACCCCGGCAGTTTTAGCCAGCATGGCGTGCTCCCGTGTCTGTCCACCTTTCTCAAAGCCGGTCTCAAACTCGCCCTTTCTTGCTGAAATCACCTGAGAACAGAAAATGAGTTAGGCAGAAGTAATGGCACCTTTAAGAAACAAACAACTGGAGCTGCTTTGAATTTGTCTTTGATAAGAAAAGATGATGTTAAAAGTAATGGAGAGGGGGTTTGAGAAGTTTCCATGGTGTGTTGTTTGTACTTTTTGACTCACTGATCAATGTACACAGAGAGCACAGTGTATGTACAGCATGCTGCGCTGTCCGTACAGGATTTATCTTTAAGGCTAGTTAATGTTATAGAGACTGTCTGTTCCTGTCCATCTTACCAGCACGGCCAGGTCGGCTTGTGACGCCCCTCCAATCATGTTTGGGACAAAGCTCTTGTGGCCGGGAGCATCCAGGATGGTGAAGTGTTTCTTCTCAGTCTCAAAGTAAGCTCTGCCGACCTCCACTGTCTTCCCCTTGTCCCTCTCCTCCTGGTTTGTATCCAGAGCCCACGACAGGTACCTGCAACGACCAATTGTAATGATTAACTCATGTTTTAACAAACGTGCGCTGGGAGCTCTTAATACAGCTGTACGTGCATGACAAACAAGCCTGTTGTTATCATAACATTAGCACATTTTTAATGACAACGCTGCTCTCACCATGTCTCTCTGTTCTTTTCTTTCGCTTCTCGTTCGTACTTTTCCAGAGTTCTCTTCTCCACCATTCCAGTTAGGTACCTAGGAAAGCAAAAACAATGATTATATTTAGTGTGCAGCGTTGGAGCGCAGTGATCAGTAATTACAGGAAACTAAAGAGTCGTTACTCACATGATCTGCCCTCCAATAGTTGATTTACCAGCATCTACAAAGACAGCCATTCAAAGCAAAATAAATCACAAAAAATCTTCCTTGAGCAAAATCGTGCACAATACAAATATCAATGGAACGCACCGACATGGCCGATGAAGACCACGTTCACATGCTCTTTCTTGGGGGCATCTGGTGGGGCTGGAGCCACTTTGGGGATCGGCATCTCCTCCTCTTCCTCCTCCATCATCTCCTCATCTTCCTTCTTTCCAGCGCCCCCCTCCTCACAGGCTCCTCCCGACTCCAGGTCCTCCTCGCCTCCGCCTCCTCCGCCTCCCCCCGGCTCCTCCTTCTGCTCCCACGTCTCCTCCTCTGTGGTCATGTCTGCCTCTGTGCCTCCATTCTCCACCGGAGCTGCAACAACAAACAAGTTGATTATATGTTGATGCCAATGAATCTGCCGTCGTATGGTCTTCACTGCTCAAATGATGTTTGGCACTATTTACACATTTTATGGTTTCAATGAAATAAACTGCAACTTGCATATATCTATTTTTAACAGCTCGTTAGCTGTCACAACAGCTGCTCAATCCAGCATTTGTATTCAACCCTACAGTGAACTTCTAAATGGGTGAGATCATAGCTTTTTTTTAGAGATGATCTGATACCGTTTTCAGAAACCTGAACTTGTTTTTAACACCTCGTAGCATTCCTATTTAAATGTGGTAAAAATGATCTTAAAGCTCAAGACCAATACTACAAACGGCCTCTGTAATCTGTGAAATACCACTATTTTATTTTTAAAGTTATTCTTTGGGACATTTTTTTCCGCAGAGAGACAGGACACGTTGGGAGGAGAGTGTGTGTGTAGGGGGGGGGGGGGAGACATACATCAATGGGCCGAGGTCGGATTCGAACCCCACAGCGGCTGCGACGAGGAATACAGTCTCTGTATACGGAGCGTGTGACACAACCGCTAGCTTACCAGCACCCACAAACTAACAGTAGCAGCCACATCCACGGTGGTGTTAAAGTACGAATTGCTGTTTATATAACCGAGTTTTTGAGAGTTACAGAAGAATTGACCTCTGGGTGTAAGAGGTCGATATTATTCAAGGCAAATAAATGACAGCATCATATTTGTGCAACGACTGGCGGACGAGGCGATATCTGACGCATGTTTTACTCGTATCAGTATCGGAACAACTGTGGATATTTTAAGTGCTTGATGGTGAAATAAATCTGAAACAATTCTGAGTGAAGTATTTGATTTCCATCAGAGCTGTGTCATAAATCTACATGTTCAGGATGTTGTATACAAACCTTGGAGAAAGATCTAGTGCGTAAAATTAAATTGCCCACACGGGTAATCTGTGTTTAGTCAGCAGTTAATCATTAATTGTAATTAATTAGCCCCGCTCCCCTGGTTAGAAACACATTCAATACAGCAACTTCCGTTCAAACAAACAAGATTACACTGACTGAACTCTGGTGTACCCTGCAGAGGAAGCGACTATGAAGATAACTATGAATTATGCAGCCAGTCATGTGCAAAGTCTAATTTCTCCTCATCCCACAGCACTTAGCCCGTGAGATGTTTTCTCTTGGCCAAGACCGCCAATATGTGCTTTTACTTTGTCAACAATCACATCATGCTGTAATTATTTCATGAAATAAGGTACCGGTAAGTGTGAAAAACAATCATCTGTGTGGTTGTGTGTGTTGGAAATGTGGGAAAGAAGACTGTCATTGTCTCTCTCTTACATACAATGCATGTGATCAGTCACTTTGATACAGCCTCTGATTAAAAACACACAAACAAAAAGCAGCATCTGTGTAACTAAAGAGCGTCTGACATCCCAATAGGGAATGTAATATTACTAGTTTGAAATAAGTCACCAAACACGTCAATAAAGCAGATGAAGGCCTTGACACACATCCCGGTCAGTGAACGCCACACACTGATGTCTATTTCAGTCATGGACAAGTGAAGTTGCATCACATTTTACGTAGGCCTGTGCACATGGGTTTCTACCAATGCCAGCAATCCAAATAAGGCCCAGTAATGTGAAACTACAAGGCTCAAACCTCAGCGCTGAAGCTTTCCTATCGTGAATACGGTTTGTTTTTTAGAGTTAAATGTGGAAACCTTAAGCACAGCATGCCTGATTTGTTATCTAATAATGTGAACATGCGGTGCCCGGACCACACAGCAGCGGATGCATACCGGCTGTTTCTGCCACCTCCATGCTTGCTACTGCATCAGGGGCACCTTAGAGGAGAGAGAAAAACGCATGTCAAACTTTCATAAATATTTATTAGAGAAGGGAGGTCACGTTTTGCGAAAAGCTGACGGTGATTGCGTTATTAATCATCTATTACACGTTAATAACACTGTTAAACTTAAGCCGACTTGTTGATTAGGTGGTGAAATGAGATAACTGTGGCTCTGACGAGTTGGAGCCAGGAAGGCTAACTTAGCTGATTTAGCACGCCTGCTAGCTAAGTGAAGCTAACTTGTAGCCAGCTGCCTGGTTTACTTACCGTCTGAGGCCGGTATCTCTTCGGTGTCTGCCTGGAGGAAGCTCGGTACAAACACCGGGGCGTTAACGTTGGGGACAAACGGCTTGGCGTTCACGTTAAGGGCGGCGAAGGCGTTTTGAAGCCCCGCCGCGGTGGCCGGGGCCTCGGCATCCTCCTCCAGCTCCCACGAATCCGGGGCTGTGTCGGTCGGGTCCATCGCTCCTTTTTCAGAGTTGACACGCTGTCCACAACCGGGGAGGGTGGTTGATATTTGTGGTCCCGCTATCTAGTTTTAGTTGCTGATGTGTTTTAGACTCTTAGCAGCACGTTTGATGAAGTTCCCATTGCTTTGTTAAGCCTTGCTTTCACCAGCATATGGATCCCGTACCCGACGAAGAGAGTCCGTTCAGCTGCTGCAGGACCGGCGAACACCGCTAGAGGCCAGCACTGAGCTAACGCTGAGTGTACACAGGGCGTTCACACCTTTTACCTTTGACCCCGTGGGTAGTTTTTAGGAATCCCAGTGCCACACGTATAAACTATCTTCAATTACTGACATGGTAAATGTTATTTTACTCATATTACATATTCACTGTAGTAAGTGGGGAAACAGCAAACCCTCCTTTGACTGGTTTATAAATGATTTCAAATATTTTTTCTTATCTCTGAAAAAAATGAAATCTAGCAGGACTGCTAGAAAGATTAGTGCTGATTTATCGAAATTCTTGTTGTGTTGATTTCTGGCCCTTGTTGATTTTTTTTGTCCTTGCTCCAGTTTGTTGTCTGCTTACATTTGCCTGATGTTTTCTTTTGGAAAAGTTAGATTTGTATTTATTTATTTGTATATATAATCCCCCCTAGTCTTGATTTATGTTTGAATTAACTTGTTCCTGTGTATTTTGCTGTTGTATGTTCATCCTCTTTAAGAGTTTGTATAAACATTTTTTGTATATGTTAAATGTGTCAATAAAGAAGGTTAAAAAAAAACACATAAACTATAAGAAAAGATGATCAACTACTGTCTTTTTGGGTGTTTTTATTTTTTAATTTCTGAAACACTGGAAAAATAACGACAAATAAATAAATGCATCAAGAATCCATCACACGATAACTTTAAAAGGTTATAAGTTATAAAAAAAACCCGAATAAATAAGTCCATTAAATTGTTTTAAATTACTTTAAATAGCCCGGAACCATGAACAGTGATTACATAGGGGTCTTTCTCCCTTTTCCGTTTACTCTTTGGCGTCAGCAACTCCTCCAGGGGTGATAGAAAAAGTGGCCTCGTTCTCAGGCATGTCGGGACTAAAGGACATCAGAAAGAAGAGACGACAAACGACAAATGTGAGTCTCCAATGATATAAGTGTTCAGCTTAAAGTCAGGGTTGGATTCAAATACTTTATAATTAAGTCTTTTAGTTCTACCCATACAACCTACCACACCTACCTAATACATTTTGTTTCTAAGAAGCCGTACATACTGCTTTTGTCCTCACAAAATAAATGTTAAAGTGAAGTAAACACCCTGTCTGTGGCTTTGTGATATGAGAAACTTGTAACATGACAGGATGGATGGGGACCGTCTTATTACGGTATATCTCTTCATCTATTTTGTAACTGAAAATCACAACACTGTTAATTTAGCTTGCTATTTAAACTTACAACATGACAACAGGAAATTGAGCTTTTACTTTCAATTCAAGTGTTTAAAAAATCCCATTGGGGAAATCTCACTCTTACAAATGTGATATAATCTTACATATTAACATGTATTTTATGGGCCACATAAAAAAAAAAACTGCCTACTACCTGTCAAATATCTTGGCTATTCTCATCTCTCCACGTCCCTTCCTCAGGCTGATTCGAGTGGTGGAGGCGTGGGCTAAAATATGCCCACCAATCGGCTTCTTGGGATCAGCTTGAAACCTTGAAAAAGGGAGGAAGAAATAAGAGAAACATCCCGTTAAAGCGCGTCAGCAGAAGTAACAGGATATCATTCATAATACTCTCAGAATTACAGAACTTTCCATCTCTTACGTCATTCCTGCCCCGGGGTCTGCTGTCATTTGGTTGGTGACAAACACGGCCACATTGTACTCTACAAACATAAATCAACAGCAAATAAGATACACAGGAAAAACCAGAACACCATTTTAAGGGCCATTACATTTGAGGCCACCATGTGTTGGCCAGAAAAGATGAATGGCTGATTGTTGTGGTGAATACACAAAAGCACATTCCTGGATCAGACCTTCGGAGATCTTCTGAAGTCTGGAGAGCATCTGAGCCAGTTTCTGCTGCCGCTCGGCGAGCTCTCCTCGACCAGAAAAGTCCACTCGGAAAAGAGCCATGATGGAGTCGATGATCTGACAACATGGAGAAGCAGACAAGGAGACAATTGGGAAAACTACTTTTTTAGACTTTGTATTCCAATGAAATAAAATAAAAGTAACTCTTCATGTCCCCCAATAGTTTAAAAGAGTTATAAGTACAACAAATAAATGATGTGAATGTTGAAACATGTTTGTAAAGTTTATCATTTTATTCACCAACAACTTAAACATTCCTCCTTCTTCATGGAATTTAGCTGCTACAAAGTCCAACAGCTCCATCTGGTGTTCGCCTGAAAGACGAGCAGATCAACACTTTATACAACAACATATTATAACCTTTTCCAGGGGATAACTTCTTTAGCTTTGCACACCACAAAAGTGTCTATTTTTTCTGATCTAAATGACCCCAATCCTCATACTGGTGTAGGCGCGGGCGTAAAGCACATTGTCAAGCACAGCATCGTGGTCAACATTGAACCGGTCAGCAATGTCTCTCAGTCTGTCTGGACGGCTGGAACGAGGCAGGAACGAGTCAAGGATAGTTTGAAACACAACCATAAGAAAAGTGGTACAACAATTGATAGTGTCTGCACAGCGTCTGAGTCATTAACCTGTTTCTTTTGAATGTAGTTTGTTGTTTAATCTGCACTTGTTGGGAGTCATTCATGGGGTAACGTGTAAACTGTAGTGGTTTTGTGGCTGTTGCCGTCACCGTGAGGATACAAGGTGTGCTCTGTGTCGATGAAGATTATTTTCCCTCCTGAGTAGCCGTCCTCTCCTGGCAGCTGAGCAGTGACTACAAAAACACAGAATCAGTTTTAGTTAATATATATAATTTAATTGTGGTTGTTTTTTTATCAATCCTGTAAGAAGGGCTATAAAAGCTCTTTACTCACCACAGAGAGTGTGAGACAGCTGTGTTTTCCCTGTGCGAAACTCTGAAGGATGAAATATAATGTTAGGGGCTTTTAGCCAGACCTGCAAACGGAGTGAAATCACATAAAGATTATTTTAAGTAGGACATCTCACCTCCAAAGGCCTCTGTGATGGCCATACTCTCCATACCTCCACCCAAAAGTTTACTGCAAAGGGAAATATTTATGTTTAAGCATGAAATTAACAGAAAACGGATGCAATCGTTGTTTAAATTGCTTTGCAAGAAAAGTCATACGCATAAAATATCTAAGATATATCTTCATATTTGAACAATTGAAGATGTTACACTTTTGAATCAATATCTTCCACTTGGAATATGCGGTAAAGATCTTAACTCAAACTCTTGGCTGCCAGTTGTGATGTGAAACACCTGCTTCCTCCTCGCACTGTACTCAAAGGCGGTCTGGAAACCAACATTCTGTAATGTAAAGAAAACATGTCTAACACTGACAAAAGACTGAAAGGGATTTTATGTCACAAGTGATGATTCAGTCGTATAGCTGCAAGAAATGAAGTAGTATCAGGTTGAAGGATGACATGATGTGCAGAGATGAAAAGGTAATCGTACCAGCATTTTCCCAGCTGCTTCCTTGATTTTTTCCACTTTTGCCTCAGACAGACCCTTGATGTTGCACAGGGCTTTGCGAGTAGTCATCTGGATACCCTTCACAGTGCAGATACCCACAGACTTCATCTTCTTGATGTCCGCCATATTCTGTGATTATAGATGAGAGCGGTGGTCAGTTTGATCCCATGGAAAACTCTGGATTTGTTTCAGTCCTGCTGTTTACTCACAATTCCGTGTTTCTGTAGGAGGTCAATGTCTTGGAAAAAGGATTCCTGTAAGATTTAACGGGGGAAAAAATCTACATGAACTTGTTGAATAACCGGATTATTACATTGAACCTTAGAAACCACTGAAGCATCGACGGGTGGGGGGATTTGTTTGTTTTTCTCTAAATTATTTGTTTTAATTATTATTACTTAAAACAATAATAGCAATTGTTACAATTAGATATATTACAAGTGAATAGACACTGGATTTGTGTTGTGTCTTTCTTTCTCAATCATTACTTCACATAGGTACTATTATTGTAATTGTTGTTACTACAATTATTGATGCTGTTGTTAATAGTATTATTATTAGTATATTTGTAATATACTTATATTATAACTATATAGAATTGCCTAATTGATATAGGAGTATATTAGAAGTACACTTGCTAAATCTATTTAAGTATATACATCTAGATTTTCTCTGGTTATTCATGTATTATTATTATTTTTATTATTATTATTTATTTATATGTTTTAGTGTCTGTTTGAAACACACTACAAAATGTTCATATTGACAGTGGATTTGCTTGTAAAGTTTATGTGTTCCGAATAAACAAATCTAATAAATCACATCATGATGTGAATTATTTCTAAATATGAATCTGACACACTATTCACAGTGTTTGTCCCTAAATATGTTTTGTAGTATAGTACAGTGCAGTGATATGGTAACTCACCTCATCATCTTGGAAACCATTTTCTTCAACAACCTGATCCTCGGAAGATTTCATTTTCAATGTATTTATGGAAAATCTTTGAAGGTAAAATGAAGTTTATTTGCTCAGCGATGGTAAAGCTAAATTAACTAGCAAAGCGCCAATTTGACAAACTATAAAGTCAACTTTTCACTTCTTCTCTGACCTTTCAGCAACCTTGAAGAATAACAGTGATGGTATAAAAATTATAAATAAGTCCTGTCCAAGAACTTCGACCGGAAAATGACCAAAACCTTGAGATCCTGACTTATAAAGTTATTTTACAGGTTGAGTGTTTATCTGTTGATGAATCAGCTCGCGAGCGGCAACTGGCGGGAACTCGTGAAATGATGCTGCTTTCAAGTACAGTCGGAATTTTACCGGCCGAAACCTTGGCCGTATTAACATAGGCAGACCTTGAAGTCATTGTTACATGCTAAAAGTCAGGGCTTTAAGTCCATGCGGCAATGCTACTTGTTAATGAAAATATGAACACAATTAAGTTATTTATAGAGTTAAAAAAAAGAACCATTATAAGATTAAGAGAACATGTTCCCCTTAGAAGCCAGGACTACGAGCTGAAGAAAGAGCAGTGAATGTAGCACTGGAGACATTTTGTTCTAATATTTGAAAGTGTGGGTATGGTTCATAATCATTTGAGGTGTCCACTTAAGTCGAAGCAAGCTCTAACAATAATTTTGGCAGTGCTACATGAAACTTGCGCTATGAAAAGTTAAAATGTTCTAAATGGTAATTGACCTGTGTAGCACTTTTTTAGTCCTCTGACTGCTGAAAGCACTTTTACACTGCAGGCCCCATCTACCCATTCACACACTGATTGTAGAAGCTGCTATGTAAAGTTTCCATCATATTAACTAATCCCATTTACATACACGCCCAACGACAAAGCAACTTGGGGTTGTGTGTCTTGCCCAAGGACACATCAAACCCCTCTGTCCTTCTGTTCGAGCGATGACCACTGAGGCAAATGTTTTAAAGAAAATGTAAAGGCGATGTAAGTTGTTTTAGGCATGTCAAATTTACATGTCAGTAAATTTGAGGAAAAAAACCACAGCAAAAAAAAAAAAGGAAAAAAGGAAACACTTGGCTTTACACTTGATTTGGAGTTTTAATTACTGCAGTCGTGTTGGAGACAAAACAGAGATGGCTTTTGCTTACCGTAGGGGGGGTAAAGGTTTCTCAATTATCACATGTATGACAACAGAGAGTGACCACCGCAGTCATTTTTTTTGTTAAATAACTTCAGACATGTTTTCTCTCTTTTATGACAAAGTAAATGTTTCTCTATTTCTGATGCTTTGATGCTTAATAACAGATTGTGTCGCTGCATTATATGATCCATGTTTAAAAGCAGAGAAATAATAAAACTAGTAACTGTGGCAGGTGGGAAGTGAGAGGCATTGCACTCTGCTTTACTGTACACATGTAGAAAGATGAGGAACTGTGGCTATTGTAAAGACTGAGGCACAGAACACACCACGTGGGCTGTCATTTCAGTGGTAGAACTGCACCAGGCCATCCTGTAGACGACATTCGTATTAATTAACAAGGTCTACATGTGCACCGGATCAGTCTTTGAGATGTCCTTAGCATCACAAAGAAGGGGAACCAGCAACCATGATAAACAAAACCTCCAACATACTATGTGTTTTTTCACACTGCCACAACAGACAAATAATGGGTTGCTTCCTTATTTTTCCTTTCAATGTATCCACCTGTACCTGCTGTCCCCAAAAGAACACATAATTCACGTTGATATCAGTTTATATTTAAAAAAAAAAAAAGAAAGAAAAGAAAAAAAACAGAAGCAGTGCTCCTGGGAATAAGTCTTTGCATGATGTTAGAGTAAGGAGAGACAGCGAGGGAGAAGGCTTACAAACGCATCACATTCTCCTCCTCCTCCGATCACATTAGACGATCCAATGCGTTGGAGTGAGCAAAATGTTTCACCGTTGACATACAGCTTTTTTTTTTTTAAATGCAGTTCTTTGCTCTTCTCCAAGGTCTCTCTGTCTCTCCTCGTTGCCGGCCATGCGGCACCGCGAGCAGTGGATCTCAGGTTCTTTTTCAGCTCCTCGTTGTTTCTCACATCTTGCCAGGCGCAGGAGGCATCATGCCCGGCATCCCACCAGACATTCCAGTGTTGGGCCCCAGCAGGATCTACAACAACAAAGAGCCCATCAATCAGGTTGTTTGTGTTGTGGTCAGCACAGTAATCCACTCATACTGCCTCCCCCTCCTGAGTTGATGTCAATACATCTTACTTACCCTTGTAAAAGACTCTGGTTCAAGTTCTCATATACAAACAAACAGCCAAACCACTTTTGTAAAAGTAATAGTTTGCTCACTCAGATGGACACCCACCTGTCTCTGCTGTTGAAGCTGCTGCTGCTCCAGCTGTAGTCTTTCTGTCTCAAACACGACAGGCAGCACCAGGATCATGAAGGAGGTAGTGCCCACCCAGAGCGCAGAGCGGGAGAAACTGGTAAGAGTTTAAAAAGCGGATTAATTTCCAAGATAGACCAAGAACCTCCACGTTTAAAATGTATGTGTGTAAAAATGCATCCCCATTGAGAATGAGCAGGCCTCTAGGAAAACCAATCCAAACTTATTGAATGTTTGCTGCAAGGATCAAACCCACTTACAAGTAGTTAATCTCTTTCTCTATTGAGCTACAAAAGGTGTTTAGTTAATGCAATGGTAATGTGAAACAAAAACACATACCTGTAAAACTTCTTTGCCAGTGAGACTGAGCAGTGTGCAGACATCTCGGCTGCTGTACGAACAGTGTCAGGAAACATCTCTGTCAGGCCCCACAACCTCTCCATCAATGTCTCATCCAGCTTTAAGAGACAAACAAAACATACATGACGAAAATACTGAAAGTGAGCAATCAAGAAGTAGATAGAAACTGAGACAATGTTACCACAATATCCTAATTTGAATACATATTGGCAATTTCTCATTAAAATTCAACATTACATGAAAATGAAAAGACAGAAAACTGTACTTTAAAAACCCCAAAATGTGGTTTGTTTGTCACAAACATGAGAGTTTATCACATATTGGTCACTTCAGTCAGCTGGCTGCTTAGCTAATAGATTAGCCTGCAGCTAGCCATGTTAGCTGCCTCGCTGGAAACAGCAGTGCGACTTTTTGTTTGAATTTCATTTTTCCATCTTATTTCAAAGTTACCCAACGTACATCTTCATCTTCATCGTCGTCAATCTCGTCTTCGGGGGGCCGGGTAGACACCGGGCCCGACGCCGGGGAAAGCTCTTCGATTTCGGCCATGTCTCCGTCGGGTTGGGTCAGCTGAACAAGTCACCAATTAAATATTGAAGCCGATACTTAGTTCAATTTATTTATGATGCTCTCCCTTCAGGTTTCATTAAAACTTGTGCTAGGAGGCATGCATTGGCTCAACGACAGTCTGAGGTCACAGTGGGAAAGCGTGATGCTTGTCAGGGAAGAGGAAGAGGCGGATTACGAGTGCAGGGCAGAGGTCACTTTGTACTGCGACAGAAAGTGAACTGCGCCCCCTGCCGTAGTGGCTGTTTAATTACAGTTTTATTATTTACTGACTAGTTAGATAGATAGATAGATAGATAGATAGATAGATACTTTATTGATCCCGAGGGAAATTCAAAGCATCCAGTAGCAGGTTACAAAGACGTACATGACATGAAACATTTGTTACAAATTAACCACAAAACCGACCCCCCCCCCCTCCCATACATATATATTAACCTGAAAAAAAGATTTAAAGAATACCCCTAGATGAATCAAACTTAAACTGTGCAATTAAAAAAAATAGACTTATACAAGAAATGTACATAACCCGTGCAGGGATAAAAATAGATGTGCAATTTAAACAAGAACCTATAAAGAGTTGAGGGAAAAATCTAATGTAATTAGACCTGAATATAAAAAATAAGAATAAAAAAGTGTTGACCTTCTGAAGTTGTGTTGTTATATATATATGTTAAAAAACAGACATTAAATTAAATAACAGGCAGTGCAAACATTAAATTAAAGGTGCTATTTAAGTAATTGAGATAATCATAATCATCATAATCATCATAAGTGTCCAACTAGAGGCTGACTCTTGGGACAGCTTTGCAGATGGGAAATGGAAAAAGGAAGATTTAGTTTGCTTTGATTGTATGGACTTTCTGCCTGGTATTCAGTCGCCTTAACTGTTATCAATTTAACATACATGTAACTTCAGGCTTGAACGGCTTCTTTACATTGGATATATAACTGCTGGTGACTGGGTGCAGCAAATAAGGAAAATGTAACATAACAGTGTAATGAAGTTTATGTGTATGACGCAATTTGGCTTTTACTGTGTGTAATGTTCTGCCAAAGCAGTAATAATGTACAATGACAAAGCAAGGAGTGGTACAACATTTTATTATCTTTATTATTATCGGTTCTATTCTGCTCTTTCTTGACATTATTACATCACTCATTATTTGTACAGTATAGTTTAAAAAACTCTTATTATCCTAATGTTTTATAGATAAATAAGAAATACATTTGGCCTCTCATGGATATATTTTAATAGATCGTTTCTTTAATTAGGCTATGTGTATCTTGTTTTTACTAAAAGGAGTTTCAGATTTCCCCTTTTGCCAACTCGCAATGTACTTGGAAAAGGTGGATTAAAAAAAAAATACAAAACAGTTAGCCAACCCTTATTAGCATTTTATTTCCTTTGAGTTAAACATATGACGGCGGTATAGAAACTACAAACGATTGTTCTAACAACTTCCAGTATTTGTATTGGAGTTTGCAAAGATGCAGTGTTTGATTATTATGATTATTATGATTATTATGATTCATTTGTCGCCCCCGTGTGGCTGATAAACTTAATGTTGTTCTGTGAAGGGTAAGTGTGAGCCACACTCACTTTTTTTTCCCCTCTTTTCCAGCGAAGTTGTTGTTGCTGGAAAAAGCGAAGGGGCCGGTCATGGAAAAGTTCTGGGATTCAGGGATTCCTTGTTTACATCCTCTCGGAGTACGCCGCGGGGGCGGGGTTGACTCCGCCCTCATTCTTTAGGCCTGACGTCATTGTCGCCTGTGTTTTTTATGAATGAAGGAATCCAACCTCAGAAAGCAGCGGAGTAATTCCGGGAAAAGGCGGACTGACATTTTGTCGCCAGAGTCGCTTCGACACAGCAGGTAAAATATGATCTTTCTCTAAATATTAAAGGTTTTATTATTAACCTTCGTTGATTACAGGCGAACACAAAAGGAGCCGTTACCGCCGGGGACTGGACGACCGAGCAGGCAGCTGTTTAATCTGCTTTAGCTCGGCGGAGCTAGGTGCTAACATTACTAGCATGTTTAAGATGATGCGGATTATTTAGCCCCGGTCCTCACATTCACGCTTATATACATGTAACATTTGACAGTCAGAGGGGCTTCCCACTTCCTTATTTGACTGTATGTTTTGTAACTATTTAAATTGGTTATTTAAAGCCTTACTAAAATGGATGTCGAGGTTCACTCGTGATGGCTGTTTACTATAGCAGCAGAGCTTTTACTCGAGGCTGGCCAGCTCCTCTCCCTATAAGGATACGGCTGGTTTCTTCATGTAGCTAAAGGGGTAAATACAGTTTCCAGGAGTGGCATGTATTCGACATTTCCTGATTAGTCATTTTGTGTAAAAAAATAAATACATTTAAAGGTGATTTTAGATGAAATGAACGTTTTGAAGTGTTGCGTTCACTTGTTGCGTTCTCCTTTCGGAATTACTATGTCCTCTAAAGTGATATTTATAGTGAAGTATCGACGTGGATATACTGTGGTATTTGTAATAATAAAGGAGGACGTGGTTACAGCTGGTTTTCTGGGGTTTAGACCGCCTGGTAGCCTCGGAGGAGCTGAGCAAACGGTTTATTGCTGAATCACCCTGACTTTACGAAACGACGGCGGTCTCCTCGGTTTACAGTCCACCGGCGGGTTGGACGACACTGTTGCTGCAACTTCCACTTCCCACGCCTGTCGGGAAATGCAGTTTATTCTAAGCAACTACAGACTATTATAACAGCTGTTTTATTTACCCTCTGTTTACCAAAACCTTCTTCACATGTGTTGTTGGCCTACTTTTGCTGTCTAAGCATATTCTTCTGTTTTGAAGTCAAGTAGGCCTAATATTACTACTTTCATTTACTCAAACCGACTTAAACACCTTGTATTTTTATTTAATAGAAGACCCCAGGATAAATAAAGAATACCTCTTTAAATTTGCATAATAACCTCAACTGAGGGTCATAAATATTATTGAAGTCTGTACCTCTCAGGAAACAACTAAACATGCCAACTTAAACTCAAATGAGTGAACACAAAGATTTTGAGTCTGGTTCTGACAGTGAGGGGTTTTCCTGAAAACATGACCTTATCTTCAACATTTAGTTGTTGATAGATAAATTGGGTCAAAGATCATGAATACACTGTGTAACCCAGTGAAAATGTAAAGGAGGTGGTGTTAAAATGAATTTACAGGCAGCTTTATCTTGTCTGCATCTATTTAAAAAAAGAAAACAGAGCATGCAGTGAGCTCATGGCTAAAGTTTCTAGTTGACTCCTATTGGTCACTCCATGCATATGTGGAATTCTTGTTTGTCACTTTTTTTAAACTAAATGAAAGCTACGTTGCTGTAAAGATGTGAAGTGAAAGTGAGCACGTTCACTTTCTGAACGCAATGTGGGAAAACACCCGAGTGCTTTAATGTTGTCGAGGCAAAACATGGCAGACTCAGGGAAAGGTTGAGATATTTTGGCTTCACAGTCTACAGGTGTGGCTACTCGTTATCAGCATCTTAAGTGATCGGGTCACAATGGAGGTGAAATTAATACAGCTAGTATTGCTTTAAGTTAAAGTGCAGAGTCATTTCATAGACGTGACAGTGATGTGCAACGCAAGGCAAAAAACAACCAAGTGACTAAGAGGAAAAAAAAGCAGGTCAAGTTGGTCCAATTGGATGTTGGACTTTAACCCCACACAACATTTGAGAGTGTAGGAAGTCTCTACGCAGTGTTTGGAAACTGTTAAGCAAGAAGAATGGGAGCAAACTTCCAAAGAAAGCAGTGAAGGCGGCACAGACTTAAATAAACACTCTTACTGCTGTTATTACATCTTGTTACTGGAAGCTGCAATTTAGGTCTGCGTAAACAATCTTGGCGTTTTAGTCATACCGAATGATTTTCAAAGGTTTCAGCTGTTTTCTACATGAAGGTTATTTCTGCTTTAAATGTCACCTGAAAAGGTGAGAAATGTATTTCCTCCAAAGAGCTGCCTGTCATCAGACACTTTCACAATAAAAGTTTTTAGCCGTTGGTGTTGTGTTGACAAGAGGAAGTGTTGAGGGGATTGGTTAGGACACCTGCTTTGAGCAACCAAAGGGCAGACACATGATAACTTCCTCCTCAAAATTCCAGCTAACAGAGAAAGGCATGTTGCTTTCAAAACCTCCTTTTTCTTTCATATGTAACCACCGGGTTTAATGAGAGAGTGCGTTTTTGGAGAAGCATGAAAGAGCACAGGGTTCTCCTTTTCTTTATCGTGCATGACTGGCTGTCTTGTGAGCGGATGGTAAATGTCAGGCTTAACTTGGACCAAAACAGCATGATGTCCTGGGTCACATGTGATAATGTACCTTTGTTTTAAAATGTGTGTGTTTGTCCTGTTTCCGATCTTCCAGAGTGTGTGCAACTGAGTTGGCTGGTGCCTGGGGAAAAAAAATCTTTGACAGTTCGATCATGACGACAGAAAGAAGCAGCAAAGCCCTGAAGGTAACACACAGCCATAAATCAACACTTTACATTTTTATCAAGAGACATAATGTTTAAAATTAATTTTGCCCATCCCTATGTTTATTTTGCATTATTGGTCAAATGTCCATTTTTCCTCCTCCCTATAACTTCCTCTCTTCCTTCCTCTTCAGGTGAAGCAGGAATGTGGCGAGAATGTGCCCATGCTGTCGGACAGCGAGCTCATGTCCCTCACAGTACGAGAGTTGAACCTCCACCTGCGCGGCCTCTCCCGTGATGAGATTCAAAAGCTAAAACAGCGGCGCCGTACTTTAAAGAACCGGGGCTACGCGGCCAGCTGCCGGGTCAAACGTGTCTCCCAGCGTGAGGCGCTGGAGCAGCAGAAAACGGAGCTGCAGAGGGAGGTGGACCGGCTCGGGGTGGAGAACGCGGGCATGAGGAAAGAGCTGGAGGGGCTCGGCGCGCGTCTCGCCGCACTGCAGCGGTTCGCCAGGGGATTAGAGGCCGGTGGAGGCCACCTACTGGCCACTGCCCCCCGCCTCAACACCGCCTCCGTCATCACCATCGTGAAGAGTCCACCACAGCAGCAGCAACAGAGAGAACAGGAGCCGTCCTAGAAGGAGCTGCTGGAACCAGACTGGGGGGGGGGAGCATACAACCTGCAATGCAAACACACGCATATACACACACACACCTGCAAACATACAACACACACAAGCTGAGAACAGAAAGACGATATTAGTAGAAAAATACTAAACCCCAGTTTATGCTTCTATCACCAATTCTGAAGAATAACATGTGCAGGACTCATTCAGACCTGTGTTGACAGAGGTGTGTGTGTGACATCACCTAACAGACAACGACAGAGCGGAGTTTTCCAAAGCAAAGGCTAGAAACCGTTAAAAAGCATCCAGACCAGTGGAGGTGTCCTCCACTTTAACACGCTGCAGCTTAGTCGACTGAAATTTAATTTAGTGTGTTTAGCTATCAAAAAAAATGTAGGATTATGTTGCAAAAGATACAGCATATTTAATGTGAACGAGTCGAGTCATC
The DNA here is from genome assembly GCF_963584025.1 of Labrus mixtus. Taxonomy (NCBI): domain Eukaryota; kingdom Metazoa; phylum Chordata; class Actinopteri; order Labriformes; family Labridae; genus Labrus; species Labrus mixtus. The sequence continues at coordinate 19,509,377 of NC_083632.1, forward strand.
ACACATATATACGTACACTCATGCACAGAAACCTCACACTCATCGCCCAGATCCACACAAGATGTACACATGGACTAACCCGAACTCTGACTGAAGCCAGACCAGCTCCACCAGAGTTACTGCACTTCCTTACGCTACCGTCTCCCAGCATGCATCACTTAGGCCGGGGGGGGGGGAGGGGGGTGCGCTTCACCTCACCTCATGACACCCGACCAACGGCAGAATACCAGGTGGGTTGGAGTGGACGTTTTGAGCAGCCTCCTCCAGCTGTACAGTATCTGCATTCCTGGTACAGTTGTAGCTGCTGGTTGTTTCTTATTTCCAGCACAGCTCATGTGTTTCTGTTTCTGTGTCCCAAAGAGTGAGAGTCTCTTTTTTTATTTTAGTCCTCAATGAAGAGTTTCTCAACCTTGGTTTCACTTGATGTGTTGGCAGGATCGTGCGAGATTTGAGTGACATATTAACAGCTCTGTTGTAGAAATCAAAAAGGAAATGATCAATTAAGAGCTTGTGGAAGAAGAAATGATCATTCAGAAAAAAAGGTTGAGCTGCACTGCATTTGTGAATACCGACGAGCTTTCCTTTCCTCTCATTGTATTCTCTTACTTTTGGGTTTCACCTGTTGCCACTTCTCCCTCCCTCCATCCATGTTCAGGGAGAGCAGACGTGTACTGCTTGTGCACACATTTCTCACATCAATGCAGTGCCTTCAGTGTATTTTGGAGTAGCAAAATTGCAAAACCTTACAGGAAGAAAAAAAAAAAGTTAAAAACAGACTGTAATCACTCCTTCCCGACCGCACATTTCTTCGTCTAGGATCTCCGGATTCTCCTTCTTTTTTTTTTTTTTTTTTTTTTTCTGCTGAGCTCCCTCATTTCTCATTTCACTACTGTGCAGTAACTTTGCTACAGTCTGCTATGGCTTCCCCCTTTTTTCATATCTGCTAGACTTCCAACAACAGATGTTGGTCATTTTGCTAAAAAAGAAAGTGTAAAAGCAGAGTCCCATCTGGTAGGAATTACGCTTGAGGTTTCAAAGCAAATCCTCTGCATACATTCCCGTTGTGTGTTCTTTTATTTGTACCGTTTCTATGTGCTGTTGAGAGACGAAGATGTTGAGTGACATTTATCAGAGATATATTCTATATTTTATTTGTATTTAAAGGTAGATATTATGAGAAGACAAGCTAATGAGTGCTGTGATGTTCTATATGTTTTCAGAAGTACTTACTTATGACTAGTCTGGGGATATTCTCTGTCTAATTATTGTGTTGTGTGGCGATGATGATTACTTTACAAAATGTTAATTATTATTATTATTATTAGCTATGTAGAAATATGCTCAAAGCCAATGGCCATATTGCTGTATGATGACTTTTGTGTGTGTGTGTGTTTTTTGCTATGTCTGTCCTGGCTTGTCATAGTGGATTCTTGGAGGGATTTTATTTTTCTATGATGATTTGTTATGATGTTATTTGTCTGAAAAAAAACCAACAAGGTCACTTCTGAATTGGCTGGGTGGGGTAGGACCACGAGGGTGTTAAAGGAAAAGTGGGAAGAAAGATTGAGATGGGGAAGAGGAAGAGGAGAGGAGAGGGTTCAAGAGTTGTTGAATGATGGAGAAAGAAAGTAGGAAAGGAAGACTTGGAGAGAGAGAGAGAGAGAGAGAGAGGTGGTGCTTTATTCACTTGAAAACCGCCACCAGCCAAGGAGCAGCGGAGACGTGATCTGACGGGCCTGTTGTCATGGAGTCCGGGCCACTGAATAGTGCTAGCAATATCATTTCTAAAGCAGGCATTGTAACTCATTAGACCGTGTCGACAAATAAACTCCTAAAGATATGAGGCATATATTTAGCTATATGAGTATCAGTGTGGCAAAAGCATTTATTCTCGATATTTTAACGTCTCACTTCTGTCAAACTGTGCTGGATGTTTTGTAATACTCGCAAAACAAAAATGTTTTTTGTATTTATTACTTGTATTTTTTCTATTGTGAAAATTTAAGTACATTGTCTATTTTATATATTAATTATAATAAATGTTGTACATATTGTACATAACATGGTGTGTTTGTGGTGCATTGGGCAGGAGGACACACACACACACACACACGCACGTGGTACATAAAGGAAGCAGATCTACAGGATGTGTTGCACAAGATCTCTCTCTGATGAGGAGATAAAAAGTCAGGTTCAAGTTTTGTTCTGTTTTTTTAATAGACTGTTTTAAGACTGTAAGATGTTATTTATTACATGTTTGTTTTTTAAATGTTAGCTTCTTTTTTTTTTACACTTGAGTCAGATACATTTTCAGTATTATCAGACACACTTCACTAACAACTGTTAAAAACATTCAACTCAACCTGCTGATGTTTGCTTCAGATCAGCTAGTTGGGTATTTCATTATAGTTCTTATATTTTCAGTCCCTTTGCCCTCATTGGGTAGCACAGCTGGAGAGAGACAGGAAATAGTAGAGAGTGGGGGGATGACGTGCAGCAAAGAGCCGAGGGTAAATCTCCCCTCGTTGGACATTTCAGCCATGTGTTGGTGTTTCTTGTTATTGTTACACTTTGGATGAAGCACATATTTAATGCATGGAAACTTTTACAGAGGTTTAACTTTAGTCTGATCTACATTCTGACGAGATGATTGGTCTGACAGCACAAATTAAAGCTTTAAACTTTCACATCGAGAGATGGTGATAAGATAATTGTCAGGGTTATGAGAAATGTTTACTAAAGATTTGAGATTTATCACATTTAGAGGCCTTAAGGTCAATCACTGTCGACATCTTTACATCAAACTTGATGTTTAAAATGTTACACTTTGGTGGGGCGCCAGTGGTCTAGTGGTTAGTGTGCATGCCCCACGTACAGAAGCCATAGTCCTCCAGGCATCCAACCTGTGGCTCCCTCTGCATGTCATCCCTCTCTCTCTCTCTCCCTCTCTCTCTCTCTCTCTGCCTGATTTCTGACTCTTACCTTCTTTTCTCTAAATAAAGGCCCAAAACATAATCTAAAAAATGCTCGACATGGCACTTGATGGATGTAATTTACCTTGAGAATGTCTAAAGTGCTGAAGATGTTTGAAGTCCTCCTAGGCTCTAAATATGAGTGTAGTGTTTGACACTTTGAATATTCCTCTTCTATGGGGAATCATTTCTTTGAGCTTTCCTTTAATCTGATATTAAAGCTCCTGTGAGTAGTTGGTCAGTGTTTATGAAAAATACTTGAATATTGATGCCTCATTATGACAAACAACACTCTCAGCATTGTGAATGACAATGTCTATGTCTATAGAGTGATGCACAACAAGCTGCAGAAACAACTTCTTACATTTTCAACAGCAACGCTTGAAAGTGAGAGACACATTACACTATTCAAAGAAAGCAGAAGGAGTTTTTTTTTTTTTTTTTTTTTTAATTAGATGAATCATATGTTAACGTCCCCAGGAGGAAATTTACCTTGGGCCAAAGTGCAGAGAAAACACACAGCTCTGTGCACCTTACAATAAACAAGCATAGCACATAAGCACAACCAAGACTTTCACAAGTACTGGACAACAAAGAGATATTAGGAAATGCTTTGTCCACGAGGGTGAAAAAAAAAATCTACACAAACTGAAACTCACTGCAGCTTGAAGACATACAAGCCGTGTTTAGTAGACACCGTGTTTAGAGCCAATTCTCGTCCCATAATAACCCTTATGTCAGACACTTGGAACCTTAATTTCATAGTATTCACCTCTCAGTGAAGTAAAAGTTATAATTTGTACAATAAGAATGAAATGCTCACATTAGGGTTAAAGATATTTTAAGAAGGGACGTCTAGCAGGTAATAAAATAATACTGTATAATGTTTTCTGCGATGGCTTTCTTTTTTAAATTGAGATTTATTTTGGGGCTTTCTTTTTTGCCTCTACTTGACTGGACAGTGGACAGGGCGAGAGAGAGAGAGAGATTAAGAGAGAGAGAGAGAGAGAGAGTGGGGAATGAGATGCAGGAAAGGGGCTGCAGGTCAGACTAGAACCCGGGCCGCCCGTTTGGAGGACTATAGACTACATACACGGGGTGCCACCCACCTTACCGCTAGGCCATCTGCGCCCCTGAAATGGCTTTCTTATGAATAAGAAACAAATAAACACGTCAGTCTAAATATCTTTATTTTTTCAGATCCATTTGACACAGAACAGCATTATGCAGCTTTAAATTATACAAAGTACTAAAAAAAACAAAAGAGAGGGAATTGTAATAAAAAAATGTATGAATGAAAATAGAAAACTAAGTTGTTTTTTTTCTCCTCAGCTCCACCTTCACTATATTCAATATACATATATGCACATGTGACTATATCACAACTACTCCTTCTGTAGGCAGCACTTACAGCTGATTTAACTTTAACCTACAGTATCTCCCAAACTTTATTCTCCTGTCACCTGATACAGCAGAGAGGATGAAGAGTGTCGTAGGCTTGGAAAGTGTGTGATGGATTTCAAAGTGCGGTCATTTGCTATTATTACAATATCAGACAAGGGGACATGTGTTTGCTGTCCTGCATCCGTTTGTGTATCATCTTGATTTCCAGCCTGAAAGTTAGTAGCTGTTTATATTTAATAAAGCGTACCTAGGATGCTGTTATTCAAACATGTGTGTACAGTGCAACGAGTGATTTTATTCTAATAAGATACAGGGTCATGTGCTGCTGGATGAAGCTCAGTCAGGATCAAAATAATCCTGTTTGTAACCATGTCAAAATGTAGAAACTCAATTACCCAGACAACACTCAGTAGTGTCTAAAAATAATCCTCTGTTTCCACACACAGACGTGGCTCCCTTCCTGTTTATAAACAATATTTTGTCAGGCTGAAGCAGAAAATAAAAAAAGACAAAGAGAGCTGTCTGAGGCTAGGCTTGTATTTACCAGTTAAAAACACACCGAGCAATAAGAAGACAACAAAGTGGCAGACTGCTGCTTAGACTAGCATGTCACATGTGCAGCAGGCTGACAGTGTGCTTTGAGCAGTCTGCCTGCTTGCGCCCCCTCGTGTTTACACAGAGCTACAGCAGAGCAGTGAAAGTAGTTACAGTAAACACGTTGGCAGTCTGACTATGACTCATTCAGATGACTCAAGAACTTCAATTATGTGTATGAAAAAAGAAAAGAAAAAAGCTGCTCTGTCTGCGGTGAAGATGATTCCAGAGAAAAAGAAAAAGACTTCCAGGAGGGAGAGCAGCACGTTCACACTGCACAGGTTATTTTTAGCTGAGAGGAGATTTAACTTCTCTTTACACCACACAGAGTATGATGTCCCGTATTATTCTGCTAACATAAAGTTTGTGAATGATATTTAGCTTTATACCATCGGACTTTTGTCATCCTTATGTATTCATTATGAACATTAGGTTTACTTAAACACACATACAATGTAAATCTCAGTCTGACTTTTGGATCATGCAGGTATTCTAACATTGGAAAGGTTTAACTCTCCTCTACTGAGAAAAGGCAGCTGAAGTTAGCTTAACCTATATTTGTCTTCTGTTTTCCCTCAATCCAGTTAAGCTACATCACGGTCTGCAGAAGTCTACCACCAGAGCAGGCCAGCTCGAGCTTTAATCCCAGCCATTGAAATAATGCCCCAATTACTCCAGATTAATCCCAACAGACTCAGCCCAGTCTGCTGCTGCAGACGAGGCTGCTGCAGCACATGTGCTTTATGATCTATAATCGGCTCTATTTGCTCTTCTCGTCTGCTCCATTAATATCAATAACATTGATCCACAGAGCTGACATTCAGCCATGTTTTTTTAAAATGAGATTCCCTTTAAATCCATCCCCAGCCTGCAGTGAGGATGTCCCTTTACATTCCACATTACATCAGATAAACATCTGTTTTATAACTTTATATTTCACTACTATCTGTTTTCCTGCAATGCCTCCTACTGAAGTAACGACAGCTTCAGTTTTCAGCACATTCATCGATATTGTAAATTCATATCTTGGTTTAAAATCTCTATACAAAGTGCAACAATTAAATCAAACTTTAAGGATCTTTTCTCTTAGGAAAATTCAAGTGTTACTTTCTGAAGTGTTTTCATGACCAGGAACATTTTTGTTAAACACAACCAGGAAACATCTGGTAACCAAAGAGCCTTTACATTTCAGACTAACTTCAAACGTCCATGAGGACAACATATTGCCACTGAGAAAGACACATTAGAGCAAAAGAAATGTGACGGAGCTGAAATGTGAAATGAAGCATCTTTCCAGGCCAAAAGTCGAGTATGATTCAGTCTGCCTGAGTGCGGCTCACTCACACACACTCTCTCCAAAAATGGACACAACACTTTATCTTCTGGCACAAAAACAACATAAAAACCCCCCTGAAGGGTGAGCACCGACTAAGATGCTTCAGGAATATGGGTGCAGAAATGTCTCTGCAGGAAGGTCCTCGTCCTCAGTCTCAAAGAAAAGAAAAAACAAACTCTCCAATCACTGAAGAGGACTGGCTGCACAGGAGGATGAAGTACCATCTGGCGCTACAACAGTCTTATTAGTTGTTGCTCTAGAATTCGTCATCAGAGCTTAGTAGGAAAGTCTTCTCAGAGTCGCCGTGGCTTCCAACAGTGCCGTGCGTGCGGGAGACGGGCGGCGGCGCCCCCTGCTCCAGCGTGGACTGCTGGGTGTACTGCTGGTAGGCTGGAGAGAAGTTGTGGATGGCGTCCTGGACCATGTCGCCAGGGCTCATGGTTTCTTTCAGGCTGCTGGATATGCTCTTCATGGGGGCGCAGCGTCCTGCAGATAGAGAAGAAGAGAGAGAGGGCCGATAAAAAGGAGTTAATGGGGTTTGAAGGAATTGTAAACGGGTAGAGGAGGAGGTTAGGGAGAGGGAATAAAAGGTGAAGAGAGGCGAGCAAATAATTTAGAAGGGAGAGAAGAAAAGAGAAGAAGGGAAGGGGGTGAATGAAGAAATGAAGAGGGGGGAAACATTAAGGAAAGGAGGATTTATGGTAAATTAGAAGAGGAAAGATCGAGGAGTAAGGAATGGAATGAGTGAAAGAGAAAATAGAGGTGAGAGGACGGATGAGAAGAATAGAGTCCGAGGAGAGTGGGAAGAGGAATGAGAGGAGAAGAACATACATCAGAGTTTCAGAGGGGGGTTTAAGAGGGAGACAAAAGGAGGGGACATATGAAAAAGAATTGAGGACAGCGGATGTGAGTTAGAGAGAGGGAACAAAAAGAGAAAACGGATTCACATTGATAGAAGGCAGGAAGCCTGGTCAGACAAGGAAAATAAAAGGATGGAACAGATTTATGATCAGGAGTGAGAAGAGGACTGATTTTAAAATAACAGCTGCATAGAGAGGAACCACATCACATTCAGAAACTAGAGTTTAAAAAAGAACAAAAACAAACTAGTAGCAGCATGTGAAGAGTATGGCTGTAAACATTGTCAGTGATTAACCTACCAAACTCTCCGTATGTAAGGACAGGTCCTTTATCACGCAGCAGACAAGAAAGAGAGAGGGAAACAGATGGATGTGAAGAAAGAGGACAGGAGGAGAATACCCAGAAGTCATAAAATATGAGCAGCAGTAATGAGAGGATAAGAGGTAAACATGATGTAAAAGACAAAAATAAGTGAGGGGGGAAATATAAAGAAGAAACATTTTAAGAAGTGAGGAAAAGAAGGAGACATTTGACGAGAAAGGATGGAAATAAAATGAAGAAATGAAGGTTTCTACGTCTATAGAGCCTTCATTGTTTTAGTACAAATAGAGTAAAAAAAAAGAACATTAATGGTAAATGTTTTTCTCTTCCCTTACCTTGTAAATCCATACTCTTATCCATGTAGACTCTGTACGTGAAAGCGTGGCGCAGAGCCAACGCAGCAAAAAACATCTCGATGCAAATGATGAAGTTCTGGTAACCAGCAGCGACCGTACCCTCGCCAACAGACACCTCCACGGAGTTAATCTGAGGGATGGCCCCGCACTTCTCCAGGATGGCAAGCAACATGCCTGATGAAAAAAAAGAAAGAAAAAAAAGATAAGACAACGTTTAATGAAGCTAAAAACAATCGTCTGATGCATTTCTCAATAGTTATGTCTGTGGTGCAGTGAAAGGTCTTACCCTGCCAGAAAGAGAGGAAGATGACTGATTTGACCATCAAGAACTTGAGCATGGGGCTGAAAGGGCGGAGCAGCTCCCTGGTGGAGAAGTAAAAGAGGAAGAGCGCGTAGAGAGACAAGCTGACGGAGATGTTGTAGACGATGGTGACGTACAGGTAACCGCCGGCAACGCTGTGGAGTGAGTGGAAAAGTCAGAGAAAACTATTTCAGTGATGCTGACTTACAGGATGTCTTGTTCTGACTGCTACTGTTGTCGGTTAGCTGACGGCTGATCTCTAATCACAGAACGTCCCGAGTTGAAATGATAAACAGAGGACACCACGATAAGCTCCTGTTATCTCTGTGTTGGCATCATTAAACATGTTTTCTGTGCTGATTATGACATATTTGTAAAACTTGTACTTCTTACTTATGACCAGTAAGAAGCTACAGTACTTTTGATAACCTAACAGTCAGTCCACTTGATAACCCTCCAGCCTCCCTCCCTGTACAGAGAACTCACTTGAAGTCTCCGTCCTTGTATTTGCCGTAGGCCTGCAGGATCACAGTGATGATAGCCATGAGTGGTTTGACCACACAGAACTGCAGTGTGGCTTGTTTACAGAACCGCAAGAAGCCAATGGAGTACGCCTTTCCCCTCAGACAGCAGGTGCCGTACATACAGCTTGACCTGAGGGGCACAAAATAAAACATTTATGTCTCTGATATTTACAGCAGCAGCAGTGAAAGAAAATAAGCAGATTGTCTTTAGTGAGTGTCATCCTCTGACACTTACTCGATGGGTTTTCCTCTGATCTCAGCCATGATGGCGCTCTCTCCTCCGAGGTATTCATAGCAAAGACTCAGGAAGTTATAAATCACAAATGCTGGGAAGAGACAAAGAAAGGAAAGTTTGCGGTTATTATTTTCATCAAGACAATTTACTCTTCCTCTGTAACCAGGGTAACCATGCACAGGTCACCAGATGACGATTTAGGAGTAACCACATTATAGGAAATGAAAAGGCAAATATACCTGCTTGAAAAAATATCATACATTACGTTTAAATAAGTATCCCTTCTTAAGGGTTCATTTTCCACTTATCTTTACAAAAACACTCACATTGATCCAAAACAGCATGCATCTTCTTTAAATAATAAATGACAGTGTGTTCTATTTGAGTGTGCCAGTCAGTCATGACAGAGGCCAGCGTGCAAATATACGAGGACCCTGACATCGACGCAGCTAAATGGAATTAAGCAATCATTAATTGAAGGTGTGGCAACTGTGCTTTCCTACTGACTACATGCCAAACTGTCTCTCTCCATTGTCTGATGAATAGACTGGAGTCTAAGCACAGGATTGATGTTATTGTTGTCAATCCTCAGGGGGTTTTATTGTGAAACAATACATTAAAGAAAATAGATGGAGTAGTAATCTTTTAAAGCTGCACCAGGCCATTTTAAATGACAACTAAAAAAAAGACCTAAACTGCTAAGATACTGCTAACTGTTAAGTACAGCGGAGTGAATCATTCAGACACCCACAGACCCTCAAGCACTCTCACATGATTTCCTGTCACACGCGTTCTGACTTCTGCAAGAGTGCATGTTGCTGAAGTACTGAATGTGTTAGGTTCTAAAAACAAACAGTGACGACTGTGATTGAAAACCAGATGCAGCTTAATACAGATGTAAAATATTTGAGAAAATCAATAAAAAGTCAGAACAAGTTACATATCTGAAACATTTCACACATTAGCACACGCGTCAGCAGGTTTGAGCCCAGGCAAGATTCCAAAGTCCTGACTCAGTTTACACTCCACCAAATGATTCACCGTTAAAACATTTGAAATGTATTTACTCAGGATGACAAGTGTCAGAAAAGATCTTCTTTCTCAGCAGTTTTCAGAGGGGGGGGGGGGGGGGGGGGGGGGGGGGGGGGGAGAAACCCTGCACACCTGCAGCAAACTCAGCTAGCTGTAGAGGACTTTCATTAAACAAACCAGGTGAGAAAGACGACTCAGAGGACCCTGATGGCTTTAGTTGGAAAAGTTTATAGAACTTGTCTGAGGAGGATTTTCATAAACAGAACACATGGAGTCTACACAATGTCAAGTCAGCTCTGCCAGACCTGCTGGTGAATGTAGTGATGCATTTTAAAGAGACCGATTTTTATTCCAGGAGTAGGTGGACATCAACAAGGAGCTAAGTAGAAAGTAAATACTGGAAAAACAGGACCAGGGTCTTCCAATGACAAACTGCATCCCATCATGCATCAGATTACCACAGCTCTAGCCCCCATCGTGTCCATCAGAATTGCACTCGCAAACTTCAACCCTCCAACTGTGAACCGTTCAACGTCAACTGTATTGACTTTGGCTCTGTGTGTCCGGTGTCAGCAGTTCAGCGTGGTGTCTGCGCACAGAGCACCACAAAGTCATGCCGTATATTCTTTTAACTGAGGCAATCAATATGTGGTCTCTGAGTCTGCAAACTGCAGAGCTGGCTGCCCGGCTCTAGCTCTATTACAGAGAGGAATAATGTTCAAAGTCCTCCCATTAAAAGGCTCAAAGAGATACTGAAGAGGTCTGAAATATGCTGAGATTTAGAAGGTGCAGACTTTATTCAAGGTGAAGAGGCCTGCTTGTGCTCAGAGAGTGCATATGCTGTGTGTAAGCTGCACACACACAACCTGATAAAATACTAGAGGGTATTCTTTGAATATTCATCCTCAGAGTTTTAGTTTTAAAAGTGAACTTATACGTTAGCTACATGTACTTATAAGTGTAAAAAGTTAGAATGTTGATAATTCAAATATGGTAGAAAAGGATCATAAAGAGCAGCAAAGCGAGCAAAGTGACTATCAAACATAAAGGCAGACACACACACACACACACACACTTGTCTTTATATCCTTCTGAGGACCTGGCTTACTCAAGCTTAAGCCTGACCAGTGACCATAAATCTTCCCTTTACAATAAACACGTGTGAGCTCAGGCTGCAGATTCCTCCTCACTTCGTCGGCAAGACTGTCAAGCTGCTCCTCACGAGGCTAGGAGATCAAATGCTCCTCACACACACACCAACAACCACTCACACACCTCCCTCTGTGATTATATTCACCAGAATGTCTCTTGTGACCAGTGGATTATCTCTGCTCTGTGCTGCTTCACTGAGAGCGCGATGACGACCAAGAGGCTCATCAAAAACACAGCCGGGCTAATCCTGTTAGCATGCACACTCTCATGGGGGGGACGTGTTGGTGTGAATGTGCATGTGAGGTAAATTAGGGTGAGCCCGATGGGTGTATATCAGTTAACTGTGAAAGTCGGGCATACCTTGTGTGTGTGCCATATCGTGTGGGGTTCAAGAGGGTGTGTGTGTGTGTGTGTGTGTGTGTGTGTGTCACAACACTGATCTGAAAGCAGCTGCACTGCTGGAAAAGATTCTGATTGCATCAGCTGTCTGCTGCTGAGATAATAAATTCTCCTTTGACTCAACTTCAACTCCTCCCAAATACGCAAAAGAGCTCCGCGCGGCTTCGTCACTGCCTTCCGCGGTCTCCCGTCATACGTCAAAACGCCTGTCAGACTATACTTGGGTAATAATATGTCATGTACGCCATTTATCTGTCTGACTGAGTGAGCAGAAAAGAACTGCTTCATCTGCTGTGAGCAGCTCTCTCTCGTCTCAGCTGTTTACCATTACGCCCTTTCTCCTCTCCCCAAGGATCCCTGTCAGCATTGCTTGTTGCCACGGTGATACATTAGCCCTGTATACAATGAGAAAAGTAAGTTTGCAGCAAGTTCGGTTGAGGGAAACTCATTATCCGACGCAGCCATTCTGGGATGAGGAAGATTTGTGAGCACAGTTGCTATGCAACAGGTCGGTCAACCTCGTCGAGGGAAAGATCAGAGCACAGCTCACAGCAGCAGTGTGGGTACAGGGAGTGAGAAGAAGACAAAAAGAAGGGAAGGAGAGGGTTGAAGAGTAGTGAAAAAGATTTGTTTGATCATGGGGAGGAAGTACAAACGTCAGTACAGTAAGGGAAGATCAAGCCAAGGGATGAGTAGAAGTAAACGGAGGAGGAGAGCCTTCTGTCAGAGGAAGCAATATGACAAACACCAAACTGACGGCATTTCTTGCCAAAAGCAGAACCAAACATAGAACGCCTCCACATTTACATGTATGTGACATCATCAATACAGCAACACAGGAAGTGACACCACTAAGCAGACTATTTCTAGCCTCCACAGAATCTGATTCCCAAATTTCTGCTATTTGAAGAATGGAAGAAAATCAGAGATTTGTTTTGTTTGCATCATCCATTTGCTCAGTAAAGCTGCCAGCTCACCCAAACGTTTCTGATCTGACAACAAGTAACGTCCATGAAAGCCCTCCTCTAAAGACGCAGCGTTCAACTGTTCCACAGTCGTTCCTGCTAGAGTCCATCAAATCAACATCCTATACTTACATTCCTGAAGAGATTTGTCAATAAAATGTCAAAATGGGCAGGAAGTACCACTCCTCCTGCCCATTACATAAGAGCACTGTTTAAAGAAGTACACAGGTAGATACAGGATCAGAGAAAGGCAGGAATCTAATTAGCGGGAGAGAGAACTTTGCAGAATAAAAACTCATTGTGTTAGTAGAATAATCTGTTGATGATAGAAAGACAGACTGTTCATCTCCGTGTTTCAACAAATCAACTGGAAAAGCTAAATCAGACTGAAAGGATTCCAACCACAAACCTCAATCTATCAAAGGTGTAAATGTTTTGTTTTCCAAGATGACTTGGAAATAGGCCCACCAATACTTCAATATCAGTGCTTTTTCTTCACATCTAACTACCATAAACTTACTTATAGGGACTTTAGACTGATATGTGATTTTTGGGGCCGATACAGATATTGACATTAGGAAGGGAACAAATCAGATACCCATATATTGACTGATATCTTCAATCTGAAGAGATAGATAGATATAGAAACACATTTATTACGTTGATCCCTCAAATGCTTTTAACTAACACTTGTGGAAAAGATTTATAATGAAGACAATATTTAATTGAACAAAAGCCTTTATCTGCCAGAATAACAACAGTGTGCTGAAACACTTTTTTTTAACATAGAAATTAACAATTATAAAAATAAACTATATAAAAATAAATAATACATTTTAATGTGAATAATGGTTATATCGGCACATATCTGAGAAAATTAGCCAATACCGTTAGTCACCTGATAAGCAATTAATCAGTCCGGCACTACTCACTTATGATATTTAAAAAAAAATCTTTTAAAACATTAGTTTTTAAGAGAAAGCTCTTCCTCTGCTGGTTTTTATTTTTGCAGCTATTGGTTTTTATTACATGGAAAACATTTTTTTAAATCATCTAAAAAGTGCTTGACAAATACTAAGTATAATTGTTATCATTGAGTGAGGTAAATAATGGACAGAGATCTGCGGAATAAAGACAAAAGCACCATCCTTACCCTCGTAGCAGTCCCTGACCGTGTCAAAGTACACGTAGTACTGGTCGTTGGTGAAGAAGAGGAGGCTGAGCCAAGAGTCAAAGGCGTAGATCGGAACAATGAAGAGAATCCTGACGATGTGGCGCTGCTCCCTGGGTGAGCTGTAGAAACGCAGGTGCATGTAGATCTGGGACAGACACCAGGGACACATTAAATATTTTAAATGAGACTTCTTCCAGCAGATTAAACTTTTTAGATTTAAACTTTACAATATGGAAATGTAAGTTCAAACATCAGCACTATGATGGAATAATTAAAGTATATGAAACAATCTTGATTCATACAAAAATAGATTCCAAAGCTTTGTGGCATAAGTATAAAGCGGCTTTTCTGGATGTAGACTTTTAATCTTGAATAAAAGGGCTTCAACATTTGAGTAGGAAGATCGGACAGGAGAGACTTTAAAAAGGATAAAGAGAGTTGGAAACTAAAATAATGATATGTTAAATTCCTTAAATGATAAATGGATTTGAGTCAGTACTGCATGTCACATTAACACCACATTCACATGCTGATGGCAGAGGCTGCTTTATAAAGTGTCCATTCATACACCTTCACACGCCACTGACACAGCAGCAGGAGCAATTGGGGGTCTATTCTCTTGCCCAAGGATACTTCAACATGTGACTGCAGGAGCTGGGGATCGAACACCTGACCTTCTGTTTAAGAGATGACCGACTCTACCTTGGCACCGACAGCCACCCCTTACACTGTGTATCATCAATATCTATGTGCTGCCTTGTCAGTGTGTAAATGTCATTGGCCTCTACAATCAATACATAACCTGACGTGATTTGACAAGAATGTGTGAGAGAGTTTTTTAAAGGTAAAAACTCTTGGGGCGGCAATAACCTAGCGGACATGTCGAGCATCCCATGTGCAGAGGCTGTAGTCCTTGTTGCAGCAGCCGTGGGTTCGAATCTGATCTCGGCCCTTTGCCTTTCTAATAAAGTCAAAAAAGGCCAAAAAGAAAAAAAAACACCTCTAAATCCATTCAGCCTTTTGTCATTCCTTTTGTATTACAGTCAGACTTCATACAGCCGCTTCATCCACCTGGATCAAGTTTCACCTCTGTGTGCTATGTGCTTCTGTTTTTGTGTGTATTCATGCTCGGTATCACAAACACCTGCCTGGGGATGTTGCCAAGCAACCCCTGCCCTTCTCTGGGCCTGAGCAGATGTGTGTGTTTGCAAGATCAGGTCACCTGAGCATTAGACAAACATGCACACCTTCCTGCATTATACACTTCACTTTTTTTGTGATAAAGGACTTCAGCAGAGCTTAGTCAAATTTCTAAATCTGTATCTCCAGGTGTGAAAATAAAAATCATACCAAGACTTATTTACTCTCCTCATAGACTGTTTGGAGGCAGTTACCTGGTGACAGGTGAGGAGGAGTGCAGTCCAGACGAAGAAACCAGACACAGCCTGAGCCGCCGGGGTCATGAGAAAGATGGGCTGGTCTGGTGTCAGCAGAGGGGCTTCAGGGAGCCATGAAATGTTTGGACCCGCCGGGGCTGATGTTAAGGGGAGACTGGGTGCTGCCACCAGGGGAGAGTCCTCGCCGAGCCTCTCCGAGAGCGGCACATCTCGTCTCCAAAGCCTCGACATCTGAAGAGACACAGAGGGGACGATGAGGACAGATTTCTGAATACTGAAACTCTTGTTTAACTGTGACTTCACAAGCAAAGCATCCATTTCCACCAGTAATCATCAACCCAGAAAAAAGATCTCACATTCTTTGCTATGGATGTAACGTGATATCCGAGATAGGAAGGCGGACAGAAGATAAACACAGATAAACTGTAGGTCAAGTTTTCACAGTGAGTCAATATGTGTCTGTGTCATGAACACAATAGCATCTTTGTTGTCCTTAAAAGAAATGAAAACAGGTTTCAGTTATATCCTACATTTCACAGAATGCCACATTACTGCAGCCAAATGTCATGCCCCAACATCTACTCTCCAGCTTGACTGTATCTTCTGAGGTAACAGAAGGCAACATGTCATTTAGCTGCAAGGCATTGTTGTAATTTGAGTCTTCACTGATTCCTCCTTGGATTGTCTGACACACCGGGATAAAATGCTGAGGTGTGTCAGAAAATGCTCTTTAATTTACTCGCGTACATAAATAGTCATTTGCACATAAATAAAACAGAGCGCTGCAGCTTGTAGCCCGAAGCAGATTTTCAAACTGCACAGCTGGTCGAGCACGAACGTTACATTTGTAAAGTGAGATGACGTAGGGTTTGATTGCTTCATGTCGCATGTTTTAAAACAAACTAATACAACCAATCACTGCGTTGTTTTCCCTTCGTTTTAAGGGGGAAAATGTCATTATATGTCTTTGTTTAATTCTATGTATATGTCTCTTAAGTAAAAAACCCTATCAAACAGGTACTAAGAAAACAAGGTTTTCCAAAATATAAATTGGAGCGCTATCATTTAAATCAATTGTTTTTAAATCACTGAAAAGTTTAAAGCATCAACCCTTAAAACCGTATAATCAACATCAAAATGGCCCTAGCGTGTTCCATAATAGTGTAAAAACTATGTTTCCCATCCTCTGACATTCACATCCAATGATTTGTTACCATAGTGACTGGAACATGATATAAGAAGGCAGACGAAAATGAGGAGAAAAACAAAAGATGTTAAATCTGCTGCTGATGCTTTTCCAGCTCCTGAAGCTGACTGGACTTGAAGTGGCCAGAAGACACGTTACATAAGCAGCAGGGCTGTCGCTGTCTTCATGGTGACACTGACATGTTCTCAGGGTGCGTTTGTTCTCTTATACTGACGGACAGTTGTCATATAGAAGAGGACTGAGCTGGGGGGAGATGAAGACCTTGATGATGTGGAGGTGGAGAGTGGGCTGACGCAAACACACTCACACGTCGTTTCAGATTCAAAAAGGGATGGAAAATAATTTTTAAAAATGGGCAGCGCACAAATTGTTCACCGAATGAGCAAGAGGGACTTTAACTAAGGGGAACGTGACAACCAATGGTCACGCTGCCATCATACAAACAGCACAGACAATGACAGGCTGACATAATGCAATTACACACACAACACACACACACACACACCTCTGTTTAGTTTATTTACACACTAATTACTTTAAACTCCTGTGATCTAATTTAATAGATGGATAAAATGGATTAACCTGCTTACACGCTTCTATATGCAGGACTCAGAAGAGTTATAGTTTGTTTTTATGTGTGTGTGTGTGTGTGTGTGTGTGTGTGTGTGTGTGTGTGCACCGTGGTAGTAGGAGAGGTCATTTGTATTGGTTTGCCAGAGATCAGCAGATCCACATGTCAACAAGGAGAAGTGAAGGCATCAGCAGCAACACATGCACACACAATACCAGTGACAGTGAAATGCAATGCTGGAGCAAAAGGGACATCTGTGTGTTTCATTTCAAAGGCGAGCACACACACAAAGGAATAACATCAATGAAGGTCAGGAATAAAGAAAGCAACAGATGGAAAGGGGTGTTGGGAGGCAGGCGGGGTGTGCTTATCATTTATAATAAGTAATGATATATGGTTGACAGCTGACTAGATTATCAAGCTGCAGCTTTAACAACAACAACAACATTGTGTTTTATTGAGCTGAGAGCAACGTTAACATTATGCACTGCTGTCTTTGTTTACAATTGTTTCCATAACAGTGATTACATTTGTGCAGCTCAGATTTAAAGCAGCGGGTGAATCTGATTTAAAAAGTTTGGACGCATTTTGCATTAGTAGCAGCAGAGCTTGAAAAGACTTACCGCTGCTTGTAGCCAAAACAACAAACGGAGGATTTCTTTAAGCCTGGAATCGAGAAAGAGACATGACATTAGTCGTGTAAATTATTGTAATGTAAGGACAAAGTGTTTCCAGCCTGTTTTAAAGGCTAAAGGCTCACCTGGTAGATAGGCTGTTTCCTTAAACTCCTCCTCGGCTCCGCCAGTCAAACCAGAAATAACCTCGAAATGGCCTTAATTCCTCCTCAGAGCCCCGACATCCATGTTGAGCCCTCAGCGGACCGTCCCGTCAACCTCTGCGTACCCCCCGACAACTCACCTCTAAAGTTTGTTTCTCATGCTAAACTATACCTAAATTAATCCTGTAACGCTAATGTCTTCGCAATAACATCGTCTGAAAGTCAGTGTTTCGAGAGTTTAAGCAGCAAACTCCGTCGTTTTACTCCGTCTCCTTTCTTCACTCCGCTGACTTCAAACCAATCCCTGTAGGATTAACTGTAGATCAGATGAGCTCCGCCCACTCCGCGAGGGACGAGCCTGTCCGGCCAATCAGACACAGACTACCATTAACAACCCGGAAGAGGGCGGGGTTTGTTTGTTCGACACTGAGCGTGCGCGGAGTCTATTCTCGGTCCTCCTGGGTGGCAGGGGAAATGAGATGTGGGTGATGTACTGAACAAGTTGAACACTGCCCCCTCACTCGATGATTAATAATTTGTTTACCACTTCATGTCGTCATATGTGTTGTCAGAGTGTGGGCAACAGATAATGAACTAATAAACTACTGGTTATTTTATACATTTATTCTGTTAAGTTACTTCAAAGTCTTCTTTGAGTTAACTTTTATTTTTCCCAAGTGCACTGAAGGCCTCAATGTGAGCTTTTATCTTTGATGCTGCCGCTTCTTGAGGATTATTTAGTGCTTTGATGACAATAAAAGATTTAGCAACAAGAAACAAACATGTTTAACAAAAGAACAGTCATAGCGTTTTATTTTTTACAGATTAAATTGTCGCAGCCAAACTTATCTATCATTATATTTATTTCATTCTGCTTTACTCATTAAGTCCACACCTTTCTTTGTCTTCAAAAAAAGTTCTTATAACATCTCTCTTACTGCCTTTCTCTCATACATTATGTCGGGGATTTAAAAATATTTGAAGACAAGATAAATTGCCTTGGCTCGTCAATCCAATACGACAAGGAGGGTAAAATAAGAGTTAAAGCTTACATTGAGAAGTCTGTATGATGTGTATATCTTTATTGATTCCGAAAATATACACAATTATCATAGTTATAAAGTTGAAGCATGGTAAAGAAATGTACAGGACATCAGACTGCTCATCCCTGACATCCGTTCTTCCTGACTGGCCCGGGGTCAAAGCAATCCTTCACATTCATTTATGTTAAACCTCTCTGTCATTGCCTGCCACAGGAGAAATGAAAAACACACATGTGGCCGACTCTCAAGGTAAAAGTTTTTTTCTCTTTCGCTTTTGCCCCCAGGCTGTCAAGAAGTACTCTTCTCTCCAGCTCCATCTTTTCACAATATTTCACATTCTGGCAATAGGTATGTACACATTTTTACATGTTTTATCAAAGAAAAGTAAAGGACAAAAAATAAAGAAGTTACACCAGACTGGTTCATCACCAAGATCTTATAACTTTCTCTATTCACACCTTGACTTAAAAGCGGGACTATAAGGCTTTATCTTATCATACAATCTACATGCCGCTCCCTTTTGTTCTGTCCTCGACTCATCGCGCTCTTCCTCCTCTTCCTTTAATTTTCATACTCAGTGATTACGTTTTCCCTGTCAGCATTTCATATAAGTTAGTTACAAGGTGCTGAAAAACAACAAGTTCTAATTGTTGACTTATCATTTCTTATATTCAAGGATAATTTATGAACACCCGCCTCCTCTGACACTTCTTCCTTTCATCTAAAGCAAAGATATCAGCAAAACGAACACTTAGGACAATAACACGTTGACATTGACATTTACTGACGAGCAGCCTCATTCCCATCCAGAGAGTCACTCCACACTTCTCACATTCAGTCTGTGATTCTTATCTCTTCTTAAAAACTCTGTTGTTTCGGGTTCGCCTCCATAGCTGTTTACATATTTATATATAATCAAGAACACCATAAGCAGCAGATGAAGCTCTCAGACGTTAGCAGGTTGATGACTTTATCTTATTCTTAAATCACAGGTGGAAATCACAGAATAACTGAAATGCAGTTCATTTTGTGAATTTTGTCTTTTTTTTTTTTTTTTTGCAAGTTGAACCTCTGAGTCGATGGACAGGTGGATATGAATGAAGAACGGGCGGGGCCTGTGTGTTGTTTCCCCCACTTTTTTTCACGCCGCATCCGCAAAAAAGTCATACAAACCAGTTCTAGCTAACAAGTCCGTTTGTCCGGCTGGTTTCTCCTCAGTGTTCACACAGCATACTGACAGACACACAATTGGCCTCGTTTCCCCGCTGTGAGGGCCCGCAACGCCTCCTCCTGCTCCACTTGTCCTTCTTCCATCACTTATGTTTTCATTCATATGTTTGAAAAGTAAGGGGTATTTCATACCCTGCAGCTGCTGAACCACAAGAAACACAAACAAGGAAGAGAAGTGTCAATGTTTGAACGACTGAAAGGATTTACCAAATGTAAACCAAGTCTTTCTCTGTGGCCCTTTGGTTTCTACAGAGGAGTACAATCAGCTTCAACAACATGACACACATCATTTAAAAGATTAAAACAGACTGTTCATTTTGGCAGGAGAGAACAGGAGAACATTGTGATTTTTTTGGGATTACTTTACAGCAGCATTAGGATGTATTACATGTCACATACATAATGACAGTTCAAGGCGGGATGTTAGACCTCATCTGCAATGTTTAACAGGCGGAGGCTGAATGGTGGACCAAAGTCCCCCTAACCCATTCAGCCTCCGCCTGTGGTGCTAACACTTGCATTACAGTGGGGGAAAAGTGGAAATGTGGACCACTTAAATTGACTCCAAATAGATTCCAGTGTATCTTACCTGTCTGCCTGTGCAATAACTTATTATTGTAGCTTCTTAATGTTGTAAATCGTTTTTGGACAACAGCTGGAAACTATATGACACAGAGGAGTAAGATAAACTGTGTAAGGCGTTCCATACTCAGACATTACTTTTTGAATAAATTTATATATTTTTTTAAGATTTACTTTTGGGCTTTTTGTGCCTTTATTGTAGAGACAAGACAGTGGATACAGTCAGAAACCAGGGAGAGAGAGAGAGTGGGGAATGACATAAGGGAAAGGAGCGACAGGTCGGAATCGAACCTGGGCAGCCCGCATGGAAGACTATAGGACATGGGGCGTGTGCACTAACCAATAGGTTACTGCCGTCCCGGAACAATAATATTTCACTAAAAGAATAATACATACTTTCATCAGATCAACCTGTGAAAAACAGGGTGTTACAAGAGTTGTGTTTTTAATGACATCACTGCTGCGTCTATCCTGAGATGTCAAAGTGACTGAGCACTGTACTCTCACTTTGACACTGATAGGTTCAGTTACTTTGGTAACTTTCTATATTTGATTTTCTACATTTAAAAAAGGTAATAACAAAACATTTATTGTCAACAACTTTGTGAACTTGAAATCTTATGATAACAAATGAAATTCTTAAAGCTCCCGTGAAGAACTTTGTTTTATATTGTTTTTGGACAAAGTGATACATCTTATCTCTTAGCTGGTCTTGTGCTGCACATGTGTGAGTAGAGTTTTTTGACAAAATCATTCCTAGCCTGCTTCCTTTGTGAAGGTCAAACTTAACGTTTGCTGTGAACCTATGTAAATTGCAGCAAACATTACCAGGCATTACAAATAACTGTAAAGAAAATACCAATCGTGTCCATAATGGTCTCATTTGCTCATGGAGAGGCATCAGTATTCATTTCAATCTGTTTCATAACCAGCAAATAATCCTCACAGGAGCTTTAAAGTAAACAACAATAATAAATACTGCTGCATTCTTTAGGCTGAAAAAGCAGTAAACGCACACGTCAGGAAACATGCAAACAAATCAGTTAAACTACAGATATTAAGATATACTATGTAGCTCTTGTTATTAAAGAAAAACTCATCATCATAACTTTTAAAGTTTAAGAACTAAAAAGAGATTAGAAGAACAAATATTGTAAATCCTTTATTATTAATACCTATTTTAAATTAAACAACTCCTACTTGAAGTTTTATTACAACTGTGACTTCTCAATAATCTGTATTATTAGTCTGAATTCAAAGTGATATATGTTGATGATGATCTACTGTGCTGTCTGTTATTCCTTTTACATATTGATGTTGATTATTGGCTTTTGCTAAAAATCAACATTTCTTTATCTTTCTAGACATGGACAGTAGTGATGTTGGGTTTTGGGGGGTTGGAGGGAAGTAAAGAACAAAGGAAACAGATAGCTGCTCTGTGTGTGAGAGAGAGAGTGTGTGTGTGTGTGTGTGTGTGTGTGTGTGTGTGTGTGTGTGGGTGTGTGTGGGTGACATGTCCATACCTGTCACTGACCTGCAGGCCAGCCAGTAGGAACTCACTTTGCCAGATGTTCAAACGGCACACTGACCTGAGTGGAAAGAAGAAACACATCAAAGTTTGAAGGGAAAAAAGACAACAGAAGAAACGCCTGCAATGTTTGTTCTCTACTGTCCTAACCAGTCTTAGTTCTGGATTTACCTCCTGAACATTTGGTCAGCATAGGGATAAATATGTTCTGCTAGCATGAAAACAAACATGAAAGATGGCTCCATAAAGAACAGATACCCACACACCGAGGCTTTGGAGCAGGGTGAACAGGTTTTGACATCACAACAGTGACCGATCAGAAAACCACTACAAAGTCATTTTATTCAGTCGAGCATTCTGCGGCCGAAACCGGACAGAACTGAACCCTCAATGAGTCTCTACAACAAGAGGATCAAATGCAAATGTTCTTCATTTGTCCACATCAGTGTTAATTTATGCAAATTCAGGCCTGCACGTTGCGTAAATCCAGAATGCATGCCTTCAAATTTAAAGCATCTGCTCCAACATAATGTTTAAATTTCATGAAAGGATTGTTTGAATACTGATGTAAAGACACAGCACAATGAGCCTGGATACTTAGAAACTGTGCATTCATTACTGCAGACATGATCCCCAATAAATGAGGAAGCAGTGGAGAGAGTCCAATTACAAATGAAAAAGAGGCTTTAGGAGCCTGTCTTGGTGGATTAGTCTGTTCTGTGCTTATATCATGTCCGACTTAAACTTGCACACTAACAAAAACTCTTGGCATTAATTTGTCGTTGGTGGTAATTACAAACAGATTCTTTGAATATCTCCCCAGCTGCTCTAATGTTGTAAAAACTGAATCATGTATAATGGATTCATATTAACATCGAGGGCAGTCACAACAGACAATCCAGGAGTGTCAGCAGTCAAACATTAAGGGAAAACTTCCCGTCTGTTTTGTTTAAAATGAAGTAATTATTAGTTTATTGGAAAAGTGGGAGCAAGTCCGCCTCAGTTGATTGTTTCTTTTCTAAAATAACAGGACGAAGCATGCTTTTACATCTTGGAACCAGCAACATGGAACTAATTCTTGCAAAACTGCATCCCCCCTGCCCCTCTTCTGGGGGTGGTTGTAGAAATCTTGTGGATACCTGCCTCCTTTAAAAACGATCTATTTAAGTATAAAACATTTTATGTAAGATAAGATTCAGATAATTTTAATAATTGAAAAGTGAGTAAAGTTATTAAAATATGGATGCTGTTTATGTGTGTGCAGTTACATATGATCTGGATTCAGATGCTGAAGAGAGCTGGACGCACGGCAGCATGCAGGTTAAACAAATGTAGATAAACGATAGATAGATAGATAGATAGCAGACTTTCTTTTTTTTGATTATTTTGAGGCTTTTGCCATGATTAGGATAGGAAAGCAGTGGAGTGACAGGAAGGAGAGAGAGCGGGGGATCACATGCACCAAACAGTGTTCGGATCGGGAATTGAACCTGCGACCAGCTCAACAAGGATTGTGGCTTCTGTGGGCAGCCTGCTACAGCCTATCCACTGAGCTAACCCAGCGACAGTATGTGGCTGTCTCGATGTAAGAAATGTTTTTTTAAATCGTGCTTACTCTGCATTAACTGTGCTCTGTGTGCTCTGTGTGCTCTGTGCAGTATCTGGGGGCAGTCAGGCTTCAGGTGGCAGACACTGTGAGATTGTTCATCTGTGTTTAGGGTGAAGTGGTAAGAGAAAATTCTGAACAGGTATAACATTTACTGTCTTTATCTTCTTATTTTAGCCTTTAGCACGCTAATTTCCTAATTATAAACAAGCAAAAAGTACAGCTGAGGATGATAGTGCTGTCATACGTTTTGCAGGTTATTTGGCCATGATCATATCTTTAATTAGATTAGCTCATTCTGTAAGCATGCTCTCCATATATTTTTTATCATATTTGTATTTTATATTGAAGGCCTTTTCAGGGATAGGCATTGGAAATTAGCTTCAGATATAAATGCCGTGGTGCATTGGGAAATTGTTGTTCAGTTCTTCATGTCCCTGCCAAATAAACAAAACTATTATTATTTTTTTTAATTTATGTTATTTGTAAAGGGACCATGTACAATATTAAACAAGAATGTGGCCATGTGATGCATTGTACCAGAGTTAGCTTAGAGGTGGTTTAAATCTGCGGTCCCTCAATAGATATACAGGACCAACTTAAACATGAGTGTGAACTACAGTGAGTCACTACAAGAGAAGTCAGGGGATCCCCAAGGTCATTTGGTTACAGACAAGCAACATTTTTGCAACAATCGATAAAGTGACATTAAAATATTGTACAGAAAACTTTGAACTGCTCATGCTGCAACAGTAAAAGTGAGCTTGTGGTTAAATAAAGTAGGATCGGGGACGTTTCCAGAGAGGTTGTCAGGGCTGGCATGGGCCCCCCTTGATATCTTATCGGCCACCCTAGGTGCCGCCCCAAAATCCTTGGTTATTTGCCTTGCCAGAGGTGTTGCAACAGGCAGCTCATAGATTTCAGAGTGCAGATGTTTGTTTGCAATTGTTAAAATTCTTTAAAATGTGACTTTGGATACATCTTGTCCTTGAAGAATTAAGCTTTGAAGATGTATATGTTGCCATTATCTTGTGTTCCTAAGAGCCGATGTGATTAGTGCAGACAGAAGGGATAAATAAATGTTCCTTCTTCATGCGTGCACACTAACTTCATGCCACCCCTGCACAAGTCAGTGCCCCAGTTGGGCCACCCCAGTCCTAAAAGTCTGGACATGCCACTGAGTAGGATACATCCTATGGGAATCTGTATGTCTGTGCTAAAAAAGCATACTAATTCATCTTCCTTGGAAACAGACGCTGGCCCCTGGCGTTACCGAAAGAGAAACAGGAAACACAAACTTCCTCACATGCTGCAGATTTTACAACCTTCTGAAATGATGATGTGAATGCTGCCTCAAATCTAAGGTCCTATTGTCTGTCCCTTCAGAAGAGAGTCTCCTTCCCCTGTAATGGCCAAATATTCCCACCTGTGATGCAGTGATGCGCGACTGGTCAAGGCGTGCGGTGAGGTCAGAGGAGGAGACGTTGGCGGGGGCCCCGCGGTGAAGCCTCATGGCCACCTTCCTCTCTCGCTCGGCCCGCTCCGCTCTGCCGGCCTGAGGGGAGCGGTTACCTGCTTACATGTCGAGATACAAACGGATATGAAAACAGCGTTATCTCACAATGAGATCCAGATTGTCCACTAACACAAACAAAAACAAAAAATCCTTACCTGACTGCTGGACCCCTCGTGTGGCCGGGTTTGAAGGGGCTGCGTCCGCCTCGTTCCTGACTCTGTTGGCTGCTGACGGGTTCGGATTAGGTGGCAAAGCTCGACCTCCAGCTCCTCTTTGGCCCCCTCCTGCCCGCTCCTCCCCCTCTTTTCCCTCCCTCCTCTCCCTCTCGCCATCTTCTGTTGTTCTGCTGGCACCCTGAAACACAGAGGAACAGTGCCGCTTGTTGGAGAGAGAGAGAAAAACACAAAGACAATGAAACATGTTTTTGGGACATGTTGCGTCACATGCTTCTGCTAACTCTGAGGTTTGAATACTGGGGCGATCCACTCACAAACTTCAGCATGTTCCAATCAAAGACGTAGTCGTAGGAGAAGCCCTGTCTGTGGAAAAGGTTCCTGAAGAGCTGCCTCAGATATGAGTAGTCTGGCTTGTCGTCGAACCGCAATGAGCGACACAAATTCAGGTAGGTGGAGAACTCCGCTGGAACCGCAAAAGAGATGTCAGAAATATTGAAAAAAAATCACAAAATGTTTGGCTCTGCTGCCTACAGTTTCTATTTACTCACAGGGGTATCCCTTGCAGAGCACCTCTATGGGGGTGGACATTTTCTTCTCACTGATGCGTTCATACTTCTGCCTCTTGGTGGCGGCCTTGAGCCCCTGCCAGGGCAGAGAGCCCAGGTTGAAGTACATGAGAACATAGCCCAGAGACTCCAGGTCGTCTCGTCTCGATTGCTCTGAGGAGGTAAACACGAGATAGAGAAAGAGGAAAGAGGAAAGAGGAGAGTATGAGATAACAAAAAAAATTGTAAATAGAAGAAAAAATAAAAAGTAGAAGAGAAGACAATGAAGGGTAGGAGGTAAGAAGAGGAAATGAAAGGAGGTTGCATTTCATTTCTGAGACTCCTGATCAATAAACATGCATATTTCAACATGTTCCACTGACACTCTGCTGAGAACACACACATAGTACACAGTGGGTTAGAAGAACACACACATAGTACACAGTGGGTTAGAAGAACACACACATAGTACACAGTGGGTTAGAAGAACACACACATAGTACACAGTGGGTTAGAAGAACACACACATAGTACACAGTGGGTTAGAAGAACACACACATAGTACACAGTGGGTTAGAAGAACACACACATAGTACACAGTGGGTTAGAAGAACACACACATTCACACCCACACAGGTATCTAGACCGACCTCAGTGTGTGAAGTGTCTTACCAATGCCCAGGTGGGTGTTAATGGAGGCGTAGCGGGCGGTGCCGGTCAGGTTCTTATTCTCGCGGTAGGGGATGTGCTGGTGCGTTCGGGCGTCGCGGTATTTCTTGGCCAGGCCGAAGTCAATAATGTAGACCAGGTTGCCTTTCTTGCCAAGCCCCATCAGGAAGTTGTCAGGCTTCACGTCTCTGTGGATGAAGTTCTTGGAGTGGATGTATTCAATCCTGCTGATCTGGTGAGCAGAGATAAAAAAAAGAAAAAGAAAAAAAGCAGGGTTTAGTTTGATTAGAAAGTATGCAGTGGTGAATTTTGTAGCCTATAAAAAAAAGGGTTTGATCAAGTCTTCCAAGAAGCCTCGTCGGATTTTATGTCAGTGAGCTTATTGAACCTGGCTTAGGCCACACAATTAATCAGAATGATTTGTTTTTAACTTAAAGGGGCACAGCAGCATTTCAGCACTTCACTTTCAAAAAGGTGGATGACCAACAAAAGAAAGACGTTGAAAATGATCAAAATCAAACATCTACAGTTGCAACGCTGGGACTGTTTAAGTTTACAAAGTTATACAGCGTTCAATCTAAAGCAGAAACTGACTTTAAATGTCATGCCGAGTGAAATAAAACTTTAGTATCAGTAAATCCTGTCTGCACATATTGGTATATAGAGGTTGTTACGTGTTATGGGTTAGTTAAAAGTCTTCATGAGCGAGGAGGAAAAGAGAGGAGAGGAGAGATATTAAAAGGACACCAGAGGAAGTTATGAGAAAAATAGGTTAAAGTAGCAAAGAGAAAATGGGACAAAAAGAACAAACGTGCCAGTTGTAGACTTAAGAATGACAAATGAGGGATTAAAGAGACTCATAAAAGACGTCGCAGACCAAACCCCTAAGACAAGGATTAGGCTTTCTCGCGTCCTAGATGTAAAGAGACTTCTATGGCAGAACTGAATGGTTGAAGATAGTGAGGGGATAAACTTCATCCCGAGCTAGGAAACAAGCTTTGTAGGTTTAGATGAGAATTATTCTCCGATTTCAAATGATCCATTTAGTCCCAGTCTAAAAATAGCAGCATCCATTTATTGAAATCTGTGTGACTTCCCAGCCTCAGGTTGGCTTGAGGGCATGATGGGAGGCAGTGGCAATTCTAGAGTCCAGTTGGGGGCCCTAGGCAAAAATCAAGGGGGGGCC
Organism: Labrus mixtus; assembly: GCF_963584025.1. NCBI lineage: Eukaryota > Metazoa > Chordata > Actinopteri > Labriformes > Labridae > Labrus > Labrus mixtus. The sequence continues at coordinate 19,537,037 of NC_083632.1, forward strand.
CTCAAAACCAGCACTCATCACCATTATGTCCCCCAGCGTCCTGACCCTTATCCTCTCCCTCCATGTTCCTGTTTCTTTATCTCTCCTATAGAAGGAGAATTCCTCTTCATTTTTCTTTGTTGACTTTCATTGGCAAACTTTTGCTTTTCACAGTAATAGTGCATGCAATGCTTAGCCGGGCAACGGGAGTGAGCGCTGTCAGATGACGCCCCTTTAGGGAGGTTTCCTAATGTCGTTGCAAAATTTGCACATCTTGGGCCAGCAACTTCTTTTGCCTGTTGACACGCAGCGCCTCTGCTGGGAGGTTGGACACAACTCCACGAGCCTTTCCTCGTATTGTGACACTGCACACGTTTCCTATATCTATGACCATGAGTGTGTCTGTATCATTACTGACCTCTGCCTTAACAAACCTCGTTTCAAAGACGGTAAAGTTCTCCTCACCATTTGATCGGCCAGCAGCAGGACTGTTTTGAGGCTGAACTTGCGGGAGCAGAAGTTGAACAGGTCCTCCAGACTGGGGCCCAGCAGCTCCATAACCATGACGTTGTAGTCGCCTTCTGCTCCACACCATTTGATAGACGGGATTCCCACTGTCAGGGGGGTGTGGGGTCAAGGTGGAGGCGGGGGGGGGCCGGGGGGGGGATCAGAAGTTAGGAAACTGAATTGTTCAGAATAACACTTTGACTACTGGTTGTTATCTACTCCATTTGTAAAAAGCAAACTGCTGCTTATCCATGTTTACATATCTTCAAGCTCACATTTTAATAATTCATCAATGACTGTTAGCTATATCGACCGTACCCATTCAAATGATCTATTCTATTTCAACCATTTCTCTGTATTGAAACCATCTTTTCATTACCTTGAGCTTAATATTTACTACATGCTGTAATGACTTAAAGCTCCATTTACACCATGTTTACATAATTTCAATCTTACTATTTCAAATTATTATAAACAAGTGAGTAATTAGCTATAGCATCCATCACTGTAAGCTAACTATTTAAGATATCTGCTTAAGTGAAGTATTTCAGCCATTCATCCGATCATTGAGCTCAATATCTTGGCCTTGTACCCCTTCCCTTTAGATAACTAGTTCAACCATGTTGTCTTTCATTTATCTATAACATTTATCTTACCAACTCAACCATGTCCCCATAGCTGTTAGTTTACTATTTAAAACATTTATTTATCGCTTTAGTTTAAGATAAATGTTTCATCAGTTTGTCCATTTCATCAAGCTAACTATGTCATTTATGTATTCTTTACTTCTACTATTTCAAATGTTACCTTAACTTAAAGCTGAATGTTTGAATGACTTGAAGCTAAATGTTTCACCAGTTTGTTCATTTCTTTAACTCTGTTCCTGTAAGCTGCAGTCAAGTGTTACCATAACGTAAAGCTTACTACTTCAATCATTTATCATATCTTTGAGCAAACTAAAACCTAATCAAAACAAATTACAATGAAACGTCTGCTCCCTAACTGTTATCATATGCTACATCATGTTATGACTAAATATGCCTTATATAACTTTTATCACTTCATCTTTATACTGAACAACTCCTCTATGATACTTGTATAAAATATGTATTTTGATGTATGCTTGTAGTTTAAGATCATTTATAGTGGCACAACTGGATTTATTTAGTTCTTATTGTCCAACCTTTCTCTGTTTTGCTGTTACATGTGAATTTTCCAAACGATCAAAGCCATATCATATTCTTTTTCTTATTTTGCATTGTAACACACAAAGCCTCAGATCCTTTAAAATAATCACCATGACTATAATACACACGTCTCAACAAGCAGACTCACGCTTCTAAAATCCAGTAAAGATATCTTTCTTGTCCCTGAATGACCCTGAATGCACCTCAATTGCCCCATAATGTCCAGAATAGCAGTTCAATGTCTCTGAATCAACAGCAATGCCTCTTTATGATCTACAGCATCATAATTTGTAAACCCCCCTCAAATACCCCTCAGTGCCCCTTAAGGTCTTCACTGCCTTTCACTGCCCCCTAAAAAAAACGTTTAAAAACACTCTCTCTCTCTCTCTCTCCTTGGTGAGTCTTACCTCCGCCCTGCATCATCTTGTAGAACTTGCTCTCTATGTGGAGCTGTGGATGTTTGGTTTTCACACATTCTAGTTTGATTGCTACTTCCTCTCCTGTAGCGATGTTAGAACCTGGGGAGAGAAAGATACAGTTCCCATTTATCATACATCACCACATTTCTGATAAGGATTACATTTAAAGTTGAGTTCTTTTTAAAACGCTTCAACGATTGAAACAGGTGTGTCATAAAAGCTATTTGGAAGTTCAAGACGACAGGGGACACATTTTAGGTGAACATAATAAAAAAGTGAAGGTTGGACGAATTCTCACCGAGGTAAATGTCTCCAAAGGATCCGCTCCCTATCTTCCTCCCGAGGCGGTATTTGTTCCCCACCCTCAACTCCATGGCTCCAGAGCTTTTCAACTCTCTGAAAGGACACACACACACACACACACACACACACACACACACACACACGCTGTCATCAATCACTTGTGATCAATAGTGTAAAAGGACAGTGGTGCAAAGCTGCAGATTCTAAATTCAAATCTATGAGCTCTGGGATCACGGTATCATAAAAGAAAATGAAAGTGGGAGATTGGGAAGAATCATCAGGAGACATGAGAAAGAATAAGATGTGCGAATAACTGAGCCACAACAGTGACGCGGTTGCAGCCTGCTTGGAATCCCTCGGAGCAGGAAGGAAAATGTTGCTCACTTCCAGCTGCTGTAAAGTGACTTGATTTCACAAAAACTCACAGTGGAAGAATACCATTATCCATTACACACAAACTAATGTGACCTCTGTGCTGCTAGCGACCATGTTCTCTGCAGTTGGAGTAATTACACCTTCAGAGGATGTGGTAATAAACTGGTATCTCGGAGGACAACTATGTAGGCCGGTGAAGTGTTTATAAAGTGCATGGGGAAAAAGTGAGAGCACAGAAGAACAGAGTGTGGAGTTGTGTAACATGATTTATTCAGGGCTGCAGGGGGGTGGGGGGGGGTGGGGGGGGAGAGAGCTGGATCAGCATCTCACACACTCTTTTCCCAAAAGCACTTCAAGGGAGTCTGGCCCTGTGTACAAGAGATTTGCATAAACTTCAAATTTTCTGACTGGAGTCCCCTGGTGAAATTCGAATGAGTCATGTTTTCCTCACCCAAGCCTAATGATATAATGACTCAAAGCGGGAAGTGACTTAAGGCTTTTTCCTGCTGTAGGTTGGGCTTTACAAGCCTGTTTGACATTGCACTAAACACTGACCGAGCTCATTCGTTTTAGGCTTGGCAGCATCATAGACCTACAAAAACACCCCAACTACGTTTACTGTGCAGGGAAAAAAATAAAGCAGAGCAAGCCTCTGCTGCACATTACCTCAGGTCTATCCAGCTCATCTCTCCTCTCAGGATCCTGAGAGCTTCTACACTGTCATCGTATAAACCTGGGACCCACTAGCGCTGCAAAAGGACTGCAAAAAAACAGGCGAGATGTTACATTTTAAGAGAGAGCAGTTCATGCCGTTGCCCCAGATACCAACAGAGAATAAGCGGCGACGGTGCTGTATCCAAAAACACACAATTCATCCATCACTGACCATCAAACGTGGTGATAAATCCCAAAACCGCACCCTCCACATACAGATAGCACCTATGAAAAAGCGCACCCCCGCCCAAACACGACTCTATTTTGGCTCTATTCGTGTAACCCAAACCACCTCACACACACACACACACACACACACACACACGCCTCCAGACACCTTGACTAGCCAACATACATCCCCCACCTTACCCTCCTCCTCGCCGGGTGATGTCAGGCTCCGTGGTTGCTCCGCTGGCTCTGTCTCACTCAGGACCCTGGACAGCGACGCACCGACGCGGCTTCGGACGGCTCATAACCCCCCGACTCTTGTGACCGGTTCCCTTCCACGCACGAAAAAAAAAAAAAGACTCCAAAATATACAACAGATCCGAACCGAGCCTAGTCCTGTGACTCTGGGAGATTATCAGCGTCACGATGTTTTAAGAAAAAACGCCAAAAACCAGACACTGAGGTTCTTCTCTCGTCTCTCTTCTGTGGCCGTGTCTCTCTCTCTCTCTCTCTCTCTCTCTCCCCTCACAACTCCCTCACCCAGCCCTCTCTCACTTTACACCATTGACAATATCGATGATGTCATCCGCAGACTGGAAGAGATGCCCGGATTGTCTTAAAGCCGCCGCGCAGCTGCTTGCTGCTGGTTTTTAGCAGACATGAATGAAGCAAAGCAAACACAGCCCTCACGAACAGCTTCTTCATGTATGTTCACTAATACAAGACTTTAAAATTAATTCTTAAATATAATGTAGAAAGGTTAGTCTAAAGTAGGCCTGTAGTCTTTCAATAGCATAGCCATAACTGTGGGATTTGCTCTTTTTGTATTCCTATGAAATGCTAACTGTATTTAGCCTATTATTTATTATAAATTATTATTATAAATTATTATTATTATTATTATTATTAATAATAATAATAATAATAATTATTATTATTATTATTATTATTATTAGTAGTAGTATTATACATTATTATTATAATATTTATTATTATGATAAACTATTATTATAAATTATTATTATAAATTATTATTATTAATAATAATAATAATAATTATTATTATTATTATTATTATTATTATACATTATTATTATAATATTTATTATTATTATAAATTATTATTATTATATTTGATTATCAGTCTGGAAAAAGTTTCACACTTTTCTTATTAAGTATTAGTAGGTAGTATTAGTAGTTATAGTAGGCCTACTTTTTGTTTTGTGACTGTTTGATTAATACAAACTGCTTAATGAGTGTAAGGAAAAAGTATCTGTTAAAAAAAAGGTAGCATGCAAATCTTTAGCTGATGCCATGGCTGAGGCTAATAAGCTAATGACTGTCAATATTGAAAAGCCTGCATGACATCATCTAGTTTGACATGAAATCATTTTTAAAAATAATAATAACAATAATTTTCCCAAAAAATTTCACAAGAAAATGTAATCCCTCTACCAGCAAGTTAAAAATAATTAAGAAAGCGTAGGTAGTGCAAGAATAGCTAAAAAACCAAACGTATATGGGGCAGAGAAGATAAAATAGACAACTTTACTGTGACAAGCCTGATGTGCGTGAACTAGGCCCCAGATACATAACAATGAAAAAAAGACGTCAATTGTAAAAATGCTATAAATTACATGCACATACACATTGGCCTTCAATTTGGATTTTGTAGAATTTATTTTCATTATTTATTTTAAAATTGTAAAATAAAAACGTATCGAGAACTAGAGTGGAGAAACATAGACATAAGATAGGCCTATAACCTACAACAACCCAGAACTTCTACAGCAGTAAAGGAGACAGGAAAGAGAAAGGTAGGCCTAAATGAGAAGAGCAGATTATGTTACACAATGCACTTTGTTCTGTCAATCACTTACTCACTAAATCACTAACTCATTCACTCATTTACTCACTCACTTAATCACATGCATTCACTAACTCACTCACTGAGACATTCACTCATTTACTCACTAACCTATTTGTTAACTCACTCACCCCTGAATGCTTTATTCTGTCAAGACATAAATATACTACTTTTTGCTGTTTAGGCTGTTAAAGGTCATTCCAGTGCCAGTAAAGCTGATGTGGTAGGCTGAAGAAGTTCCTGTTTCAAAAGTTGTCTGTTTCATCATTGTAGGTTTTAATACTGCTGCTTCTCATATTTGAACAGATATCAAAAGCATGTGGTAAAAGGGTTGCTACAGGCAGGAGCAGACCTGACACCTAGACAGCTACAAGAACAAAGAAAAATGGAGAGGAAATTCTTACAGAGATATCAAAAAGAAAAGAGCATTCCATAATATTATAAACGAAGACCTCACCCACAGTAGATGTGGATGAAGTAAACCCATTAATAACCTCCGCCCCCACCCCAACCCCAACCATCCAATAGGGTTCTGCAAACAATAATCAGTCACACACAAACATTAACAACAAAGAGGAAATAATCATACAAACTGAGGAAGACACTAAAGATGCTCCAATAGTTCTTCAATGCTGCTTACATGTCCAGCCAATAAGAAGAGAGAGAGCCGTTTGAAACAGTGTGAGAGAAATAAAAAGAGGAGGATGATGTATGATCAGGTCAAAGTCTTCCTGCACAGAGATAAGGTCTCCATAGAAATCAATGGCAAATCTGGGGCGGTCAGAAAGGCAGGGGGTGATTTAGAGGACGAGGTTCCTCACAGATATGATGGACAATCTGTACAAGAAACTCTGCAGAGAACCCTACTCTACCCTGAAGATCTCCCGCTCCCCAGCTTTTTCAAGCACAGGATTCTGGATTGTGAAACCAAGAGTGATGGACCGAGAACCGTGTGCCTGTAAAATACATGAAAATGTCAAGTAAAAAAACAAACTGCACAAAGTTGGGGTAACAAGCACTCTATCCACAACTGATCTGGTGGCTTCATCTGTTTGTGTCAGAAAATATTCAGTGTTGGGGTGCTGGTGGCGCAGTGGTTAGTGCTCCATGTATGGAGGCTGTAGTCTTCCAAGCAAGTGGCCCAGGTTCAAATCCAGCCTGTGGCTCCTTTCCCGCATGTCGTTCCCCTCTCTCTCTCTCTCCCTGATTTTCGACTCTATCCACTGTCCTGTCTCTCAATTAAAAGCCCAAAAATAAATCTTTAAAAAAAGAAAAGAAAGAAAAAGAAAATATTCAGTGATTGCAGGACAGATGTGATGCCTGCAAGGAACTTCCGCTCCATGTGGTCATGGATCCCAGCACAAAAAAATAACAGTCATGGAGTGAATGGTTCATTAGGTCAACACCTATGAGAAAAAAACCTGCAGAATGACACTACAGAGTTCAAAGAGAAGCTGCTCGATCTAAAAGAGACAGGCCTGCACCGTTTCTGTACTCACTTATACAACATTGGACACTAGTTCACACCCTTAAACACCTGAAAGAGAACATGACTGAGAATGAAGTTGTTGTCCTTGTCGACTACAAAGAAAACTACACTTGCGAATGGAATAAAGAAATGAAGGACCCTCACTATGGGGGATCCCACCAGCAAGTCACACACAGAGGTTTGTACTTCAGTGGTGGACAAGCTGAATCATCTGCAACTGTATCTTTCAGCGTATGACATGATGCTTCTGCCACATGGGCACATTTGGAGCCAGTCCTGGATCACATTAGAACCAGCAGACCTCCTGGCAGAACACATCCACTTCCTGCCAGACCTTCTAGCTATAGCTTCCACAGTGGCTTTTATGAAAGGCTTTGAAACCGTAACTGAGGCCTCACATTGGAAAGGAGACCCTGATGGAGGTAGGAGGCGCGCTCAAAGACCCGGCTGATGGCGTGGTAGCCTATAGCAGAGACATACCAAATGCTGGTGCTTTGCTGGAAAGTAAGTCAAAGCAATAATCAGTGAGGCATTCTTGAGGCCTTTGACCTGCTGAGGAGAGGAAGATGAGCGGCAAAGAAGAAGAGGGTGTGGTCATGAAATACTCAGGGTCATAGATGTGGTCTGATCTACCCTCATATTGGGCTCATTGAGATGTCTTCATGAAGCGCTGCATCCAAATTATTATTTTTTTTCACTGATGTGCAGCCTGCAGGGAGGCAGGTGTGACCTTTACAATGAATGGGTTTGAGCGTCGTGCAGCATCCACTGCATCCTTTCTGAATGGCCCTTAAGACGATCAACGATCAAAATTTTGTTTCATTATCCTTGATGGAATTAGTACACCTTTCTGTAAATAGTTGGTTGAGTTTCAGGAATTTAGTCATGATAACAAAAGAATCCTTTCATAAATCCTTGAACTGAGAGGTTTCTTTCCTTTATTATAATTTAAGTTAAGAATACCAAAAAAAAAACAACACAATGAGATGGGCAAGAAAAACATCAAGAACTATTCCTTAAATGAATACAGCATTTTGTCTTCCTGCACTGCTCATTAATATAAAGTAGATTTAAAATCACCTCTGGGAGCAAAAACTTTATTGAACAAGTCACCGCTCTGCTGACAGCATGAGGAACATTACTGCATTGAAGGAAACGCTACAGACGTGTGCAACGGATTCCTGACATCCACGTCAACTGTTCACAACTTGGTCTCACAAATCAAACAACAAAACACTAGACTTCAATTCAACCTTTATTATCTTGTTCTTTTCTGCTTTAAATTAATTTCCTCTTCTTTTTGTAACATCTGAAACAAATGAAAACATCCTGAAAAGGAGTGATAATAAAGACTGACTTAATTTAAATTGATACACAATAACAAAAACAAACAAAAAAAAACTGTAAAATATAACAGGTAATGTCTTTAACGTGTCTGTAAAACACTGTTCCAGCTCAGCTTGGTATGGTAGGATTTGGCATCTTTAATAGAGACGCCTTCAGTTGGTTGCTTCGTCTTAAAAACAAAATATTCTCTTATTGCATTTGGCAGAAAAGAAAAACCCAAAACAAGAACAAAATGCTGTTAAAAAACACAACTTAAGAGACATATGCAATAGTGCCAATGTTTTTGAACTTTTTAGCTATCACACACAGAGAAGCACGCAAACATAACACAACCACACAAACTCGTTCACTCAAATGCAAGCTGTCAGATTAACATCTATTCACTTCCCTGACTAGAGCAGATAAGTGTTCAAAAGCAACCACACACGCAATCACACATGAACAAACACACGCACACAAACGATTCTGATGAATCTCTCATGGACAAGAAAGAAAGAAACATTCAACATTGTAGCAATAACACAGACACTCCCGATATCTTCGTCATTATCTTCATCACATCTCCATTCGGTCATACTGTCATCGCTCCTTTCATGCACACACAGGCAGGCAGGAGGGCACCTTGTACAGCGAGTAAATAAGTGACCATAGTCATCATTAACATCATGACAATATATAATAACCAACTTAATTTTCTCGAGTAAGAAAAAATACAATAGCGAGGTCAGTGTTTGAAGGGCAAAAAAAGGACATCTCTGGATTTTCACAAAGTTTCACACATTTCTCTTTTCTTTTAAAACAGAAAGAAATGATAAACAACCGACATACATCAACGAGGAGTTACAATTTTGCTTGTCAAATATAAGAGCAGAGTGTAACTGATGAGAAGGTGTGATGCTGCTGACATGGCAGGCGGGCGGCCGCTGGGTGTTAGCCAAGGCCACTGCTGTTGTAACATTAAGTCGTCCTGTAAGGTCTGTGTAGTTGTTGTGTTGTAGCTCTGTTTTAAAACATGGAGGGATTTGTGGAGGATGTATCAACAACAACCCCAGAGGCATATAGTGCAAGTTTGGCTAATGTTGTATTTGTTCAATTGTTGTTGTTTTTTGTTTTTTTTACCCTGGGTCCCATGTTGATGGCATATTTCCACCAAGGTAGAGGTGTGTTAGTACCTACTAAAAACCCTCTTCCTTCTCCAAACCTCAAGGTTGCTGATCGTCCGGTTGACTCAGTAGTGTGGCGCTGTCCCAAAAATTTCAACAAACTTCAGCTCCTTCCCAACTCTCAAGCTTCCAAACATGAGAACTCAGAATTGAGCTGGCCAGGTCTATGAGGGCTCAGTCTGCAAGTCGGAATTTTGAGATTCAACCATTAAATAGTAATAAAAAAGGGAGAGAAAAAATAATAACTGTGGCACACTAAAAACAGCAATAGCTAAACTTGTTGATGTGTTCAACTCTGGCCGAGCCTGTCTACAGTGCATGCCTGAGTGATTGGGTCTCTGGATGCAGATGGTGGGATTTGGAGTAGAGAGAAAGAGCTATCCAGTTGAGTCCTAAGAGTTTAATGGATTTCACCTTTTTCCCCGGTTCAAGTTTTACTGTTGTCTTCATTTAAAGTTAAGCGGCTTAATGTGTGTGTGTGTGTGTGTGTGTGTGTGTGTGTGTGTGTGTGTGTGTGCATGTATTTGCATGTAGCCTGGGTGGGGCATGATTGTTGAGTGTCTGCTTTTTGGCTAACCAGTGTAGCTTTAATTTAATGTAATCACTATGTGTAAATAAATACAGTGTGAAATATGTATTACAACTTAGGAGTAAAACGTGTTGTTTTTGTTGGTGTGTGCGTGTGTGTGTGTGTGTGTGTGTGAGTCGGCCCTTTCAAATGGAGTCTGCCCCCCCTCCCAGCAGGTCCCCTGGCAGCAATGAGGCAGGGCTTCCCATCTGGTGACAATCTTCAAGTGCCGGGGAACCCCAGAGGCTACTGCCGGGGTATCCCGACCCGCTCATCCCCCCCATGCCCCCCCACAGACCCTGCCTTCCTGCCTCCACGCCTCCGGCCCCTCCCATCCCAGCACCATTGTTGCTCCACTGGGCGAAGATGCCCAGCCCAGACCCCTGGGTGGCAGGCTGGTCCGATGAGCTGCCTGTGCTGTCCAGACTCTGCCACCCAGAGCTGGAATGCCCGGCTCCTCCACTTCCTCCAGCAGTGGATCCTCCTTCTACTCCTCCTCCCACGCCGCTGCCTCCTGCTCCAACTCTCTCGCAGCTCCCTCCGTTACCACTGGCTGCTACTGCGGAGGCGGATGTAGGCCCAGAGCCTGCAGAGCCAGCTGTACCTCCAGCGCTCCCTGCTCCTCCTGCCTGGGAATGTGCAATGTAGCGAGCTACATCCTCCTCACTCACAAACTCGGCCAAAATAGTTGTGTTACCCAGAACACACCTGGTATGACAAAAAAAGGTTGGTCAGTTACTCTTATGTTTTATTTTTTTCTGCAGAACATGTTTTCATTTGAGTTCAGGTTATGGCCACATGTGACGGTAGAAGAACAACAGACTTACATGTGGAGTGCACTCTGAGCCTTGGCTGCTTCCTGTTTAGAGCTGTAGCGAATCAGAGCAGTGCCTTGGGTCAGGCCAAGGTGGAAAGTCAGCAGCGGGCCATGCTGCATGCAGATGGTCCTCAGAGTGGAGCCATCAATCTGGAGAAATATACAAGAAGGATGATGGTAAAACAAATAGAAGACTCGTGGGCTGAGGTTCAAAAATAAGTTGCACTGTTCCCATGTGGATATTTGTGTGCACCTCTGATTGGTGCATGGCAGTATCAAAATGGTTACAGCTTTACAAGTGCTGTGTGTTTCCCTTAGGTAGTTTCAGTAGTTTTTGCATAATGCATCTGTTTGTTTACCTGTGGTGTGAGGTTGCTGAGCACCAACCAGCAGCTTTCCCGAGAACTGCCGTCACTCCAGGTCGAGCCTTCAGAGAGTAAACAGACACACAAAAAAAATCCAGAGTGAGATTTTTCCACATTCACTTTAAAAACAATCCCACTCTGTTTTGCCCCTCGGATAAATGATGAATGACTTTCCCTGCTGCCTACACTGACGCTTGGCTGCACTTCAAAATCAAATATAAATGGATTATTAAGTCGGAAAAAAAAGACAATCTGTTTATCTCAGCAATCACAACCAGTTGTTTCATCAGCAGAGTACATTTAAATAAGCTGAATACTTCAATACTAACTGAACCTGAGGGAAAGGAACAACCCTGATACCAAAGCAATATGAGAAATGTGTTGGGACATTACCAGAGGAGCTTGAGCCCCCACCCCAGCTCCTGCCGGCCAATCGAGGGGCTCCTCCTGACCAGGGGGAAGGTGACGGCTGCTTTTGACTGGCTAGTCCTGGAGGTGGGCGGGACAGCTGGTTCTGGCTGCTGCCACGGCTGGCTTTCCAGGACTTATGTCCAATGGGCTCTGGGGGCCAGCTGGTCTTGTAGTCTGTGTACTTTGCTGCATAGGGACAAAGACGCAATAAAAAAACAACATATTAACAAACCATGTATGTAAATCTTAAGCTTCTGACACAGATAGAGTATGAAATATAGGAACATGGTAAATAAGGACTTCTATCAATGTGTTTTGTTCATAAAATAAATTAAAAGTATTAAATATCAGAGATAATCAGTTATATGACTAACTGGGAAAGTTTTTATTAATCAATTCATCTATTTTTGTATAAAGTAATACATGTACTTTGTGGTCTTTAAAATGTAAAAAAAAATAATAATAAAAAAGAAATAAAGATTTCTCAAAGTGTCAATCCTCTTAAAGCCCAATTTAAAATGAGCCCAGGAATGTGGTGGCGCGTGTTTGCCTGCTGTTACCTGAGTTGTGTGCGTTGTTTAGGGGACTGTCTGAGGCACTGTAGGGCCAGGCACCAGGTGAAGGCAGCAAGGTGTTGAGGGGAGGGGTAGGATCTGCAAAAAAAGATTATCATGAATGATTACAACTATCCCAACAGAGAGAATCTATATTTATGGAGACATTTTGATAAGCAGCTCTTATTGACTGTTCAATAGTTAATTTTTATTTATAAGATGAACATAAGTGTTTAATAACAAATATATCAACTTAAATAAGCAAAGAAAAAAATATTTCTTTGCTTGACAAGAAATTAAACATTGACAAATCTTCACATCAGCAGGATAGAAATAATTAAAGCGGTGTCCTCACAGCGGTTACAATTCTTACCAGTATTATCTTGTAACAACTGGTGCTCAGTATCATTGAGGTTGGGGGACACTGCATTTCCCATCATGCTCCCCGGGGTCATGTAGGGGTCAGATTCAGGGTCGACACGGTCGATTCCCTTCCAGGGCACGCCAGGCTGGAACTCTAAAGAGAAGACACACACGTGGTCGGATGAGGAGAGTTTTGAAGAGGCAGACAGAAGATGGAATAAATATGAAACCCTCTTCAACAGTAGACACGTTCAACGGCAAACAATATTTAAACATGAGAAAAAAAACTAGTTATAACTTCCCTTAAATAAATGTCTTTCTGTGTGACGGTTTGCTTTGTGTTCAGCAAAGTCCACAACATGTAGTTTCTGCACAGCTGTGAAGCTCTTTTTGGTACCATCTGTTTTCACCATGTGGAGTTCTACAACCTACTGCTACAGTAGTTGAGCTCTCAGCCTATGGAAACATTGATAGTTGTGATATCCATATATAAAAGTAGCACCGCCAGCCTGTTCTCGTCATTATGTATCCCAGCACCCTTTGTGCAGCCAAACGGCTGCTTGCCATAAACAATGAATGGAGGTTCATTTTCAGTTGTGGGTGATGGTGGAGGCTGCAGTTGCTATCATGACGACGCATGTCTCAGCGTTATATACTGGTATTTTAGACGCGTCTGTGTACTTTACGCAGCCGACTTACGATGCAAAAATCGATATTAAGAGTGGGTCTTACACACAGAATTTTATGGTAATCATTTTAACATGTCAATTACCAGGGGGCCAGCTGGGCGTAGGGGTGGGCTTATTTCCCATCTTGTTGCCAGGGGTGCGATGCCAGTTGTCTCCAAGCCCGTCTCCAACCATCATGTCATACTGAGAGTAGGGCGAGCCCCCGGGCATCTTCATTGGGGTGACAGGACCTGGAAGGTTAAGGATGAATGTTACATCACTGAACAAGAGATGGATTCAATAATGACTGTAATCTATGACTTTCACGTTCTGCCTGGACACCTTTCCCTTTCATGTCTTATCAAACCCTTTATACAAAAACCCCACGGATCATCTCACCATTTTTATGGAATGCGTTCTCTGGTGAGGTGGCATCTGGAGAAGAGTGTCCCTCCATCATCCATTTGAATCGAGACTTCTGACCCCCTAGGTCCTTCATGCCCCCAGGCCCCCCCACCACAGAGCCACCCAGGTCAAGACCTTGAAGGTTCACCCCAGAACTAAAACCTGTGTACAAGAAAAGACCCAGAGAATCAAGAGGTTTATTATTTGTCAACATTCATTCGCTTAAAATAAAACTTAATTGCTACCAGAGTAACATGGCATCCAACTGTGAATAAATTAAAGAAAAAATAAAGGTGAAAAACATTTCTTTCCATTTGAAATGTTGCTCATGCAAACCACACAACCAGAAATGGGCTTTAAACCTGCACAGAAACAGTCCCTCACCAGAATAGTGTCCAAGAGTTTTTTGGTGCAGGTCAGCCATAGATGCTGCCAGGCCTGGATGAGGCAGGGATTCAGCCCCAGGCAGTTTGGGACCCCCTCCGACACCGCCACTATGGTGGGAGGGGGAAAGTTTGGAGCTGCCACCTAATCCCCCAACCTGCTGCTGCTGCTGCTGCTGCTGTCGAAGCACGGCCATGATCCTTGCCAGCTGAAAACAAACAACAAGAAGGGTCAGCAGCTGAGAGGACGCTGTCTAGAAGTATAAGGGGAGTGAGATAGTGGGTGTATGCGTGTACCTGCTGAGGGTCCGCCTGCTGCCGCACATTAGGTGTGAACTTTCTCTGGTTTTGCAGGAGCTGCTGTGGCTGCTGTTGGGGCTGTTGCTGCTGCTGCTGCAGGAGGAGCTGACAAGCCTGACCAAACACAGGCAGGATGAAACAGAAAAAGAAACAAAAGAGGAGTGAGAAGCCAACGCAGACAAAAATGCAGTTCAAGGTTTGCACATGAAACCATTTGTCAACTGAATGATTATCAGCCTGAGTGTGAGTATTTGAGCTCTTCAGTGAAGTGAATCATCATCATTGTGTCTGGTCAGTTGGTAAGAGACTTCGCAAAAGCTTGTTTTCCTGAAAATATCTGTGACAAAGTGCTTTGTAAACTTGCTATTTGAAAAAGTGTTGTGTCCATATGTTGTCTTAATTCTTACTTGAATTAATCTGAATTATTTCCTGAGTTTTGAGGTAGGATTTTGACGAGTCATTCTTTATCTCAGCATACTATGTCACTCTAGAGATAACCCAATAAGTGCACATATTTTTTCCACATTTCTCTCTTTTCTTAAGTTCTGAATTTCAAAAATGTTTAAAACTTTGATAAGATAATTTCATGTTTCCAGACTCAGCAGGATGTGATTAAACCCTGCACTGATGTGCAGCGATGTATATTTGCTTCTCACCAGCTGAAACTGGATGTGAGGTGGGTAGATGCTGCTTAGCATGGCAATATGCTGAGGGGACAGCTGTGGAGGGAACACACCTCCCCCCAGTCCTGCCACCCCTCCCACGCTGCCGACACCCCCCACACTCCCGCTGGGAGGGGGCATCTGCTTCAGCACGGAGCCTGGCACCTGCAGACAGACACAACGGCAGGCAAGCACACCTGTTACCACAGAAACGCTTTGGTGCAGTAACCACGAGCAACCATGTTAGCTTGCTGCTCCTCCCCAGTTAACTTCCATTGTCTTCCATGTTCTCATTAGCTAGAGTTAAAAAGTTACTCCACCCTGAATGAGTGACTGAAAGACACATTTTACTTTGTATTCTTGAGATTAAAGCATGGAAACATGATCAGTGTTGTTCTGAAACGTGATTATGCTTTCTAGGGACCACTCTGACTGATAGACATCTTGTTGACAACAAGCAGATAATTTTAGAAAGTTTACATTGAGGTCTGTGAAGTACTCGATTGACCCCATGCATGAGCCAAGCTTAGAGTGTGGATTCCATTGGAGTTAATGCTAATAATAGTTCTCCAACTCCCCTTAACTGCCACCTTTCATCTTAAAATCAAATATGTAAAGTGCATAAAGCTGCAAGAGTCATCTAAGCAGATGTGTAATGAACTTTCAAACAATGTTTTAATTATGAGCTTTTATAACAACAGCATATCATAACAAGAAAAGACAGAAATTGGCCATAAGAGCTAAAAATGTAGAGGTGGGCTTTGCCAAAACTTAAACAAATCTCTGAGTTGAAATTGTACTGCATTAAATTTGTTACTTTGCAACAAAAACAAACAGTTAAGATGACAGACACAGACAGACAGACAGACTGTCAAACCACACACTTCCTGTGTCTAAATAAGTGTGAAACATGTAGACAGCTGCATTGAATACTGTTCAGAGAAAAAAAAAAGAAGCATTTGTACCTGAGGTGACAGGAACTGATGAGGCACTTGCGCTCGCATCCCTTGGGACTGGTTTAAGGGTGGGACACTTGGCTGGTGTCTTGACGGAGCCATTCCTCCTCCACTGCCGAAAATACTGTGACCACCCTGTAATTGAGCATGGAAAATTTAACATCACAGGATCCATAACAGGGGAGATTTTTATAAACATGCAGATCAATCAGAGCATGACAGAGTTGACGATGAGGAATCGGAGGTATAATTGTGTGGTTATCTTTTGGAAATGGAATACTACAAGAACACAGTGTTAAAATGGTGGGACAGAAACAGGAGGATAGGTTATCTTACTTGTCTAAAAGGGACAGTGTGGTTGAAGAGGGAATGGGGCTTGAAGACAGTGGGTGGTGAGTACAGAGAGTAAGGACCCTCCTCCCCAAGGCACCAATCCTGATTGGTCAAAGGCAAGGTCTGTCACAGGGACAACCAATAGAGGACCAATTTGAGTGTTGGTGAAGGGGGGGGGGGGGGGGGGGGATAGAGGACGGTTGAAACAGGGAGGAACGGCAGAGGCCGGGAAGAGAAGGTAGGATTACAAGGGGAAATAAAGAATAGTGAGAAACGACAAAGTGTTAGCAAGACATGAGAAAGACATAAGAGACAGAGAGTGCTAAGATAGCAGCGAGGCATCACCTTGTCATAGTAGGACCCAGGATCCCCAGGTACTGCCTCTTTGGAACCAGGTGGACGATAAGACATCCCCCCTCCTCCTCTTCCTCCTTTCCTCAGATCTCCATTGTAATCGTTCATCAACATGCTTCTTTTATCCACATCCATCTTCTTCTCCTGGAGCGGACCCGGAGCCAGGTCCATGTTTGGGCCACTGGGATCGTCATTCTTGGGGGGAAAAAAAAAGACAACCATCTTCATTAACATCATAATCATGCTGTAAATTAAATACTACATGCCTGAATGTCTAGGTGGATAAGCGTGTTCTAGGATGCCAGACCATATTAACACTATGCACATGAGAAGGTAACTCAGATATCTATCTTACCAGAAGTCCCATGTTAGAGAACTGTCTGTTGATGGGGCTCATCCATGAGTCTCCCCCAGGCTTCAGAGGACCCTGAAAGACAAACAACAAACTTAGCAGAGGAATGATGTCATAAGCTCTTGAAGGGTTTAATCAGAGAAACATTAATAATTTGTAATGTCTAAAAAAACCGATAAAGAATTGTTTTTTTTTTCAATTTAATTGTTTGGGGATTTCTGGATTTGGATTATGGGGACAGTTGCTGATGCAGCAGGATCATTTTTATTTAAATATTATGATGGGAAGAGTACAGTAGACTCTCCGACGGTAAGAAAAATTAATCAGGAAAACTTGTTTGTTAGTTTGTGGTCTGACAGATGAGTAGATTATGGCTGCTGTGTTGGTTGCATCTTTTAACTACGTACAGCATGAGGGACAGAACATAGATTGTTAAATGGGGGTGAAAAGAAAACACACTTAGAGCCCGTAGGCGGGTAGTCAGAAGAGATGATATATCAGAAAAGTTTATATTATTTGTACATTTTCAAAACCAATGCATATAATTTTAAGTTTTCTAAGTCATCATGGCCTCCTCAGAACGGGGATCTATTGACATTGAAATAAGCAGATGTGTCTGTGTTTTTTAATAATACCAGTTAACGTTCACTTTAACTTCAGTTTATTAACAGAATTAACCGATTAACTGTTATCGAAGTTAACGTCTTTGTTAACAGTTACATTTTTGATTACCTTTGCCTTAAATTGTGTGGTGAATACTAATCAACATTCTACAAATCTTCTTAAATCAATATTTATTTTTTGCACCAGTAACCTACCTTGTTGCCGGGCTTCTTCCCAGCCTGGCTCTGTCCCCAGCCCCCGTTGCTTCCCTGTCCCCAAGATGAGCTGCTTCCCTGGGAGCCGGCGCTGTTCCACATGCCACCTCCCTCCTCCTCATCCTCCCAACTTGAGTGACGTGAGGCAGCAACAGAGCTCTCTTTGTCACCCCAGCCATCTTGCATAGACTTTGAACCTGGAAGTGAAAAAAGGCAATACTTAATGGCACTTTCTCTTCTTGAAATGGCAATTTACAGATGTGGTAAAGATCTTAATTTCTCAATACTGTATAAGTTGACGACTAAGCATGCAAACGTCACAAATCTATAAAAGAGTCAATATCAATTGATCAATCCAGTACAAACATCAAAATGAGTTTGTATGGACATGAAAACAGTTATGTTAAATTTAACTAATCTTGTGCAGTATTCCCCACACACATAGATATATATATATAAATATATTAGTCTTTATTTGATCCCTAACCAGATTTGATGGGGTTTGGAGAAGGGTTTCCCCAGCTTGTAGTCTTCCCTCCAGCATCTTCATGATCTCCCCAGCCAGTGGGGGCTTCAGTAGGTTTTCCCCAAGCTGCCGTGCCATTGTCCACTGTAGGACTGGTTGGAGAGGCACCACCCCAACCTGAAGGACCTTCAGACACACAGACAACACAGGTCAAGATGGAGTAGTCTGATAGAGACCTTTTGTGAAAGGACAAACCTATTTTTCTCACTTAGTCAGAGTCTAGACTAGTCTGCAGGTTGCTGCATGGTTAAAGCTGTGCACAGAAGTCAAAGGAAACAAGGCACTGAAGCCAAAGAAGCATGGCCGGCTACTGTAAGTGTAATGTGTTGAAAGTGCTGAGACAACAAGCAGGTTGCGGACTTAAAAACATCAGCAACCATGACTCAGTAATACAAAAAAAACATTTAACCTCAAAGCAAACCTTGAACCTCCAAAAAATCAATTCTTACTGCAAATGCAGAAACTGTAATATTGAAGTTTTGAGTGGAGCTTCTTTTAAGATTTTCAAAACACTTCATCTCCTTTACTATCAAACTGTAGTAACTGAATCTGAGACAACTGGAATCCAACAACAACCTTCAAATGATAAACTTCTGCTCCACAATAAGCCTTAATGGAATGTCTGCATCCCTCTGAACCTTACAGTTCAAAAACAGTAGCTGGCTGTGAGGTTTTAACGGAATCGTAATGACGATTGACGTAAGCACAAGGTGTTTATTTATTTTCATAGGATCCCCATTATTTTTTACTATGGTAAAAACTTTCTTTCTGGGGTTGATCAGTTAACGGTTTGAAAGAGTGTAATAACAAGGATAGACAGATTGTAATTAATATGTCAAATTAAATAGAATTTAAGTAGCAACTTGTCAAAATACAATTTGTTTTCTTGATATCCATTTAAACTAATATAAATTTGAAGAAACAATTATATTAATAAAACTGATTGTGTAAAATAAGCCTATATCATCTCATCATTTGCATTTTTACAACCTTACTTTCTATTTGACTGTTTGTAGCTTCTTACCAACAGAGGAAGTTTTTGTAGGTCCATGGCCAGTGTTGAAGTCTCTGCTACCTCCAAGCGCTGCAGCCTGCCTGCTAGGCTGCTGCTGTATTGGAGGTCCCTGCTGTTGCTGCTGCTGTTGTTCTTGTTGTTGCTGTTGTTTTTGTTGTTGTTGTTGTTGTTGCTGCTGCTGCTGCTGCTGCTGCTGCTGTTGAGCCAGACCCTGGCCATGAGACTGCTGGCCAGCAGGGGCACTGTTCTTGTCCCACAGGTTGACAGGCTTGTAGTTGTAATTGGTTGGGTCTCCCCATGCTGATGTTCCATCATCTATCTCGTTCTTCCTGCTTATAGACTGCGGCGAGGGTTCCTCCCATCCGCTTGGTTCAGATCCACTTCCACTTCCTCCAGAACCACCAGGAATAGGCCCTGAGGTCCAGCCTGAGCTTTGGTTCTGATTCTGGGCTTGAGAGATTGGTTTCCTCCCACCGCCCCCTTGCATAGCCCCTTGGTCCATCGTTTGCTGTCGCTGTGGATGCTGATTGCGGGGCTGTGATTGTTGCTGTTGCAGTTGTGCCTGCGGGCCTGTGATGGATCCCGGCTGGCTGTTTGGCATCTGGTGCATTTTGTTTCCCCCACTCCAACTTTGATTGGGTTTGGACCCCATGCCTCCAACAACACCCACCCCCCCACCACCACTACCTCCTCCCCCCCCTGTGCCCCCTGCTCCCCAGGTCCTCCGGGGTGCACCATCATCCCAACTTCCCCAACCACCCGCACCTGAATCCCCACCTGAGTTTCCTCCATTGTTCCTCTCTTCCCCCCATCCACCTCCTCCACTATTTGATTTGGACTGTTGCTCTCCCCAGTCCCTACCTACTCCAGCCTTCTGTCCTGATCCCCACCCACTTCCTCCTCCATTCCCTCCCATTTCTTTCCAGCTCCCTGTCCCTTTCTCTTCCTGAGTCCCCCCCCAGCCTCCGCTCACTGGTTCACTTTGTTGACCAAGATCACCCCATCCATCTCCATTTCCTCCTCTACTACTGTCTCTCCATTCCTCATTCCCCCAACCCTTGGACTCCTGGCCATCTCCTGCCCCCATCCCACCTCCACCCCAGCCTGTAGTTTTCCCCTGCTGGCTGTGTCCTGGAATAACCCCAGACCCCATACCAGGTCCTGTTGCGGTCACTGGCCCAGATTGTGAAACGCCAAGATTCCTCATGTTTGGGCCTGAAGGTGGCGGGGCTCTCCCAGACAAAGAGGCCCCACTACTGCTACTGTTGCTGCTGCTCTCCCAGCCTTCTCCGGAGGACCCAGCAGAGGGAACAAGGGAAGGACCGGCCCCTGGACCCATGGAATCAGTGATTTGGGTCCTGGGTCCACCAGAATACTGAGAAGAACCACCCAGGGAAGATGGTTGTTTTGATGTAGCTGATGGCATTCCACCTTTACTCTGTCCTCCATGATCTCCATATTCCCAGGCTGTGTTTTGCCGGATCTGTGTTTGGCCCCAGCCGGTGTTGGACAGAACCCGAGGGTCCAGATCAGACCGACTGAGCAGGTTCTGTAAGGCAGCTTCAGCATTAGGTGATGTGCGACGCGGACGACTATGACTGCTGCCGCTCCCGCTCCTGGAATTTCCGCCACTGGATGAAGATCCTCCCTGTGTTCCCTGTCCTTCTACACTCCCACCCCACTCCCCTGTTTCACTCTCTCCCTTCTGATTGTCCCAGGCTCTGGTTGTAGTAGTGGCAGTTGAGGAAGAAGTGGGGGCCGCAGGGGGGTTACCTGCTGTGCTGCCCCCACTACTGCTGCTGTTACTACTGCATGCTCCACCCATTCCCTCACCTCCAGGATTAGCTCCACCAACAACGGTGGATTTACCACCCCAATCACTACCGGAAACCCCTCTGTCCACTCCTAGTCCTGATGACCCCCATCCTCCCTGAGATACCCCGGAGGTTTGACTACTGTTTCCCCCAGTTCCAGCACTGCCCCACGCATTAACCCCACTAGTGGAATTCGGATATCCCCAACCCGTGGTTCCATTATCTCCTTCAGCAGCTCCGAAGCCCCCTGCCCCACCTCCTCCATCACCCCAACCATCAGTCCTTGAGGCACCCGTTTTGGAGTTAGCTGCAGGGAAAGAAGGCTGGCCTCTCCATGTGGAAACAAGGTTGTGGTCCCCCACACTCATCTCACCTCCTCCTACACTTCGGTCCATTCCTCCCCCAATGCCTTCCCCCCCTACAATTTTTGGTCCCACTGATTCGCTGTCCCACTTCCCCCCTCCAATTTCTCTGTCTCTGGATTGCATTTGGTGAAGTTGGCGCTGATGGGGGCTTGATTGATTCACAGATAAAGGTGGGTGACCCCCCGGCACCACGACTGCCCCGCCTCCCAGGCCCAGGGAAGCAGAGCTGTTGGCAGACAAAGACCCTCCAGGGCCCTGGTGGTGGAAGGAAGGAGAACCTCCTTCCCCTACAGCAGCGGGCCCATCCTGCTGCACCAGGGCAGGCCAGGCCGAAGGGTTGGCATTTGGATTGAAATTGGCACCTGTAAGACCACTGCTGCCATCGACGGGGCCACTGGCATCATGGCTTCCTGGCACAGTGGAGGCTTTGGAAAGTGAGGAGGGCTGTTGTAGCAGAGGGCCAGCTACTGCATTCCCTCCTCCAAGATGACCCTGGGAGGCAGCCATTCCCCACGCCACGCCATTGGACGACTGCATACATTCATTGGGCAAAGAGAACGAGGAAGTAGATGAGGATTGGTTGCCAGAGGCACTGACGCTGTTCACAGGCATTACGTTGTTGCTGCTGCTGCCCCCCCCAGTCCCAGTGAAAGAAGCTCCTCCCCCATCATTGCCAGCGATGCTAGGCCACTCCTCCAGGTCGTTGCCATCGACAATAACCTTCTCCCTACCCTGAGAAGAGGCCTGGCTGCCTGAGCTCGTCCCCCACATGGAATTTGCATAATTAGAAGTAGTAGTAGAAGCAGCAACTGATGATGAGGTTAGGGCCAATGAGGAGGCAGCTGCACCAGAATCTGAAAAGTGGATCCAACAAGAAACTTTAGAAGTTTTTGAGACTTTTTCTGTATAACCTTTACATAAAGTGAATTTTGTTCTATTTTCCGACAGCATTGCTAACATTTACCTGAGACAGCAGCCATGTTTGCATTGGGGCCATCCCCTCCTCCCCCTCCTCCTCCTCCTCCCAGCAGCATGGAGGACAGTGGCGGCTGACCCCTCTTCAGTAGCACTTTATGGTCCTGCTGGCAGCGGAATCGTGGCGGCACTTCTCTCGGCATGTAGCGCGGTTGCTGCTGAGGTGCCTGGGCACCGCCTCCGCTACTGGTACTGCTGTTTCCAGCAGCACTGGCGCCGCCAGCGGTGGAAGAAGAAATGGTGTTGGAGGTTGGTTGTCCGTTGGCCACCGCCAGGCGCTTGGCATTGTTGCCGCCCTGAGACGGGTTGGCAGCACTGCCAGGGCCCAAGGTGGCGGGGGATGGAGAGGCAGAGGGGGTGGGTCCAGGGCTGGGGGAGGCAGAGCTGCTCTGAGTGGCAGGAGACTGGGCAGACACCGGTTTAGACAAGTCTGGCACTGCAAAATTGAGGTGAAAAGAAAAACAGATGAGAAAGAAATAAAGTATCATTTAACATTTAACAAAGATCAAGAACATAAAATAAATCTCATAAAATGAAGGTTCTAAGAATATGTTCTGAATAGAGCATAATCAGCATATAAGGAAAAGGAAGAAACTACAAAGACTTTCCTGATTATGAGACATCAGCTTCATGAACATGGCTTTTACCTTTTCTTCTAAGCACACTTTAATACAGTGACAATACAGATGAGCTTTGCTAAATATTTCCAAAATGGTATGGTATGGTATTTACATAATTCACTGTGGTCTTACCTTTGTTTTTTTGTTCTGTCCCCTAAAGTTAACAAAACAAAAGACATTAGTTAATCACAGTAAGGACACCATGAAATAAAAAACATTTTAAACATTCAAAAGTGAAACCTCAGCATACAAAAATACTGATAAAAAAACAACAAAAAACAGTAAAGTGCATACTTAATGTCTTACCGAAGCCTGCAAGTCATAGTGAATATGCTCACCTTCTGAGAGGCTTCCCTTTTCCTTTTGTCGTCTTTCTTCCTTTTCTTGTCTTCCATGAACTACTGCTCCTGTCCTGATACTCCTTTCTGATAAAAAGAAAAAAAAAAAGACTTTACAAATGTATAATTTAAAACAAACAAACATGGTGCACATTTGTTTTGCCTCAGACTTAATTGAATTATTGCTTAACAAAAAAGGAGACAAAGTTCATAATTATTGCAGCATTAAACAAGGGAGACAACATCACAGTCGTTTCAAGGCTATGTAAGCCTCCATCAATGTGGGTGAGCGAAAGTGGATCACAAGTTTGAAAGAATGAATCAGCCATCAAGTGCTTGAGCTAAGGATACAGCTCAACCTGTAGGTAAATAACACTAATCATTAGGAATGGCACCGATCTGATCCTGGTTTTGGATATTGGTCTGATACCGATAGCTTGATTGGGCCGATTCTCGAGGCCAATCTACACAACCCAGTTCTGTGCTATTCTTTGATTAAGAACGTCACTGTCACTGGTAGGCATGTGCATTTTGCTAGGCGGAGCTAACAAAGCACAGAGTATGCTAAGCTAACAAAGGCTATAAACAATATCTGCATGGCTCACGTTGGGAAGGGTGTCGACTTAACGAAAAGTTTAAAAAACAAAGAAGGCAGACGACACTAAGCAGTTTAGTTTGTAGGCGGCATTGAAAAGAAACGAGAACTTTCTCAGTGATGTTTTGAAAGCAATAAAACACTTAAGATCCCAGTACAGTTTGCCATCATGTAAATAATTTCTAACAGCATTCTGCCTGGCTTCTCCAGGAACATATGAGAAGGGTTAGCAGCAAGGTTAATGGATGTAAAAGCTTTGAACTTCACTGCAGGTACCTGGAGCTTTGACATTACCACACAGTGCAGTGCTAAAGGCTACAAGCTAAAAACTTCCATGGATCACAACACCAGCGACTTGATTTCAACTGCCATCAAGGAAACGCTTTATCAGTTCACTTTAAGTGCATGACATTTTTAGAGACAATGCCAGCAACATGAAAAGGCCAAGGACAACAAAGGAGTGCCCAGCTTCTGCTGCTTTGCACATATGATGATGCTCAACAAGGGTTCAATGTGACAACAGTGGGTGAGAGCTACTATTGCATGTGGTGCATAAACTGTGGGTCAGATTGTGGCAGTAACTTAATCAGCGGATACCCATAGTCCAGGTATCAGATCGGTATCTGACCTCAAAAAGTTGAATCGACCCATCTCTAGAAATGATCCCTTACAGAATATGGCACACTGGCAGGTTAAACAAATGCAGATGGTTGGAGAGGTTTGACATAGTCAGTGAACTCATCATGTTAGCAGACTTACAGAATCTTCATGTTGCTATAGAAACCAAAGCTAGTGACCACCTGCATGCTTGTGCTTAATGTTTTCTAAAATGGAGCTTGACAACTCTTTCAGATTAGACTCTAAGAGAAATATACAAGAAGACATATATAGAGCAAGCTGGTTTACAAATCCAACTATTGATAAGGAACCTGAAGTAAGAATAGTTTGATGTTTGACACATATGGAGGTTTTAGTGCAGATAACATGGCCCAGCTATTTACTGTTTATATAACAAAGCTTTATATCCCACTGGATCTATTAGCTTATATTACCATGTTAAAGGTCGTATTGGATTATTTACATATTAGAGAGGTTTTTCTACATAACCGTATTGAACAGATAATCCCTGAAGAATGTAGTTTAGTTTCATAAATACTATGTTTCATTCAGTGTGCAGGATCTCTCGATTCATGGCTGACATCTCGCTTCAGGCCTGACGGAGCATCCTGCTGATCTATTAATACGAGCTGTTTAAGTTATGCATTCAGCTCTCCAGGTACTCTCCACAACACGGAGGTAAACTACAACAACCTAATGAAGCCGTGTCCCTGTTGTCCTGTCAACATTATTACAGCCTCGTCCGCGTTTAAGCTGCAGAAGCTAAAGGTCCCAATCCTGCATCACAAGATATGCTTTATAATGCTGAAACTGATCAAGCGGCCTCCAGTATCCAAGACAGGTGTTTAAACCTGCACAAACATGTCACAGACAACACATCCATTAAAGTGTAAAACATAAAAGTGACAACTTACACAGCAGCTCCTGAGAGGACGTTTATAATATGTAGGAGTGGTGTCCACCCATAGTCGTAAAAAACGCATCAAGCAGAACAGCACGCACAAAAACAAGGTATGAAACAGCTGTTCACTAACGGAAGACGGGTTAATAATGTGGTCTGAGTACCCTTACGGTCTTTACCATCTAATACACCGAGCCACACATCCAGCTCTGCTAAAGCTAATGCTAACGCTAGCTAACTAGATAAGCGAAGTTACCTGGAGCTACAAGTAGCCAAGGCTAACCATGTTAGCTTCAGCATTACGCAGTAGCGTTGCATTTAACCACCAAAAGATGCAGCTTCCACTTTTTGCATGCACACACACCGTGACAATTTAAATACCGTGCAATATTCAAATCTCTTAGGATTGTGTTTACTCACCTCAGGAATCACATATGACGAAAAGCTAGCGTGCTAAGCTAGCTCTGCTAAAGTGCTTCAGTGCGATTTTTTTTTTTGTATCTTTTAGAGGCATTCGTCGAGGCTGAGCGGAGAGTCAAGTAAGTGGCAGATGATGTAAAATACACGCGGAGTTAGCTACTGGTTTGTAAGTAAGTACTGACGTTGTAATAGTGTAAACCCTTAATGTGCAGAAGATTTTAAATTTCAAAGCGCTGTGGAGTCAGTCGGTTGACGGGCGGCCATTTTGGTGCTCAGCATGAAGCGTCTCCAATGAGCAGCTGCGTGGAAGCTCTCTGACTGGCTGCTTCCTACCGGAGGGATGCATAAAACACACATTGTGACCTTCAGAAACTTTTGACAGTCGCCCTAAGCACATCTGTGCATGCTTCATCGTATCTGTTCAGACTACCTGAAGGCACATGGTCACCTCACCCACTGAAGTCAATAACTGAAAACTGTCAGATTTGTAAATTCATTAATTCATTTTCACTTTGCCTCGATAGCAATGGGTCCGAAAAAGAGAAGACCAAGGAAAAGGAAAAGCGAAGAGGCTTTGGAGGAAGGAAGGGAGGAAGAGGACACCAAGGAGAAGGAGGCTGAGGAAAGAGGTGACAGGAGGAGGAAGGAGCGAGGAAACAAGAAGTACATAGGATGTCATGTTGGCATTCAAGGTAAGTTCCTGTTTCACAAGCTAAACTTATGACAATACAGGCACACTCTGCACTGAACATTTCTGATTGGTGGAGTACATGCCACATTAACAAGACTTTGCCACAAGTCAGCAGAATAATGAGCTTTATCATCACAGCTCGAGATAACAAAAGGCTGGAAGAGACTTTGAATCAATTGAAAAGTAGCTCCTGGAACAAAAAGAAATGCGGCTGTGCTTAACTCACACTCTCAGTTCTTGTGAGGCTTGTTCTTCTGTTTCCTATAGGTGGGATATGGAAAGCGGTGGAGTCATGCACGGAGATGGGTGGCAGCAGCTTCGCCCTCTTCCTGGGCTCCCAGCGCTCATGGAAGAGACCCGCACTGGATCATGCAGCAGCAGCTAAATTCCAGGAGCAGTGTTCCCTTCAGGGTTATGATCCAGCTCACATCCTGCCTCATGGGTCCTACCTGATGAACTGTGGATCTCCTAAAGAGGGTTCGTGAGACACTCTGATTGATGTCTCCTTCACATCCGGTCTTTGACTTCTCTTCTGCTCTGTGTGACCTGCCCTCCTTTTACAAGATTTAATCATTTGAATTGTCCCACTCCCTTGTTGTCTTTCAATAATCTACTATGGTTTGTGTTTTTGAATGCAGATGTGTTTGAGAAGAGCCAGGCCCTGCTGCTGGATGAGCTCAGCCGCTGCAGCCTCCTTGGTCTCAGCCTCTACAACTTCCACCCCGGCTCCTCCCTGGGCTCCATCACCACTGAGCAGTGTGTTGACAAGATAGCAGGAGCAATCAACCATGCTCACAAGCAAACACCCGCTGTGGTTACAGGTGGGGATGGACAAAATCACAATAACACCCAGTACTCTGGTACTAAGGTTATACTATTCACAAATTGCAGGAATCTTGATTGAGCTTAATGACCATTTAATTTAATCAGCTTAAAAACAATTAAAATGATGAAATATGTTATTTAATTTCTGTGATGAGTAGGGTCAGCTTCCTCTTCACCTTTGTATCATTCTGCTGATTTTCTTAAGGCTATTCTCCCTGGTTATGTCGCAGGATGAATTTGTGATTGATACTTCGGCAGTTAATGGAGGGTGACACATTATTACAAAGGCAGACACTACAATAAGGCGTATCCAGTTAAAATAAGCAGTGTGCCTCACCCTAAACAACAACTAAATCAATTTCCAATAAAGACAGCTTCTTGGAGGTTTAATGAAGCCAAATAAGCCTCGTTTCCACCAAGCGGTCCGGTTCATTTCGGTACCTATTTATTGGCGTTTCCATCGTCAAAAGTTGGGAATGGTACCAAAATAAGGGATCTGTACTGTCCTACTTTTTTTGGTACCCTTCTGTTTGGGTGCCAAGGGTACCGATCCAACCCCAAAGGGTCCCTTCATTACTGTGTCCCTGTTCTTCTTGAACGTTTAACTCAATTAATAGCTGCCTACTGTGTTGGGTTGTTATGATGTCACACTGTTACATAGCTGACTCGGCTATCTCCGTCTGGCTTACACTCCATTTACCAAATAAGGGTACGGTTGGCTGTGGAAACGCAAGCAAGTTTAGGATTTACCGTTACCAAACTGTACTGAACCAAACCGGACTGCTTGGTGAAAACGGGGCAAATTGTCAATGAAAATTATGGCATGTAGCAATGACGTGTGGAAAACCCAATTTTAGAGGCTAAACACAGGAAAACTGCTTTAGGAAATTACAACTGACCAGCTAAAGGACACATAAGTGGGTGTTTCACCTATAGCCTTAAAGTTACATTACAATACTACAATTATACAGATTTCAGTTAATTCCCTTTAAAGGCTTTATCAGTGCCATTGGTTCAATGTAGAGAAACTCTAACTGAGAGACGATGATGAGCTGGTGGTTTTTATTCTAGTGTCGTGAGAACACTCAGCAGTCACACTGAAACCCATTGCACAAAAAAATTCAATCTGATGTCATTAAAATCATAATTGGTGGGTTAATCACTTTGAATTTAATTAATAAAACTCTACTTTAATATGTTTGACCTCATTCAGAAAAATTTAACTACCACAAGAAAAGAAGAAAGTGAGTTTAATTATCGTATACTTAACCACTTGACCTCAGACTGACTTCTGTTCTAATGCATAACTTTCAATTTGCAGGAACTGTCTGCAGGCTTTTCACTGGTGTTACATTACTTGTGATTCATGGCACACATCACAGTCCCTTTGACTGCCTTTCCCTTAATGCTGCTGTAGTGACAAGAATACACTGCTCGCAAAAACACACAGAGGCAGAAATGAAACCTTCCCTCAGGCTGTGCCTCAGGAATGCACAGCAGCTAGAACGACGTCTGACATGTATTGTGTGGTTGGGGAAATATTGGAGATGAGTTGGGATATCAAACTAATAATGCTTTCTTCTCTTCTCTTTTTTTTTTTGCCTCCATGGGGTCAGTGTTGGAGAACATGAGTGGGCAGGGCAGCACCGTGGGCGGCAAGTTCTCTGAGCTGAGGAGCATCATAGACCGAGTGAGAGACCAGAGCAGAGTGGGCGTGTGTCTGGATACCTGTCATGCCTTCGCTGCAGGTGAGTCAAACCTGAGCTTGATCTTTTTGTCCTACAGAAACAACAGAAAGCAGTTAAATCAACATCCAGCACCATCCTTTAATTTAACACAGTCCACATTTTAATATTGGAGCTTGAGTTTAACAGAGAAACGTTTTGCATTGGTATATATTTTGCTTGAATCCTGCACTCTATAAATCTTAAATCTGCCTGATGTCTAAGCTGAAAATGTCACTATTGATGTGGAGCTGAACCCTGTAAAGGCTCAAAATGTTTAAACTGCCACCGGGGCTGTGACGCTACATTCATAAACGATCTGATTCTTTTGAACAGCTCTTTTCTTTCCATTGCCCAATCCCAGTATCCACCCTAAAGCCTGAACACTGTACCTTTAAGGACCTTATGTTATCCTCATTTTCACCTTTCATGTTGTCAGCCTGTGAAACCTATAGAGTAGCTTTGCATCATTTACAGCGAGAACATTTTTTCTTACTTGTGGTAAATGGATGGACAATTGGACAGACACGGGAAAGCAGCGGGAGCAACTTGGGCTTAAGTTTCTTGCCCAAGGACACATTGAACTGGGTATCGAACTGCCGACAGCATTAGCCCTAAACTGAGCCACAGTCACCTCATACTTATTTTATACTGACGTCAGTAAGAGCCCTTATTACAGCCTCTGCCTGAAAGGTTTCTCTATAAGGCCCCATGTGGTCACTGCCTTCTGATTGGCCTTCCAGGGGCAGAACGAACGCTGCAGGGCTGCCAGGTGAGAGCTGCTCTCCAGCGCTCAGAGAACAGCACCTGTAAACGGCTTTACTGGCCTACGTAGAGGATTGAAGCCTTCTCATGAAATTATTGGACAACCCTTTTAGCGCGCTTTTCAGACTTCTCTTGGGATTACTCCGACACACATTTACCTCATGAGCTGAAACTTTGTCCAAATGAAGTATGGACATCCAGAGTTTTAAAATTGGGGTCAGCATAATAGGTCAACTTGACTGATGTCATGCATGCAGTGTGTGAGTCCGTTAGGGCTTGAGATGGTATAAAATGAGGAATGGGACACACTGTTAGGCTTGAAAACAAAATGTGGCATTAAACAATAAAGCGGAAAAAAGCCTACCTTCTGTATGCATTTTGTTTTCTTCCATTACATTTATATTGTAGCAATCTATGAAAATTCAGAAAAAGAGTTAATGTTAATCATGTGTAAATATTCAACAGTGATTAACCTCATGTTGTCACTAAAGAGTAAGCTCGTTTTCATTTTTCTCCCATCACGTCTGTGCTTGTCTTGTTTACATTTAGTTTTGTTTTTTTCCCAACCTTATTGGGTAGAACAGTTTACAAACATTTGTTCACATTAAACCGGGGGACTGGACGTTCATGTCCTTCACATCACCAAGTTTGCAGTAAACCTAGTCCCACAAAAAAAGACTGCAGAAATGAGGACTCAGGGAAAGTACGTAATCTGGTGTTGTAAAATCTGCATTAGTCTCATGATTTGACAATGGGACGGCACTTAGCACTCACTGACTTACCGGGAACGCGCCTCAAAGAGTGTGGAGAAAGGGATTGTTCTTGTTCCTACCTACTCATGCCAGTTGGTGGCATTAGCAGTAATTCCCATCTAAACTGTTTTTCAGCTGCAAGTAAAAGAAAATGATTAAACTTTCTGATTGACAATGAGAACCAGCAAATCAACAAAAAGAAAATCTACAAAAAAAAGAGAGAAAAATCATCCTAATATGCAAACTGTTTACCCACTAACCCTGATGTTAACCTCATTTACATGAAACAAACAAGCAACCAAAACAATGAGCAGGAATATATACACCTCATAGAAAGAAGCAAATCTATGAGAGACAGCCCCCGCCTGTTAAAGAGCAGCACTAACCATCACTGCAGTGTTATTTCTCTCTATGTTGAAGCGTACTCTCCTTGCCCCTGTCAGGATATGACCTCTCTGCAGAGGGAGGAGTGAAGGCCGTGCTCGATGAGTTTGATAAAGAAGTGGGGCTCCACTATCTCAAAGCTGTACATCTCAATGACTCCAAAGGTAAAGCCAGGCCTGGCTCACAAAAATATCAGCTATTTGATTATATGTACAATCATTCTGACTTGTATACATTCAACTTTGTTGTCTAAATTTTGCAGGTAAGCTAGGCTGCAACCTCGACCGACATGAAGACATCGGTAAAGGTCAAATTGGAATCTCTGCTTTCCGAGACATTGCCAATGAGCCCAGACTGGACAACATCCCGTTGATACTGGAGACACCTGGACGGTGAGAAGACGGCAGATTAAAGAGATGATGGTTAAAAAGGACAAATATCCAACTTTGAAAACTCATATTACATGTATTTATTCATTCACAAATGTAAATTATAATCAAAAGGAGTCCAGTACTGTTCTAAAAAATAATTTAAAGAGGCTGTTATGTACCACTGGCTTTCTTACTGCTGAGATACAGCTTAAACATTCAAGTTTTATCTTTCCCAGCAGACCCGGATTCGAGTATGCTGAGCAGATCGAACTTCTCTATTCCCTCTGTGAGAAAAAATAGAAAGTAACATCACACATCGATAAGCACTGCTTAACCGAAACCAGCCAAGCCACAGCTCGCACATCTGTGGGAGAATAGAAGTGTTTGTGGAGGACCAAAGTGGACGGCTGGCTGAACCCGTTCTTCTTTTTAAACACAGTCAGAGTTTGACATGTCGTTATCATCAGTCACAGTTTGAATGGTTCATGTAGGTTTTGTCTCTGTTTGAACAGGAGTTGAATAAATGTGTTTTCTAAGTTTTAATGTGACTTGTGAGAAGCTGTCTTGTTAACAGTGAGCCATTAGAGGGCAGCATGGACACACAAATACAAACCTGATGTGAGGATCCTGAGAGCTTTAGAGTGTCTGCAAGCAGATGTACACATTGAGAGTTTAGTTCATCAGATATAATGTATTTATTGTTTTATATTTAGTTTGACCATTTTTAATCCTTATATAATAATAATGATAGTAATAACTTTATTAGTATAGCAATTTTCAACAACATAACACATAGATGAGACACCCAACCAACAACAACAAAACGCAGACAGTAAAAGAACCCAAATAAAAACCTGAAAAACATCCCAACTCGTACATCATCAGGATTAAGGCAACATAATAACTCATAATAACCCAGGCACCTTGAGACCAAGAAGACAAACTTACATCTCTGCTGCACATATATCATGTAATGACATGTCCAAGTTGATGTCTAACAATAAAAAGCATAAGTAACGCTTGTTTTGAATGAAATCAAAAGAGATTTAAATGGAAGTTTTTCTCAGACCAAACATTTAAACAATTAGAAAAACAAGAAAATAACCACAAGTTAAGAAGAAAACCTTTGTATATCACTTTTCTGTTCAAATAAAATAAAATAAAAAATGTACAGGAAGCAAAAATAATAATAATGTCAGAATCAGAATTCTGATTCTGACATTATAATTATTATCTCAGTAATATGATATATTGTAAGATAATTCAAATCAAGTCAATCTGAAAATGATCAGTGAAGTAGCTGGGATATTCTGCTGCCATCCCTCTAAGCTTGATCTCAAATACATCTATATCCAATAGGTGTCACACATGCTCTTATATGTACATATTTATAAACGCCCTCTGCATCACAAACACAGTCAGCACTCTTACACGTACTAAACATCATCACAGCTCTTCAGTTAAACGTCCCAGCTGTTGAATAGCAACACTGGTGCAGCTGTTGACCCCTGCAAGGACAGTAACTGATAATCACACCTATTTAAACTCCCCACAGTGCACATAAACATGCATACTCACACACACACACACACACACACACAGGAGAACACATTCCTTTACAGCTGAGGATTGGAAACA
This sequence comes from Labrus mixtus, assembly GCF_963584025.1. NCBI lineage: Eukaryota > Metazoa > Chordata > Actinopteri > Labriformes > Labridae > Labrus > Labrus mixtus. Next base: position 19,570,201 of record NC_083632.1, read on the forward strand.
GCTTCTTAGTGTGAATACAGCTTAAATATATAAGAGAGAAAAGAAGGGGTTTAAACAATGGATTTGTGTTTTCTTCACTGTGATTATTAAACTCATAACACTTCAAACATTCTGTCCTTGTGTTTATTTGAAAGAAAGACAGAAGCCCACCAGTTATGAATGTTCATTATGAAGACAACACTGTCAGTTTGAAGGTAGACATGTGATACAGCTGTTACAGAGAAGTCTTTAAAGCCCCAGTGAGCAGTTTTTAAATGGTTATTAAACAGACTGTAATTAATACTGATTTCTCTTTTAATGTTTGTGACCACAGGTAGGTGTCAGACGAAGGTGTGTAACAGCATGCTGCAGAAACAGACTTTGTTTATTTCCACAGTGAAGAAATACAATGAGTGGTAGGACTGACTGTACACAGACATCTTATGGTGCGTTTCATTTATCTCTAAAGTCGGATGTCGGAGCTGGGAATGACGTCACACCCAAGTTGACCGTGTTCCAGTAACGAGTTGGCAACAATGGGAAAAGCAACATGGACGCCTTCAGGAGTACTAGCAGGTGACAACACAATACGTGACAGTTTGCACGTGAACACAACATGACAACATGTCCACAGATAGAAATTGGATGATACTCTCAGTTACCCCAAAACAAGACTAAGTTTCAAATAAACACTATAATGTACAGCTTAACTTTACTGTTGGTGCACGGAGCAGCCATGTTGGATTTGAGGGCAGGTTTCTGAAGTTCCTCCGAGTTTCTGATTACATATCGGACTGGCTTGACTATTTGAATAGTTTCCACCCCTCTTATTAGACATACATACTCGATTCCATATTTTTTCAAAGCTAAACATATCTTTTTGTCTCACATAATAAAACAGGGTACAGCTTTAGTCCCTAATCAGGACGGGGGCTGAAACTTTGACCTTGCACTTCTCACTTTTGTTTACATGCAACATGAGTAATCTCAATCTACAGCTGGAGAAGAGCTTCAAGTGAAGTGTAAAGTGAGATCAGGTTCAGACAGTACGTCTTTCAGCCCGGCGTTAACAGAGACAGGAAGTGGAGGTGCCTGGCCCAAGAATGTCTCTGCTCCCAGGTCCCACCCACAGGAAATGCCTGTCCGGCTTGTTTGAGTCTGACAGAAAAGTTAAAAAAGAAGTCTCCTGCTAGTGTAAGTTTGGCTTCTGTTGGAGCGGAGGGTGGATGGAGTTTGAACGATGATGAGGCTGCTCCTGGTACTTGTGTGCTGTTGAGTTTAGATAAGCAGAAGTTTGATGGTTTTCAGAGGGGTTCTGGGGATCTGGTCGGGTCAGAGGTTACAACTCAGAAACGCTGAAGACTAAACAAGCGAACACACATTCCTGAACTCTAAATGAATCATTAGTTTCAGAAGGCATGTTGAGAGAGACATGGATGGGGATGTATAAAAAAGGCTTTTAATTCTCTTAATATCTTTAAATGTGTGGTATGAGCTGCTTCTTAGTGTACTGTTTGCCATGTTTCTCTTCCAGCTGTCTCGTCTCCTCTTTCTCTGTCATTACATTATGCTGCGAATATTTCCACTGCAGACCAAAGCCGCTGATCTAATTATACAACTTTGTGAATACTGCCAGATAGCTTTGGTGAGTCTAATTCGGAGTAAGAGAATTGTGAATAGCCAACTGATGATTTCTCGCTGGACTCCGCTTTCGATCAGACTAATAGCTGCTGTGGGAAACATATGAGCGTCTTACCAGCCTGCCAGAGAGAAGCTGGAAGGAAATCTCAAACAGTTAAAATGAGGCCATTGTTTCTGCGTTTGAACTCAGTGACTTTTAGAGTGGTTGAAATATTAAAAACTGCACTTGTATGCCTGCTCTCAGTTTTGCATGAATTAATTAAAAGCTGTTCTGGATGATTTATGTGTCTTTTTAAAAAAAAGGAACAGATGGTTCCTCCTCTTACAGGAGAGTTTCACAATCATTAAAGCATTGACATTGTCACATTTGTTTCATTGATTTTTAAACTAAATCCACAACAAATCCTTCAAGTGTGAGACAGATGACATGAACTTTTCTGTTAGCCCTGCAACTTGACTTCAGTTTTTTTTTCAAGGCCGTGAACAAACCAAAACCCTCTCTGTTAGTTTTTCGGTTCCTCCGTTTCAATTTCTGTCCTCAATTGTTTCAGCCAAGGCACATGTGTTGGAACTGCTCAGTAAAACCGCTCTCTTCCACTGAACGGCTCCTCTGGGACAGTCAGTGGGCTCTCGGTCACGAGTGTGACCAATAAAAGGAGGGGGATGCGTTCCACACGAGGATTTTAACTGCCAATCGTATAAACCACCTCAATGACCTTAAAGCTGCTTTGTATAAATACACAACTGTTTTTCAAGGGGGATAAAAAAAACAAATGTCACTGCCATGATTTCATAACCCGCTACATTAATCACAGTCCTCTAACTGACTGCTCGAGCAAAACAGCCCATCAAAGTATTCTGTATTTGAGTGAAGCATTGTCTACATCTGCTCTTTATGATTAATACACTTAATTTGAATTTTTAGAGAACAAAAGTGTACACAGAAAATAACCAATAAAGATAAGCCTACTTTGAATTGACCACATACACATCTAAGATAAACTATGTGATGTTATTTTTACAGGCAAACAAAAGCTTACTGGCATCCCTACAAATGAGCAGAGGATTTGTGATTTGTGAAATTATTCATGTAAAAAATCAACTTCCCATCATGAGCTAACACTTTAGCTTAGTTTATGCTAAACACCAGATAAGTGGAAACGGCTAGTCTAGCTTTTGTCTTAACATTTTAAATTCAGCGTAACATAAAATATCAAACAAACAACAAGATAAACATTTGTTGATTATATATTAGTTTAAATTACTGAGGAGGTTTAAGAGCTTTAGTGTTCCTGGTAGGCAGATTTAGTTACATATTGACAGAGCCATGCTAGCTGTATCATCTTAAGCTAGGCTAACTGGCTGCTTGCTGCTTCATCGTTCAGTCATTTATTCTCAGTAATAAGGCAAATATATATCCATATTTCCCTTGTCTAACTGCTCCCCCAGTACAAGCAGATATTGCTACAATGCCAACAGAAAGGGCAGGGCGTAGTATTTTTTCAGTCAAGTTTGTATTATAATCATTCAATTTGTTAGCGTTTCACTGCTTCCTTATCATTTCATTTGCACATTCAATGTGACACATGTTACAAAGTTATTCATAACAGCCTTACTTCCTGGAAGCGGATTCTCAATCTTTACATTTAGATTTAACAAAAACAACAGCATCTCATACACAACATATCTGGTGGACTGTGTTGACCTGAGGGAGGCTTAAAAAACACAAGACGAGATTTATAAGATATGAAGAAAATCCTAAGATTTTTTTTTGTAACAAAAGTAAAGACAACTGCAGAAAGAAAAGGAAAGGGAGAAATAATGAAAGAAGAAGGAATAGGGAACAGAGATTTAAAGAGAAAGGACTGCATGCGTGGCTTTTCGGTTCCAGTGTGGCTTGAGTTGCAGGCTTAACCAAACTTTATCCGTCCTTCTATACCCACAGTCTGACTGCCTCAACTGCCAACACTGTGCAGAGAGGAGATGCCACACACTCACACACACACACACTCACACACACACAGTACACTCACACTCACACACACAGTACACTCACACTCACACACACAGTACACTCAGTACACTCACACACACACAGTACACTCACACTCACACACACAGTACACTCACACACACACAGTACACTCAGTACACTCACACACACACAGACAGTACACTCACACACACACAGTACACTCACACACACACACAGTACACTCACACATACACAGTACACTCAGTACACTCACACTCACACAGTACACTCACACTCACACAGTACACTCACACACACACAGTACACTCACACTCACACACACAGTACACTCACACACACACAGTACACTCACACTCACACACACACACACACACACAGTACACTCACACACACACAGTACACTCACACACACACAGTACACTCACACATACACAGTACACTCACACTCACACACACAGTACACTCACACACACACAGTACACTCACACTCACACAGTGCACTCACACACACACAGTACACTCACACTCACACACACAGTACACTCACACACACACAGTACACTCACACTCACACACACAGTACACTCACACTCACACAGACAGTACACTCACACACACACAGTACACTCACACTCACACACACAGTACACTCACACACACACAGTACACTCACACACACAGTACACTCACACTCACACACACAGTACACTCACACACACACAGTACACTCACACACACACAGTACAATCACACACTCACACACACACACAATACACTCACACACACAGTACACTCACACACACACACAGTACAATCACACACTCACACACACACACACAATACACTCACACACACAGTACAATCACACACAAAATCCTCCTTATTGCCTGCACACACATGCTCCTACAAGCCTCAAATGCCACATACACACACATGAACTGTACTCCGAAGAAATAAGAGCTGAAGAGCAGGGTGGAGTCCATTCTGCTTTCTCAGCAAATCTTTTATTTTTGCACCTCAGCAGCAGTGCAGGCATCATAACTTACCTTCACAATATAGCATTTCTTTTCCCACAGTTGTGTGTATATGTTGTGTGTATTTCAGCGGACCCCTGCGCGGTCAGACTGTGTGGGTATCTTGAGGCCTGAGTGAGAGTGCAGTAAAGACTTTAAGAGACGGGATGTGACTATAAGCAGTAAGGCTGAAGAGGAAGGTTTATGAGGCACTGTGGAAAAGCAACAGAGCGACTAAAACAATTTAGAGTAAAAAATGACTCCTTGCCCCCTCAGCCAGGTCACAGATATATAACATCACTCTCTGTATAAGGAGCCTCGCTGTGGTTCTTTCTCTCATTCCTTCCATTTGTCCTTCTCCTCTTCTTCTACTTCTTCTCCCTCCCGCCCCTCTCCTCCCCATTGGCTCGGGGTGAGGAATGCTACCCAGTGGTGGCTGGGCACGGGGCCATGAGGAGACAGGCAATCAAAGCAGCAGAGCTCAGGAAAAGATGAGGCGAAGGAGAGGAATGAAAGAGAAAAGAAAAGAGAGTTAAGATGGATGAACACTTCATAAAAGAATATGAATCGAGATATCTCACTTAAACAGCCGACATCTCTCTCAGCAGTTATACCCATACCTCTTCCTTTTGTCTTTGATTGTCCTTGTTTTATTCACTGGGCTCTTTAAAACATGCAGGTCCATTAAAAAGTCTATAAAAAGACTACAAGGACAAATCTGCGTCAGAACGTTTCTTAATAGCAGCTGCAGTAGAAATACAGACCTTTTTAATTTGCCTGAAGCAAACTAATAAACCAGCCATTTAAAAAGTTCACTTTGACATTATCATCACTCTTCATGCTCTTAAACTATCAGAACTGAACCTTTACATTTCAAGGGTCGAAAGATGAAAACATGATCCATTAAAAACCTTGTAGCAAGTGGAATAATGTGACTAATCTTTTTTATTTAATTCTGTTGACTCAAATCGTATCCATTAAAGCTTCTATGATTCACATTTTTTTAAACTGTATATTGAGAATAAAATGAATTACTCTAAAATCAAACTCTGCTGTTCCAGTTTTCCAATTGGTTCAGTCCTTGAACCCATAGGCAATCATTTGATGACAGATCAGGTTTTTAATCAGTGTTTTTAAATGGACATCTGCATGCAAGTTCAGCTAATAATTGCTCTTAGATATCGTCTCTCAACTTCAATTCATTCTTGCTTCTTGAGTTGCTAGTCAGACTTAAAAAAATGCTAACGCACGGAAAAAGAAGTCCTGTAACAACCAACGATGTATCAAACCACAGGCTACAGTAAGCCCCGACAACATTGTCCCGGAGTCAATGTGTGTGTGTGTGTGGGGCAGCTGTGGATCAGGGGTCGGTCGTCTCTCAACCAGAAGGTCAGCAGGTCGGTCCCCAGCTCCTGCAGCCACATGTCAATGTGTCCTTGGGCAAGACACTTAACCCCAAGTTGCTCCTATGCTTCGTCTGTGGCGTATGATTGTGTATGAATGGGACTAGTTAATGCTGATGGTCACTCTACATAGAAACCTCTGCCACCAGTGTGTGAATGGGTAGATGGGACCTGCTGTGCTTTGAGTTGTGAGACTAGAAAAAGTGTTATACAACCTGAAGTCTATACCATTTACCAGATATCACCAGCTGCAGATTAAATCCCTTCAGGCAATAGTTTAGCTGTTTGCACTTGAGAGTGAGAGCAAAAAAAATCAATTCAATTGTTTAAGTGTGAAGACTTAACTTGCAAGTTTTGAAACAGAAACTCCCAAATATGACAGACACCAAGAACGAGATGATATACAGCACTCATGATCATTTACAGAAAAATTCACATAATTAACCTCACAGAAATAGAAACCTCTAGCTGCAGACTCACCACACACATACACACTGCTATTTTCACACTAAGAAAGTGATCCCTGCAGCCACAGTTACACTGTTATTTAGATGCCACTGAGTCAAACATAGTGAGAACTAATTACAGTGAGCGAGTGAGATCACAATGACAAAACCAAACGAGACAGACTGGCTTAGATAACCATGCATCCAAAGGCATGTCAACATGTTTTTTGGTTAGCATGATTCAATTTTTTTTTTGCTTACACCATAGAATAAAGGGATGTGTTGTGTATGTGTTTGAGTGTTTGGTATGTGTGTGATTGAAGCCAGCACACGCGGGTCAGTCTTCCAGGTCGATCATCCATACACAAAGAACGCAAAGGTCAGACAGACATTCCTTACAGCACAAAAACACACGCACACACACTCCGGTCCTGACCCTTCTGTATAGGGCCTTTGACACCCCAAACCCATGGATTAACTATAAACCCAGAGAACAGTTTATATAGGAGTCTCTGTTGTCACAACTTCAGATTCACATGCTTTAGTGGGAGAATCTATAAACTCAGCCACACACATACACACACTACACACACCTGCACACATACGGCACAGGAGACAACATGGCTCTGCCACATACCTCCTGTCTGTAAATAGCCGCCCTTCCTCGACATATTTTCTCCTCCTTTGAGTCTTTTGACAGCCTCTGTGAACGCATAGATCATTCAGCCTCACATGCCGGGTCTCCCAGTTGACCCTAAAGGTCACATGGTCGAGGTCAGAGGCTGAGACACGGCTTGTTTTTTCTCTTTCATGGAGAACTTTTTTATCCATAAGTCGAACTACTTTAAATGTGATTTGCTGCCAAGACCTGTAGATTTCTGCTGCAGTGTGTCTTAATCAAATTTGTAACATTTGTCAATTTGAAAGTGTCAACATACACATTTTAAAACATATTACATCATTAAAACATTTAATATTTTAACTTTGCAATAACTTTTGAGACCTTTTAATTTTTATTCAATCATCTAAAATTTAACCTTTACACTGCACTGTCATCCCTGTTTGGTGCACAGGTATATGGGCGCTGTAGAAGTATATTGGGCAGCTGTGGCTCAGTGGTAGAGTCAGTCATCTCTGAACAGGAGATTCCACAGTTCCATCCCAGCTTCTGCAGTCCACATGTCGAAGTGTCCTTTGGCAAGACACTGAACTCCAAATTGCTCCCAGTGGAACAGCCAGCAGTGTAAGAATGCATATGCATAGTATCCTGACATTCACTTTACATAACACCCTCTGCCAGCTGTGTATGAATATGTGTTTGAATGGGTGAATGTTACTTGTACTGTAAAAACCCTTAGAGTGGTCAGAAGACTAGAGGAGCTCTATATGAGTACAGTACAGTCACCATTAATATAAAAGGTTACATTTCATTGACAACAACCCTCACACCTCTGTCAATCCTATCCCTGCTGGTGTTTCCATTTTCATGGCCTTTATTCTCCAGCTAGTTCTGATGAAGCCATTTTGGCACAGGAAGTCAATGTCAAGATCAACAGCTCTAAACCACATGAACAATACAGTCTGAACATCCCTGCGCCATCATCTGGACTTATTATATCTGTATATGACTGTACATACACACAGACCACAGAGCTGTAAATATGCCTTTTTGATTAAAACAAATAATAATAATTATCTTTACATGTATGTTTTTATTTTATATTTCTGATATCTGTAGTCATCTGTATATTTCGGAGCTATAACTTGTATTTTTTACAGGTTAACACAAACTGTTTTTTATGGTTAGACACTTTATATAAACTGTAAACCTGCACAGCTCCATACTTTAATATTGAGTTATCGTACTTAATTTTGTGTTTCATTTTGTATTTTAGCCTTGAAAATGTAAAGGTTTCCAATGCTAATGAAGCCGATTTGCATTGAACTGAAAAACTGATCAACTGGGTTAAATTTAAAGTTAATAAGACTTTTAAGCCCCTTAACCCTTATAACTTACTGTGTACATACATATAGTATCAATGTGTTGGTGTCACCATTATGTATACTGTACTGTGTAATGTGCACTTGTTCGTTCACATGCGCCCCTCACAACATGTGTGTTTCCATGGCAGGTTTGTGAGTGGATCTATGACTGTGTGAGGCTTCAGTTATGCATTTTGAACCGTCATGAAGTAACACTGGACCATGACGAGGAAATGTTCGGAGCTTTTACGTGCTGGTTCCTCATCGCCATTCACAAATATTTTGAAGCAGCTCCGACAAGTCTGCAGGAACGCCAAAAGGGGCACGTCATCAGATTCTGTGATATCACATTGGCTGTGAGGACACTGGTGACCCTTCAAGATATGTAAAGCTTAAACACAGCATTAACAGTGTAGAGTTTTCTGTTTGATTCAAGTGAGGAATTAGAGAGGGGCCAGGATGAGGGTGGAGGGTTAGGGATACTCAAAGGAAAGATAATGAGGGCGGGGAACATGCTGGGGTCTCTGCGACTCTGTGAGCTCGTGCAGTAGCTCGTCTTAGTGCGTTTTCCTGTTTTAGCCTTGCATGGACATAAAGTGAATTCTTACAATAGCCCATTGTCTCGTCTCCCCTCCACACTTCCTGTTAGGTCATAATTCACGGAAATTAGGACACAGGGCAAACAAACAGCAGCGGCTAGGGCTCTTCGCCGACTGTCGTGCCCTCCAGGGGGGGACCCAACTTTGAATCCGGGTGTGGGTGTTAGCATTCCTGCCAGGAAGCTAATCAGCGTAGCATCCAGGTTTGAGAGAACCACATCTACAGTTTGCATGTGTGCACTTGGATGCGTGTGAATGCAGAGCGACTGGGACAGAATCAAGAGGTGGTGAGGGGTGGTGGGTGGAGTGCAGCGGGGTTTGGGTTTGAAAAATGAAAACCAGGAATGGTGGGGAATTCCAACCGAGGCTTTTATGATTTATAGTGTATCAGATAGAGTGTGATTACACCTACACTATATGTCCGTTTCTTTGGTGGGAAAGTGGACGGAACATGACCACTCTCTTTTTCAGCAGCGCCTGGATAAGAAAGTAAATGTCCTCCTTTTCCCTAAATCAGAAAATCCCTCCAAGAACATCAAAGAACATCAAATGTGTGTTCATGTAGACTTAGTTTGAATGACATTAATCTCATCCTGACAAAAAAAATGGAGGTACACAGCAGATGTTGAATAATATCCTGCTGTGTGTGAAGAAAAGTCTCTTCTTGATGCTTGTGGACTCCAGACAACTCCAAACGCCGCTATGAATTTCCTCATGAAACACTTTTCATTGATGGTTGCAAACCTAATCTGCAGCTGTAAACAGAGGTGCTTTATTATAAGGGTGAATAACATTAATGAAATTGTTTAACATTTTGGGAAATATGACTGATATGACATTCATATTTGCACATACATGAACAAAGCTGTAGCTAACAACTTAGCTTACCCTAAAGATTGTGAGAAGGGGGACACAGCTAGCTTGTCACCACTACTTAGAGTCAGTAACTTTCAAACTGGGCCCGTCCTCCTGGGCCTATAGAAGCACACGCCCACTGCAGGACTTAGTGTGTACATTTACTGCATGTACCTACACTGCAAGCTACCTGAGATGAACATTTGTTGGAATGGAAAAGCAGATCATTTAGCATTCTAGCACAAGCTAAGCACTTAGCCTTGTCGCTTGCTCAAAGGTCTTGCACACGATGGAGTAAGTAGGCCTCTGTGAAAACATTATAAAGTCGTCCAGACAAGCTCTATTTGATAAGTGTCATGTGGTCACTTTTGCTTTGATAAGTTTTCTAATTAAGAAGAACTGAAATGAATTGTAATTATTTACCTAAGTTACTGAAAACGCTGTTTACAATTCTAAAACTGTAATCTGTCATTTAAAAGGGATTACCTGCCAGACATTCAATCAGGATTCCATTACACAAGGACCAACATGTTAGACATGAGCACACATGTGAAAACACACACACACACACACACACACACACACACACACACACACTTGCTGCCAAATTCACAGACGGACTGGAAAGCACAGATTGGTGCAGGAAACACACTGAATGACAACAAGACATTTGGGATTTAAAGAAAAAGTTAAATAGTAAAACAGTCTCCCCTGAAAACCTAATTGAAACAATATCCTAGAGAGAGAGAGAGAGAGAGAGAGGGAGAGAGAGAGAGAGAGAGAGAGGGGGGGAGAGAGAGAGAGAGAGCACCTGTGTCCACTGCAGACTCCCCAGACTAACGTTTGGTTCCAGTCTCCTGAAAAACACAGTAGCTGCTGTTATTCTAGGAGTCAAATTAGCAGACAGGCCACTGAAGGTTGGAGAGGCCTAATTTAAACCAGTCTGGTCGCTGGGGAGCTGTCGCTGAAGCAGGATTTACTAACTGGTGCTCAAACACCGTTTTAATGAGCACGGATGGAACAAAAATGCAGTTATTGTTCTGAATGAAAACACTGAATTTAAACAAGTCTGGATTTGTTAGAAAGTGAGAATCTGTGCTCTTAAAAACTATCTCTAACAGGCAGATTGTCTGCGTCAACATCCAAAACCAACACAATGGACACAAGGCCACTTGAAGGAAAAGCTGGATTTCGACTGAGAGAAGAAGTCCCAGGACACATTTTCCAAGACCTGTTTTAGCTTAACCCATGCATGTTTATAGGATCAAGTAGCAACACAAATCCCCTTAAACACAACAATCCCTGTAACTGCAGTCATTATAAAAACTCTCTAATGTTGCTGCAATATTTGGAGGCTGACTTTTTCCAAATACCATTTCTTATAATTTCACCCTGCTGTTGTTCATTACCTGAAAATGTCTCCAGTCTCAAATAAAATATCGCTACATTACAGTTCACAGCTGGCTCAGCAGTGATTTCTTTGAAAATTACTTTGGTAATTGGTTGACTCTATTGGGAGAGTGCTGCTGGAAATGGTTTCAGGAAATCTGGCAGGGGTTTGCACTGTGTGAAAGTAATTTCCTGGAAAGTCTTACCCACATTCTGTCTGTGAAATCCTGTTTCAGCCCAACACTTCACTTGCTTTACATCGCTCTCCTCTTCCTCTCCTGTCTTCTTCGCTTCAGTTTCTGTACATTTTAGATTTCATCATTGGATTTTTCATCATATGATCCTTTGCTTGACTGTTTGCTGTCAACACCTCTTAGAAACTGTTCTTTTTTACTCCTGTCAAGCTTTCTATTCTCTCACACAGTTTACTGGTACATCGATCAATTCCTCAAAAAAGTTGGCTACTTTTAAAACTATTAATCTTTACAGATTTTAGAAGGTGAAGCACTTCCTCATTTCGAGCTATCTTTGGCACTTTCATCTTACAGGACAACTGTTGCAGGCAAAGTATACAAGCTGTAACTATAGCAACATTTAAGATAATCTGTTCCTGCAAGCCTAGAGATTTGTACTTCACTGTCCAAATTGCATAAAACTATTTTGTGGGGGTATCCATTGTCTAGAGAAAAGAAAATGTCTTGCCAAGAAATGTAAGCAGGATCAGCTTAGATAGATAACATATCTATTTCTTACAAAAGCTAACATTAGTGTCATCAACTGGTTAAACCTGCTAATCTTCAGTCAGTGTTGCCGGTTGATTTACAGTAAAAATGAAAATCCTGGAGATTCTAAAATATTGTGCTAAAGAATGAGCCAAAGCTACGTTTAAGGTTAAACTGCACATCAAAACTATCTGATAATTCATAGAAGAGATGGAAATAACTATTATACTACTACTTTATTGGTATTATAAGTAAGAATCAGTCTATCATCAGACATTTATTTTGAACAAGCCTACGAAGGCTATTTGGATTTTTTTTTAAACCCAGAGATTATATCCTTTGTCCATGCGTCTTTTAAACATAATTTTCTAATTTTTAAGTTGGGAGAAATTTGTGTTTAGTTGGGGTTGCGCTGCGTAAGTTCACCAAATCCAATGAAATCCTGGACTTAGCTGCAAACATTATTGTCTGATAAGGTTTCTCTCAGGGCTAGCTTCTACACAGTGTGGATACTTTACCAGCCATGTGTCTGTGTTTAAAGGGCAATATACTGTATGACTCTACAAAATATAGGGTATGAACTGCTGCTGACTACTGTAGGACTGGGCCAGATTTATAGCTAGAAGCCATGTGGAGCTTACGTCAGATCACATGAACATGTTCTTTTATTTTTTTAAATAAAAGCACACACTCTGAGTCTTAATACAACCGATCCTTGCTGCTTCAAAATGTGGAGAAATCCAAAGGTCATCTGACCTGTTCTCCATGGTAACAAGCAGACACTTGGAAGAACTCAAAGAGGCAACAAGCCACAGAGAACTTATTTAAGGCCAGAGAAGCAGCTTCTAAACACTTAGATTCACAGTGAGAGGTTAAAAAAGCACGTTAAACTCTGGTACTATTTGTCACACACTTACGACGTGTTTAGTGGTCTTAGAAACTAACATCAGGGTCTTTTTCACCATGAATTCAACCAATGGTGGCTGTTTGGGAAGAGATTTGACACTTAAAACGATCGGTAGGTCTTTGTGCCAATCACCGGCAACCCCCCCCCCCCCCCCCTCCTTTTCTACATCAATTTTTCACTCGCTCTCTCTGTCCCTCTCTCTCGCTCCCTCTCTCTCCCTCTCTGTCCCCCCCCCCCTCTCTCTCCCTCTCCCCCTCTCTCTCTCTCTCTCTCTCGCTGCTGTTTTCCCTCTGGTTGGATATAATTACCCCTTCATCATACTCGGGAAAGCAAAACAGTGATCTGTATCTCCTTATAGGAACAGTGGCCTAGTCTAAACACAGCAATGTTGTGTGTGCATATTCTTGTGTTTGTGTGTGTGTGTGTGTGTGTCTGTGTTTGGGTGCGTGCGTGTGTGCATGTCTGATCGTTTTTCACAGCATAAAATGCAATGATTCTCAGTTCATGTTTCTCTACACATCACTGGCTGAAGGTCACTGTGTTTGTATGAAGATGCAAAAATACAAAAGTTACATGCATCAGCCAACATGTTTGTTAGACAACCAATTAAAAACACACAAACACATGCTGAAGATGGGTATTATTATGCTGACTTAAAAATAATTAATATTAAACAATATTTTTTTACAAGAAAAATAAACAATTATTAAACATTTTAAAACTGCAAATCTTCTGACCACAGAAGAAAAAGTCATCAAACTATTTTTTTGTATATATCCAAACAGAAGTCATCCCAGGACACTTTTCACAGAAGGGCAGGCCTAGTAGGTAGAGCAGTCATAGTCTTTGTTGTATAATTTATAGAGACTCAATATAAACTGTGAGCAAGCAGCGGCAACAGTGACAATGAGAAACAAAAAAAAAACCTTTTAAAAGTCAGAAACCTCGAGCAGGTACGTAAATAGCGAGAAGCAGAGAAAAAGAGATGGAAATAGACAAACAAGCTGACAGACAGACAGACAGACAGACAGACAGACAGACACACAGGGAGAGATACACTCAGCAAAAGGATGAACAACAAAAATGATGTAGTTTGAATGTTCTTGGTTTTATCTCACTACAGAACATCATATTCTGGACTCTGGGGACACAAACACACGCATGAATGCACAAACACACACACACACACACACACACACACACACACACACACACACACACACACACACACACACACACATTCTTGTCTTCAGAGAAATGTTCACTTCAGGTCATTACACTGAGAAAAGCTTCTCCAAACAACTAAGCGATAAGTAAATGCCAAATTGTGTGTGAGTGTTTTGCCACAGAGTAAATGAAGTGTGTGTTGAATGTGTGTTTATGTGTGACTCTCAAAGGGACCTGACCCAGAGGCATGAGAACCGGTGTCCTGTTCTCCCCTCTTGTGTGTTAATCAGCGACGAGTGAGGAGAGTTCCTGACATGAAATAATCTAGCCTTTTTAACAAACGTAGAGGGAATTGGAAGACGCCAAAAGAACAAACTGGACGAACACAAGGTCAAACATAAACGTGGCAGGGCGTCGAAACTCGCAAATGTGGGACTCACCAAGCCGCCTCAATTGAGAGATATGTAAGCCGTGAGAGTGTTGTAAGAAAAAAAAGGAGAAGGGTTGACCAAGACAAATGAAAAACAGAGGGGGAGATTGTGAAAAAGCTCTAAATTTGTAATCTTGCCTCCCTTTGGAGACTCACTTTCTGAACAGCATCCAAAAACTTGTGAGCTTTTCTGAACAAATAGCTGACATGCCTCAGAACAGAGGTTGTTTATCTTGGGATGGAGTGAAGGGGAGAGGGAGGGATGCAAGGAGAGCCTGGGAGAAAGAGGAGGAGGGGGGGTGTGGGGGGTGAAACAGGAACAAAGAGATGGAGATGGAGAAATAAAAAAGATGGCAGAAGTGAGATGAGATGCTTGGGAAACGATGCTATTAAAACAACAGAAATGGTAGTTTCTGAAGATCTGCAGGAATAATATTGTGATTGTTGAACTCACAAAGCAACAGAGACATGAAAAAACATCAGAACATCCAGCAGGTCCAAACTGAGATTTTATGTATAAAAAAAAAATCTACTAGAATGTGAAGTAAGGACATGTCAGACAGTGTTTAATATAAATATGAGTAACACAGTGGGTTAAAATGATGGGAACGGTCTAAACTGCTTAACGCCAAGAGGAAATAAAACAAATTGTGAAACACACATATCTTATCCCCAGGGTGCTCAAGTGCTAAAATTAGTTCAGATGACATATCAACTAAAATGAGATTAAGATAAGATTTTCAAAAGCATGACTAACAATTACATACCTCATATTTCAACACAAGTCTCATGATATACTGTAATGGAAAAAAATCATCACTGCAAAAACAACACTTTGTTACGTAACTTCTTTAAATGAAGACCTATCACTAAAACAAAATGGTACTGTACCTTTTCACAGACCAACATTAGTGTTTATAAGTAATCGTAATTTAACCAAGGCTTAAAAAAACAGATCATACTTTTACAAAAAGGAAGATAATGAAAAAGAGCTAGTCACAAAACGTCATGCAAAAAGGTTTTGGGCTAGCATGTTGTGAATTATTATTTCAGCAGAAACTAAGCAACAAATTAGGATTTATTTTGAATTGAGTTTCTGTCCTCCTGACAGCGAGGTAAGTATGATAAGAAAACGGCTTTATTCTCCTTTTTGGTCTCCTCCAAGTTCTGAGGGACTAGCTAGCTCTTTAGCTGCTCGTGGTAAACGAGTAGAGAATTGCAATTTTCTGTAGGAAAAAATAATTAGTTGATTCTGACACCATCTTTTTTTTGCCTCTTGAGCCAAATAAGTCTAGGATTTTGGCAAAAAGAATTCCAAAGGGAATCTTCGAAGAGTACTGTGCAGCCTTGTTACTAGCGGTGTTAAATGGATGTCTGTTTGAGCTGCAGTGAAGGGCAGAGTGGCCATGCCAGCACTTCATACCCGAGAAGTGTGGGCAAAGGTGGCAACCAGAGACAAGACCAAATAGAGACATACTGTTTGACACATCAGGCATGGAATGTGTACACACACACACACACACACACACACACACACACACACACACACACACACACACACACACACACACACACACACAGTAATCCTTTAGATACCCTCTAATATATACAGATTAGCATGTGTAGTCTTTCAGCTCCTTTGTCACTAAACAAACTATGAATCAGGTTGTTGTTCATGCTGATACTGTAATAGAAGAAAAAGGCACCATCTTCTGAATAGTGTATTGCCTCACAAGCTTACCTGTGGTAACTATAAATGGATGAGGGAACCTAGGACATATTAGAAACCAGTAAGCACTAGTGGCAGTTTGTTAGTAAGGTGTTAGTGTTTATGTGCTGCTTCCTCCAAACATGGAGAGAAAAGAGTCTCCTTGATGAACATAAATTAATTACACTCATTGGTAACTGCAGGGGTCTTTGGAAGCCAAACGATGGCGGTTGCCATGTTGGAAATGCTGTCTCAACCAAACTTTCATTCAAGCTTACGACAGGCTGAGAGCTGGAGCTGAAGTGGGTTTTACAGTAAGCCTGTTGACAAATCATTACATGACACCGGCCCTTCAATCAGGTCAGCGATGAGCCTAACTATGTATAACTCATATCCTTCACATCAAAACAGATGACTTATAAAAATAAATCACTCCCTGTACATTG
Organism: Labrus mixtus; assembly: GCF_963584025.1. Taxonomy (NCBI): domain Eukaryota; kingdom Metazoa; phylum Chordata; class Actinopteri; order Labriformes; family Labridae; genus Labrus; species Labrus mixtus. Next base: position 19,586,885 of record NC_083632.1, read on the forward strand.
TGCTGATGAAGACAATAACTAATCAGACCAAATTAGTTTTTTTGCACCAGCTGTAAACATGTTAATTTCTGCTGTAAAAACTGATATTTCAATATGGGGTGTGTATGGAACTTCTGGGTCTTTTGGAACGAGCCTCAAGTGGACACTTAAGGAACTGCAGCTCTTTGCATGCTTTTCTGCATCGGCTTCATATTTTAACACTGGAGAATTCCGCTTGCTTATTATGCAACTGTAGTGTCAAAAGAGACGGAAAAAATATATAATCATCTTTTGACTTAAGAAACCATCTATTTTACTTAAGAACGTCCTTATTGCGATGCTAATTCTGTTATTGCGATGCTAATTTTGTTACCCCGTCAACAGCAATTTCCTACCCCGTCAATTAGCTATACTTCCCTGTGCATCTGTGATAAATATCGGCCCCATCTGGAGAATAATGCACCAGCCACTATTACTGGTAAACACAAAATCTACTAAAAGGGTTGAGCAGCATGGTCCATTCAGTCCAATTAGTGTTTACTGTAATATTGTAAGTGAGGGGAAGACAAGTTGAGGAATGAACAGATTGACAATGAGAAGTAAACCTACTGATCTAGAAATTCTAGTTTGAATGCAGCAACGTGTCCTGATTGGATGGCTTTAAGTCATTCATTTCAATGGGAGCCAATCATAAAGAGGTTTCCTGATTTTATTTGTAATCTTCCTGAATTTTTTTTTTTTTAAATAATTAAAAATCCACTCACTGCAAATACAGCCAGTAATACAAAAAAAAGGTATTGTTAAATATTCTTTGACAATGTGAATAAACAGAGAACAACTCTTCTCTTGTCAGATGAGGAAGGGTGTTGTCTGTAACAGTGAACTATGGTAGTTTTCCTGATTGTGTGTGATTGTGTTTACTTCCGCCTTCCTACGTGTGTCATATTTGTTAGTATGTGTGTGTGTGTGTGTGTGTGTGTGTGTGAGAGAGAGAGTGTGTGTGTGTGTGTGTGTTAACAGGGAAGTGGTGTAGCATTCAGAGGTGGCATGTGGCTGTGGCGTTGTGGTATGTGCTGGCAGCCTAACAGGCCACCTCTGAGTTTTAATGGCAGACGTGTAGAAACCTTTGAGGACGGGGCGAGGATGCTTCTGTTCCTGTTGATAAGGCTCTGTTTCCTGTTGCACAGGTCAGCCTTGGACCACTGACATGTGCATTTTATGGGGCTACACCTCTAATGACTGTTGGTCTCTGAGTGTCGAGGGACGTTTTGCAGCACTCATGTCGAAGTTAATTTACTTTCAAAGCTGAAAGAAAATAAACTTACCACTGGGACTTTGTGTCTGCAGCAAAGCAATATAAACATATCCTTGTGATTGAAATGCAATCATATAGATTTACTGTGTTTGTTACATATTTAGACACTTTGAGAAAGAAATATAAAAAGTTACATTAACAGCAAATGGTTTGTTTGTCTAATGACTTATTAGATTCCATTCTGGTTTCCTTGTGTGAATCATCACAAATCTAAAGTCAGGTCACTGACACGTGGACTTAATAGTATTTTAGTTTTCAAGCAGTTACATCGTAGTTTATTATTAGCCTTCATTGTGGAAAGACACAGAAACTGACAATACCTAAATTAACCACTTTCTGGTTAATCAGTAAATACTTCACTTTAGGCATCATTATGTGGATAAACGATTAACATCAAAAATACAAATAGCTGAAAACAAATTGAAGCTCCTGTGAGGTGCTAAAATGTTCTGCTACGAACCACAGTTTGGAATTTGGCCTTGTTGCTGGAGAGGGGACGGTTCACTTCCTGGAGCACTGCCGAGGTGCCTTTGAGCAAGTCACCAAACCCCCTTTCTACTCAGCCCTCTTTCATGTGCAGCCCTCCATCAGACCATTAATGACTGACCACAGGATCCTGTTTGTGCTTATTGTGTGTGCGTGTGCGTGTGCGTGCGTGTGCGTGTGTGTGTGTGTGTAGGACGAAAAACAGAAAAAAATGAATTTCCCCTCAGGGTTTGACTTCTTCTACTTCTTCTTCTTCTTCTTCTTCTTCTTTTTCCCAATTCATCAAACTTTCCCAAAAGTACGCTGCCACTTATCAACATAATGGATCTTTATATCTACAGTTTCATTTGGGTCAGTTTAAGGCCCAAAGTCCAGAGTCAGCCAATGACAGATAAAAGTGTTTAAACATGTGATTGATCAATGGACATTAAGGACAACTGAGTCATCATGAAACAGTTTCATCATTATGTGTTTCCCTGTTAAAGTCAGCAGAGACTCAGCTGATAGAGTCTGCTGATTAACACTTGATCAGAGATGGTTTGCACACTGCTCACTTAAATTTATATTTAAAGACGGCCACTTAATCCCAGGTGTCAAATGGTAGCCATCGAAAACGTTTCTCATTAAACAGCGCCCCCTAGTTTGAACTGCCTCAGAGGCATTGTTTACTTGTTGCCTCATAATGTGTTGACAAGTCAATTGACATGTAATGTAGGGAGACATGAAAACAAAGTGTGAGACATGAAGCTGCTGTGGGAGCTCTCGGTGTGGCCCCTGTGATGCTTTCATTGGTATTTGATCCACTCGTCCCCGCCCCTTTCCTCCTGCTCCGCGCTGCGCCGCTCCTCACACCCGGCGCACCAGCGGGACAGTCCGGCTGTACCACGGACCGCAAGAGCCCCAAATACATTTCTATTGGAGAGATAATAAAACCGGAGTGAAGCCGTCTCCTTTTTCTTCCGTCCGCGCGTTTCTAAAGGTGAGTTTCTTTTCAATGTCGACGTCAGATAACTCTGATATAGCTGTGAAAGAAACACAATGAGTCTGTGATACCCAATCAGAAGTTATAAGCGACTTTATCGAAATTTGAATTTGGGTAGAGTGTGTGTGTGTGTGTGTGGGGGGGGGGGGGGGGGGGGGGGGGGGGACTTCAGAGGAGCGCGTTTACAGGACAGGACAGTGAATCTGGGATTTTTTGTATAGCTTTTTAAATCCTTAAGTAAATATATTATTAAAGGCTATAATTCATTTGCAGCGCGATTTTATCCTTGTGGGTATTTTTAAGTTTTCTTGCAATGGTTAGGCTGTTTCCGTAAAATTCTCCTTGTTTTTCGGGGTTTCTTGGATGTTGTGTTAGTATTGCATGTTTGAATGGAGAGTAAACGTATTAATTGCTGGATGATAACATTGCTATTAACTGTTATGAGCCATACATGTTTGACTGCATGTAGAGAACGTATGAACGTATGTGTCTGCTTGTAGAGTAAGCCCCCCTGCTGAGCACAGAGAGAAAGCAAACATAAAGAGTTTCAGATAACATATAACCATTACTGTACAAATGTTGACTGTTATCGTGTGGCGTTAATGTACTGTATACTGTGTGAAGGTTTTCTTTTAGTGTTGTAAGAGTCTTTTCTTGGATGTCTGACATGAAATTCAATCTGCTCCTTTAACATATTTAAGTGCAGCAGCAGCAGCAGCAGTATATCATTACTATTTTCCCACTTTAACCCAGGTCAGAATAAGATCTGCTTGAATGCTGATTTTCATCACTCTGCCTTGTAATTACAGCAGTTGCATGACATAACCTATCAATTTCCACACGTGTCACTGACATTACCGAGCAGTACTCTGATTCAGCGGAACGTGACATGGTGAAGTTGAAGTTGGTGGCCTTGAGGTGTTTTAATTATGGAGACAAACAGGCAGCGCACTGTTGGACTCGTTACAAGTTGGGGGCAGTGTCCATCTGACCCCTACAAGCTGTCAGAGAGCCAGGAGGGAGGCCACCATGTGAAATACCACACACACACACACACACACACACACACACACACACACACACGTTGATGGAAGAGCCCGTGGGGCTGCTAAAGCTTGCCAATAAACAAACATGCACAGGGGGGGGGATCAATGAAAAGCCAGTCTGCTTCACTGATAATAACACAAAATCCATAAACAACATGTAGCGATGACCTCAGCCTTCCTTGCTGTGGATCCAAACAGTGTGTGTCTTTTTTCAACTTTAATTGGATCCATAATTCCTCTTGTTTGTGTCCAGTGGGCATACAGTATCCTATGGTGCATAACTGGATATGTCTATGTAGGCCGCCTGTGAGCTTATAAACACATGCATGCAATACGTTGATCATATCCACCATAGCATTTATTGTTGGACGTTTTTACTCTCTGAAGCACTTTGGTTTACCTCTGCTTTAAATGTGTTATATACATTTAATTGGCTTGACTTGACATTAAGTCTAATCATAAAGTACTTTTGGCAAATGAGAACGGACATTCCCTGTGGTTTTCCACTTTTTTTTTTTTTACCTGAGTTCTACATTCCTTTGAGGGGTACCCTTTGTGACCTTTGGGTGTCATTGACGCAGCCAGCCAGGAAAGGGTCAGTGGCAGAGGTGTGAACTCTCAATCCGGCTGCTGTATTTGCTTTAACACCACAGGGTTCCCTCTTCTTTTTTTCTTCTTCTTCTTCTTCTTTTTTTTGCCCCACATGGTGTGTCCTCACCAAATGGTGAACTGATACAGCAGGAGGCTGAGATTGGTTGATTTGTACTTTAAATACCAAATGGTCTCTATTGTCTCTAAAAACTCCAAAATGTCTTATGAAACCTTTTTACCATAATTAAAAAAAATGCAATCCAACAAGTGATTCCACTACTTCAGGTGGAAACTTTTTTAAAGTGTGGGAAACAAATGAGAAGTTTTTTTTCGAGCAACGCAACATCACGTTCAGCTTGACAAACAGGATACGGTTCTGTCCTGTTTGCTGTCTGGCTGCTGCCCAAAACTTGACTGCATGTGAACCTTTCAGATGATGATAAATGTGGACCATTGTACATTTTCCCTCAGCCTTTTCCTGTTCCTCCTTAAACTATACAACATTTATCTTCAATTTTAAACGTACAGTATCTTATGCTGTCTGTGAAGGTAATAAGACAATCAAAAGCCTGTCAACGGTTCAGTATGTAGTTAGGCAAATCAGAAAAAGAGACATGTATTAGAGTCTATAGAATAAAGTTTTTATAACCTGGCCAGCTGCATAAATGGCCAAAAGGCTACAGTTTTACATGGAGCACCATCACTTAAATATTTGATGTTGCTATTTTTCAGTAAAAGTAACTGTTCTAACATTTATTAGCACTAACTCCAACATGATCCATTAGCTTGATACAGTGGCATGGAGCTCCATGCCTCCAAAAAGCATTACAGTGGTGTACATGCTTTACAAAGCACAAGTGTAAATTATCGCCACACAAGGATGGCAACCATCGACACCTTTTGTTTCAACCCGTAATTTCTCGTTTTCAGTCCGATTTACTGCATGCTAAGCTAAACGCTGACTATAGCTCGTTGTATCAATCTCTTCATCTGATCTTTAGTATTTAATCATGTATTTTTTGCGACCATGATACATACACAGATCATTAAAACATGTTTAAATATTGTTTTTGAACACAAGGCTGACCATTTGAGGGGAATACAAACTTACCAGTGCGCTCTTGGTGGACCAACTTTTTGACATTGGTTTGGCTTTAAGACATTTTTTAACTTAATTTACACTTAAACCATTCTTTTCTTTTATTGTCTTTGTCCGACCCATGACACACTATACATTATATGTGAAAAGATAACATTAGCTCTGCACCTGTTTTAGTCCTCTTCAGCCTTCAATGATCTTTGTAATACTATCTTCAAAGACCAAGGCAACAAAGAGGGCAAATTGGGATTCCCTGTTGCCGCAGATGAAGGAAGCACGGAGCCTCAGAGAGTATGGATATTTGTTGAAGCATGAAAATGTTTTCTTGGCTGAGGAGGAAGTGTAGCCGTGTTTTGCTTGGATTCAGACTGAGCATGGACGGTGAAAATAGGGACGTAATTGAAAGTCAAAGGGTTAGCCTAAAAAATGCGGCCTTATCGTGTATGTTTGTTCACCTGGTTAGCGAGGTTAGTGAGTGAAGGACATGAGAAGAGAGGGAGAGAGAAGGGAGGGAGGGGGTACACCAAAGTCCAGTGCTTATTTTACTCAAAGCAAACTATAGCAGAGTAAACATTTTTGAGTTAAAGTCATCAAAAGTCGAGATTAATGGGTGCGTGTGTGCCTGTGTGGCCCAACAGCTGTTAGTAAAGACTCTCAAAGAGAAGCAAAGAAAGGACATGAAAGGTAAAGAAAGCAAGTGAAAAAACAAACAGGGACAGAAATAGAGAGAGAGAGAGAGAACAAAAGGGGAAAGAGAAAACGCAGTGGAATGAGGAGGAATCAACAGACTGATTGAGCATGTTAAATGAAGGAGGAAGAAGAAAGAGAAAATGGAGAAAAAAAGATAGTTATATCGAAACATGGTTTCAATCAGTGCTGAGGTTGAGAAGAAGGATGTTTGATGGGCCTAATAGAGAGAAAGACTGCAGACTGATGCTCTGTTCAGGAATGTATTCATACCCACACACACACACACACACACACACACACACACACACGGCTCCTATTAGACTGTGGTTACACTGGTTTATATCCAGCAAAGCCACCTCAAGCAAATACTGTACATAGTGACATGGAAATGTTTGATTTCAGCTCGTCTCTGTTGTATGAGTGCTTCAAAATTCCCTGAATGCAGATGCCCAAAGAAAGCAGCTCTAAACTGAAACTGGAGGATGAACGTTGCTGTTTTCAGGCAAAAATGCTCTTAATCAATCAATAAATAGATTTTTGGATCATTATAGGTCAGTTTGGCTGTTTTTATTAAGTTATCTCTTCCCACCTTTGGATATAGCTGTTTAAAACAGATGTCAGTATCTGACACAAAACCTTCAGTAGTAATGTTCTCTGCTAGAATAGTTAGAAAAAAGAAAGAAACTGAGAAAATGTCAGAGTACACAAATAATAGATATGTCAGATGTCTCCACAGGAATAAAGGCAGCGGCTGCCAGGTTTAGCTATTTAGCACATTACAAACGTAGATTTATTCAACGTAAAAAAGGAAAACATTAGAATGACATTTAAGATTTGATGCAGATCTTTGCTGTGCTTTTGGCTGAATGCTGAAGTTAGCATGCTAAGACTGCTAACATTATAGCAGGTATAATGTTGTTTAAATCTTGGATCAGCTAGCTAGCATGCCAAACATTTTCTACCTACTATAATTGCTGACACTGATGGGAATGTCCTGAGTTTAGTAGGTATTTGTAATAAAGCAAAGAGTAAAGTAAGTAATTGTCACATAGCCTGATACAATAGGAAAAGTTGAGTGATCTGCACAATGTGGTTTTGAACTCCATGGTAATGCAGCCAATAGCTGTCAAGACATTTCAGTGCAGCCTCTAAACCCAAACTGCATATTTCTGTGACCGGGTTTTTTAACTTCACATCTTTCCATAATTCCACCCTCCTTCTGTTACATCTCATACCCTTCATTTTTAAGTTTTGTATTTCTCTCATCACCCATTTTGTCATTTCCATTTATGTCCCAATTTGCCATCCTCCCCCTTCCATCCTTTTTGTTAAAATTGATGTTTTCTCCCCTGCTTCCTTCCATTAGATCTCGCCTTGCTATGTCTCTGTTCTTCTTAATCAAAAATATATATTTCATGTTTTTCTCTGACAGGAATCAGAACCGGTGAAAAAGCTGGGTGGTAGCAGCCAGGCCTTGCCCAAAAAGAGGCGTACCCCATACTGGGGGCAACGGAGGAGATAAAGGATTAGAGGATAATCCATGGTACGTTCAAGTCCCTCCTGTTGAGAGGTCCCCTCCTTTTTACTTATATCCAAGACTCATGCAGGCAGGCTGCCACAGGGATTATGGTCTTAAACTTACAACCATTTAAAGACTCAAAAATGGAGTTTCTTTTTGTTCTTTTTAGGTATTTTTAAAAAGCCTGAGGGTGCTGGCTGCTGTATCTGTGTAACTCAAAAACAGAGGAGCAAGTGCAGAGAGCATTCACAGAGAGGAGGGAAAGAGAGTATAGTAGGATGGGGGCATATGTGCAGATAAAATAAGCTTTGCTTAGAGGGTCCAGGTACATAAGAGGGAGCGACCCCCCCTGAGCTGTGGTCAAAGGTCTGTAACTGGATTACAGGCAAAGACAAAACACCAGAGCTTACTGTAAGAACAGAACAATTAATGATGCAACGTGTATCCCTGTAATACCCAGTTATCAATTAGACTTAGTTTCTTTCACTTGAATATTGATATAACAAAGCTACCTTTTTTCTTATTGAGAAGTGCACATTGCATTGTGTCTGGGCTGCAGTCACTCGGGTGTAATCAGAGAGAGTATGCCTGTTGCTTCAGCGCAGTTCATGGGAACATGCCCAAAGTCCCTGAAGGCAAACACTGCATTAGATTGAACCTCACACCTCAGTATGCTGGTCCCTGGTGTCCATGTGTGAGTCTTGATATGGTTCTGTTCGGTGCTGGTATGTGGCGAGTTTCCTCCCTCTCTGCTCCCAGATGCCCCTCTTAAAACTCCAGTTAGGGGAAGTGGAGCGGAGGGCCATGGGACTGTGGTCAGCAGCAAATTAGAAGGCCTGCCTTGGACCTGACGCAATCCCCGACTCTTGAACCATAGCAGGTCATTAATGAAGCCAGACGGGGCCTTGCATGCGTGGGAGGCCAGTGTTGTTTAACTGCTGCAGTGAAAATCTTTTAAAGAGAGCCAGAGGTCCTTGACAGGGCCGCCTTATGCTATCAAAATATTTAAGAATTGGATATCCATTACTCTGCTGGCAAAGAATAACACATGAGAAAAGGCCATTTTTTTATCAGCTTCATTACAGGCTTACAGACTTACAGAGGACTGAAGCTCAAGAAATGACTAGCAGTCTGTCAGTCCACTCAAAATACGACCAAAACCATAAATCAATCATAATAAATCATAAAATATGTTATGAATAATGTGTAAAAAAGATTCTTACTTTTTCTTTAACCAACAATTATCTTTAAAAAAAAAAACGGAAGAGATGGACGGACTCTCAGATATTATTACGGAAACAGAATTTATTGCTGAGGATGCTAATTCACTTTAGCCACCTTCCATGTTAAAGTTAGCTTATTGTCCTGAAAGCTTTGGATACAAATACAAGAGTTTAAAGTAAGGTAACAATGGTGTGAAGCAGTGGTGCTCAACTGGTGGGTTGAGACCCAAAAGTGGGTCGTGGAGATGTTTTATTTGGGTCATGAATGTGTGTCTAGAAAATAATAGGCTGTTCAGGCTCTTTGTCCTGTGTTTTGTACTGAATCATGTTTCATGGAATAAATCTGAATAGTTGAAACATATCAGACATTTGGATCGTGATATTGCATAAAGGAGTTGGTGGTGGGTGCTGAGGCTAGACCAGTTGAGACCAGTTGAGAAACACTGGTATAAAGTATCCGGCTGATTAAAATCACCTGCACAAAAGTTAGCTTAAACTTGTTAGCTACCTGTAAAGGCCTGTGCTCATTGTTTTAGCTTCAATTTAAGCTAGCTAGCTACTTGGTGCTCTCATTTTATCCCTGATCCAAAACACATGCAGACAATTGAAAGGTGCTTTTACTAATTGGAGCATACTATAGCATACTTTAACTTTTAATGAGACGAGAAAAAAGTAAGATTTAAAAAGAAAAATGGTCCAGTGAAAGATAAATAGAAGAGGTAGTCTCTCTCTTAAAAACATTGGGTCAACCTCAAAGCTTTAGTTTTTTAAAATCATCTTTTGAATTAAAGTATTATAAATAACTGTGATAGATTTTTGAGTGGTCTGATAATCTTTTCCTGCCTTTCAAATGTGAGAGGCTCCATTTAGAGGCAGTCTAGCGGTACAGCTAAGTAGCAGCAGTGTTTTCTTATCAGGAAGTTTTCATTATCTCTTCCTATCTGGCTGAGAATACGTTGCCTGTTTGTAAACAAATCGAAGCCTTGTTGAGGGACCGCTGCTCCTGGGCTTTAAAAGCATGATAAGTCCTTTCAGCGAAATGCCAAATGAACTTTGTGTAACCTTCGAGCTAGACAAAGCACGACAAAATGGCAGCAGGAATTCCCTTAAAGTCCAGCCATTTCACGGACAAGGAGCAGACTTTGGCTTGTTGCACTGAGGAGTGACTGTGGTCTAAATTTAGATGGTTCCAGACCAGCGGACCCTTGGAATCCTAAAAACCTGCGGAAAGACGTATCTGTCCAAAATGCACTGAGGTTACTTTACAACTACGCAGAGAATAGTTCAGAACAGGAAAGCTCAGTGGTCTCAACAGAATCTCATCTTTCACTAAACAAACTGCAAATGTCATGCATTTCTGTCAACAGCCGTCAAAATAAAATACATCCCTGTCTACATTTTAAAGAGAGATGTTTTTCTCCCTGTTCTTGCTCTTGGTAGATGGTTTCATGCGGCGACCACAGAAGCATTTGCAGCTGGATTCAAACCTATTTCTGAGCTGATGTCGACAAAGCCAAAGGCAAGCAGGGGAAACCAGGCGACCTGACCACACTCCAACCATCCCAGCTGCTTCCAGGAACACAACTGCACAGTGTTCTCCTTAATTTACGTCTGTTTAATTCAGCCAGCTATGCTGAACGACGAGCTACCAAGAGTGGGACAGAGCTTGGCCTGCGCTAAATAAACAGAGATAATGATCCAGTGAAGTATTTGGCGCTGCAGGTCTGGAGTTCAACTTTTCAGATTTAGAAATTACACGCTTTCAAGATCTTGGATTAATCCTACGGAGTTATTTTTTAAGTCTATACTTTGGACTGCTGAACTTTCAATGATTTTTGCATAAATCTAAGAAGAAAAAAAGTAGAACTTAAGTGGAATAAAAGGCATTGTGAGATACCTTTTGAAGAATTATACGGCCATTCACCTCTTGGAACCATGAATCTTCAGGAGAAGCTATCAGGCCTAAAAGGTCTGGTCACACACTCCCACAGCAAGCGGCGCCATAAAGGTGACCTCACGTTGGAAATGATCAGCCCTCCTATGGGTGACTTCCGCCACACCATGCACGTGGGCCGCGGCGGCGATGTCTTCGGCGACACCTCTTTCCTCAGCAATCATGGTGGCACAGGCAATGGGAACAACGGGGAAACAGATTCCATCTCTTCCCCTGACAACAAGATTGGAGCGTTTTTCTCCAAGACACTCCGTCAAATCAGGAGGGGCTCTGACAACCGACCAACAGGAGGACCAAAGGATTTGTCACCGCCACCCCCTGCCATTTCTCCCATCATCAAGAACGCTGTCTCTCTCCCCCGGCTGGATGTTGATATGCCTAATGGATGCCCAACAACCAAAGTGCTCTTTCCCAGTTCCCAAAGCACACCAGAGGAGATGAAAAGCTCTTATGGTGAGTATGTTTTTTTCTTAGGTAATTGTGGGTTTAAGTCAATGGTGCTACTAAGGGTCTGAACTTGTATTCAGTATGTGTAGATTTAGAAACATAGCATTAGAGACACTTTTCAACATAACACTTTTTACACAAGGTGTCTGGATGTATTTTCTTGGATTTCTACAAAAGTCTAGACAAAAATAAGCTTGCTCTTTAACTGCCAGGGACCAACACCATCAGTATGCTGAGAAATCCAACAAATCTTCACTAAACAAGTGGTTGGCATGTCATCTTTTTTTTGCCCAGTCTTTCAAGGATTAAGACAATTGTTTTACCAAATCTCCAAATTGCCCCTAAAATGAATGGAAGGTGTTTCCTTCAAACTGAATGGTTCTGTTGCTTAAGACAGAGAAAAAGAGGTCAAATGGGTTAACCAGTGTTTACTGGAAACTTTAGAGAAACTTATCCATTACTTCTACCCAGTAATCTTCAACAGATTTCTCCCAGATGTCCTTATGAATCACCTTGGCTCATAATTAGCAGTGCTGCCACTGATAACACACAGAGAGATCCAGACAGAATGGGCTACAAGATGTATGTCTGAGAGACTGCTTCAATGAAACACATTAACACCAAACTCATTGCTCAAACAGCCTGACCTCCACTGTGCATGTGTGTGTGTGTGTTTGTGTGTGTGTGTGTGTGTGTGTGTGTGTGTGTGTGTGTGTGTGTGTGTGTGTGTGTGTGTCTCTGTGTGTGTCTGTGTGTGTGTGTGTGTGTGTGTGTGTGTGTGTGTGTGTGTGTGTGTGTTTCCCAGCCAGTAGACGGTTCAACTAGCCTAGCATAAACATTGACAACGGGGGAAACAGCTAGCATGGCTCTTTTCTTTATTAAATAACATCTTGTCAGTGTCTTGGATTTTTCTGTATTTAACAAAAGATCTCAAGTCAAACCGTTTCTTGTCTTTGTATTTTATTAGCAGAATATCAGGTTTTCTTTTTGCAAAAAGGAGGAAACTTATACAGAGGTGACTATCGTCACGAGTGCATAGAATCCCGCTCGGGAGCAGTTACATCAAGACATTTATAGCAGACTTCGCAAAGCAGGGCACTCTCATTGGTTGACACATGTCGATGTGTCTTAATCTGCCTCATGACAGTTAGGTTCATGTGCTGTTCTTTCAGACAGGGTGTCGTACAAATGTCCTCGCACCCAGATGTGGTTTGGCATGTGTTTTTTGTGTACGTGTTACTTATTTTTCCACTGTGCAAGCAGAAATTCATGTGCATAAACAAGAACATATATTTTTCCATTACATCAGTCTTACACTATAGTTTTTGTATGTTTTAAGAAACCTCCAAGTCAATGGAGTTGCTAATAGGCAAGCTAGCTGTTTTCTCATTTCCAGTCTTTATGGCTAGTTAAAGCTACACGCCTCAGTTTGAACATAAAGATATGGTGGTGGTTGTGAGTTTCTTACCTCAGTCTCATTAAGGAGTTCTAAGAACTTTGGGCTGTGTCCAAATGGCATACTTTTATTCTCCTGTATTTTTAAGTATACAGGAACAGACTGGTCACACTAAAATGCACTGCAGCTCTCAGACTATCCAATGGCAGAGCTCGCCAGCCAGCCAGTAAGCAGAGTACAAATAAAAGTAACCATACTGTAATACGGGTCAAACAATATTAAAATGACTATGTAGTTGTATATGTAATGAACGAATGTAGATTGTTGTTGAATTCTTTTTATGGACAAACAGTTACGCTAGGTTGGTACTAGCTTGTCTAATGTAGCTTTGATGTTAACAGCATGCTAACGGTTGGGTTAGTATTCAAGAAACTGAGTATGTAGTTGGCAATATGTAAGCAGACGTTTACAGACATATCCTTGGACTATTTTTATAAATGATCTGAAAGGTATCAGAGATTGTTTAAACTTTGGTTTAAAAAAATATATATATATTTGTTGGGAGTTATGTAGTTTTGATAAAATATAAAGACTCTTTTTTATCTAAAATCACACAATAGTCACACAATTTGCATTGATAAATAGAACTACTCTTCTAACTGGTAATTATTCCTCATGAAAAGCTGATAGAAGAGTTCATTGGTATAAAATCCCCTCCAAAGTCTTGGCCCTTCATGGCTGGCATTGAGAAAGGCTGTGGTTACTTTATCCTTTAGGGTGGTGAAGGCCGCTGTGTGTGAGTGTGGGACTCTTTAAGAGATCTGGCAGGGTCAGACAGATGATTCACTGTCCACAGATCTGATGGACTCAGCACATCACAGGCTGAGGTTTGTTAACTTGCTATTATTAATCAGGGTGCTCTTAGATGAGTTTACACTGCCCCCTGTTGGAGCTATATGATAAACCATGTGAGGACTGTTCTCACATAAAGTGATTTAAAGACAATATACACATTTATTTAAATCTGAAATATATGACCAACTGAAGGAAGGTTTCAATTAGATTTCTTTGTAAAATCATTCTAATAGTTCAACAAAATATTTGGTATTCAACTGAACTGTGTGCTGTTGAATTTCTGGGTTTGGGTCCTGTCTTTGGAGGAGGCCGCTGCATTTCAGTCAAAATCTCCCCGTATCTTTTGTTGGTCTAAAGCTTAGTTTGTGTGTTTTTTTCTCTGCAAAGTAAATGAATAATATTCTGTGAGTAAGATAAAAAAAAAGGTTAATGCCATCCTCATTTCTACAGTTCTACAGTCAGAGTTTGATATGAAGCCAACAGTCACTTTGCATAACTAAGAATACAGAGGCTGTGTCTGAAGACACACACCACTCACTACATGGTCCACTATATAGTGAATTCACCATTTTGTAGTGATGTCCGAACTTTGAGTGAGCATTATCATACCCTATACAGTGCACACTGATTATATCCCACAATGCACTGTGAAAAGTAGTGTACAACCAATGGTCACTATAAAATCAATATGTACCATCATGCATTGTAGTTCAGAAAGTGGCTTTTGACTCCTAAAGATAGCGACCAGCATGGACACAAAAACACAAAAACATTCATATTTGGAGGCAACGTTGATAAGCACAAAACCACAGTCAGTATGCACAAATAAATGAGTTTCAGTGTGAAGATATGTGTCATTATTAATACAAATTCAGTGCCTTGTCTGTATTTGTTATATATATATTTTTTTTTTTCTTTTTTCTTTATGTTTCTTTGGTTGTTTGTTTTCTTAATACGATCCTCAGCCAGAGTTAAGCTGCAAGGTGTAGTTGTGTGACAGCAATGACGTAATTGCGGCCGGTGAGAGATATAGTGTCCTAAATGATTTTTTTTCATTGTGCTGAATGAGTGCACTCACTATGTAGGGAGTAAGGAATGTGTGTGTGATTTCGGACTCAAACAGAGAATTGAAGCAAGGGGAACAACTAATCTGGGTCTGACCAAAGATTAGAGAAATTAATCATAAGCACTTTTCACAAACTTCTGTTGTCACAGTGAAACTAGCAGGCAACTGTCTAAGAATTCAAGAACGGACAGATACAAGACTGGAAAGAAGCTTTTGTTTTAACTCTCGTCAGAGGAAGTAGGCATGTTTACCCTAAAGGACACAGATGAAAAGACAATATATTTAGACTGAATTATTCCTCCTGAACTTCATGTATTAACAGGATTTTCTGCTCCTCAGGTCTGGACTCTGGTTTTGTCACTCTGCCTCGGCTCTCCCGCTCCGAGCGTCAGCAGCCTTCCATCTCCCTCCCAACCTGCCGCCCCCCCAACATCCACCGCGGCTCTCTAACTGACCCCACTGATGCCATCTTATCCACCTGCTCCTCCTCCGTCTTGAGCTGTGACGCTAAACCAGCAACTGCTTACTCTGACTCCCTTCCCTCCCTCACCTCCTTGGATAACTTCACCTTCACCTTTGACCTCGGCCCCTCCCTCATGAGCGAGGTGTTCGGTCTGATCGACAGCCACATGGAGGACCCCGGCCATGCCTGGGAGGGAGAGGAGGCGGGATCAGCGTGTGGGCTGACCAATGAGGGATCAGAGATGGACTCAGCTACTATCTCATACGTGGATTCCCTCCTGAGGGAGGACTGCGGGGACAGAAAGAGCCCGCACGACGCCGAATGGGAAGTAGAAGAGGAGGAGAGTGTGATGGAGGTGAGCAGAGTCGGGCTTTCAGTTACAGTCCCTGATGTGGTGATAGGGTCTCCTGAAAGAGTGAAGTTGGGGATGGGGATGGAGAGTGAGCGCTTCCAGAGTGCTACAGATGTGCTTGCTCGCCACTATGGCATCAGACCCTTAAAGGGACAGAGCAGGATTGAGGCGAAAGATCCTGAGACGATGATCATCAGCCAGCCCAGGAAAAATATCTCCTACAACTACATGGACGATGAGGATGAAATTAAAGTCTAAACAAAGCAAACAGGGATGCTTCAACACTTAACTTTAAAAAAAAATCTTCTCTGATGTTGGATCTGCAATCTGCATTGGTCTTTAAGAAATTCCCCAAATCGTTTTTTTTTAATGGTCAATGAGGCTGGCTCTTTTGACTGGATGATCATTAGAACTATACCCCGTGCTTAAAGCAGATCTTTTACTTTATACGGCCATGCTTTAAGGATTTGCAGTTTTGATGCAAAGCTGTTGATGAATGTATCTGAAAGAAGTTTAAAAAAAAGACTTGATGCTACATGTTTCCTAACGCTGCACAGAACGGGGCAGAATGCTTATTTCCTAAAGGACTGGGCTTGAAAAAAATGGCTCAAACAAAAAGGAGGCATGGAAAGTAAGGACCCGCAAGAGAACGTGGTTTAAGTTGTCTCCAAGGAAACACAAACTTTAGTAAATGCAGAAGTTACAAACCTTATTCCTCACTTTAAAGTCGACACTTCATCGCTTCCTCCATGGACTGTAAATAAACGAGCACGAGCCTGAGTGACATCATCCATAGGTTTGTGAAGGGCGGTTTTGGAAAGCTATCCTTGGCCGAAATGCTGTCTCTGTCAAACTTTCATTCAACCTACAGACAGGCAAAGAGCTGGAGCTGAGGCGGGCCTTAAGCCTCCTGTCAAACTGCTACAACGTGGCAACTTGCAGTCAGATCTGTCACGCCCTTCATTTTCCACAACTCTGATTATTAACATGTTAATTTCTGCTGTCAAAACAGACATTTCAATATGGGGTGTGTACAGGACTTCTGAGTCATTTGGAGCCAGCCTCAAGTGGACACTCGAGAAACTGCAGCGTTGGCTTCAGTTTTCAACAGGACGGAGGATTCTTGTTGCAGGTCCAGTTGCTACAGTTGAGAACAGTGAGAAGTGGGGATTCAAAAAAAAAAGTAACCTTATAAGAAACTTCTGACATCACTACAATCTTCGTCAACTTTTCGCTCAGGAATACACTACCAAGAAACAAAAAAAAAGGGAAGGAACAGGAGACGCCTGTTATCTCAGGCCTCGCTAGACACACCAGAGAAATGCAAACATCTCGCTCTTTAAACGTCATGGATCGAGGGAAGATGTCAAGTCATACCTGTTTGTGCTTGTAGCAACTTAAGACTGAACCGTTGCTCATTGTATGCTGCAGACCTCCATTATAAATACTCTGTGCACCTTTCATGATAATGAAGTCTGACTCCTGTATTATTTTTATAGAAGAATCGTCCTATATTTGATCTTTTATACAGCTGTAAATGAAGATTTGAAATGACCTCCTACTAATATGTTCTTGTGTGCTATTTGTACTAGTATGAGCACCTGCAGTACACAGTGCAATCCACATCCTTATGCTGCAGTCATGACCAATGATACACTATGCTGAAACTGACAATAAAGATATTTTAGTTGAATGCTCATTTATTTGCATCGTTTTTCAGGTTCGATTTAAACGTATATTCCACAGAAAATCCTCAGAGGAAGACCAAGAAGTGTGTGCAACGTTTTGTCTTTATATTAGATTATTGGAATTTGGTGTGTCCCTATACTAAACAATATTTTAATTATGTAGATTTACAGAAAATACACAGAAAGAAACACCACGAACATGCAGTGGAGAGCAGTTATGGATGGTTGGATCCATTTATTATGTTTGTTTTTTTAAATCCAGAAAGTTTGATTTCTCTGACATCACCTTTGCATTCTAGGAAATACATCAGACATCAGTACCAAAGAATAAATAAATAATAGTGGTTACAGAAATATTGGTACACCATAACCTGACCAAGCTGCAACACCTCAATTCAAACAGATATCCAGAAAAGTATCAAACTTTACAATTCCTGTAACCTAGCAGGCTATAAAACCTTGTTTATTTAAAGGTAGCTCCAGAGTAGGGAGCAGTACTGTAACACTAATGAAGGCCAAAGCAGGCATTCATCTATACATATATACATATTCTCCTGTGATTACAAGCAACTTCTTGGTTGTTTTCTCAAAATCTCGACTTTATCATCTCTTATCTCCTGGGCTCAGTCATATTAAAGGTTGAACACAGATAAAATGAATCCAGATTTGGTTACCCACTTTTCTTTCTACCAAGGATCAGGTAATCCAGCTCACTTTTATGCCCGTTGTTCAAAGAAAAACTGGATAGGATAAAGTTATTTGTGGGACCTTTTTGCCTTTATTAGAAAGGACAGCTGAAAAGAGACAGGAAATGTTGGGAGGAGAGTGTGGAGGATGACGTGCAGCAAAATGGTCGAGGTCAGATTCGAAACCACAGCCGCTGCAATGAAGACTAAAGCCTCTGTACATGGGGATGGCGTCATAACCGCTAGGCTATCCAGCGCCCTGGTACAGACTTTTAAGGAATACCAAACCCTGACTCCCAAGGGGACTTCACGATGCATATTTGTACATAGGGGGCGCCAAAATCCACACAAACGGAAAGAGCCTCAGCTGCTTCCACTGAGTCATTAATCAGTGTTTGATAAAGTTGCTATTTGATGCAATATTTTATATGTACCAAATCTTCCATTCATTCTTTCATACACTAATATTTACCTCATCTACTTTGTAACTGAATCACAACAGCCTTCTAGTGCAATCTCTCTCTCTCTGTACATATATATATATATACAGTAAATACAGTATATTTCTTAAATATGGTTTTTTTTATGCTTTTAGTAAGAGCTAGGACAGTGGAAATGTGGAGAGAGAGAGAGAGAGTGGGGAATGACATGCAGGAAAGGAGCCACAGGTTGGATTTGAGCCCAGGCCGCCTGCTTGGAAGACTACAGCCTACGTACATGGGGCACGCACTAACCACTAGGCTACCAGCGTCCCACAAAATAAATATTTTAAAGATGTTTTAGAATATCATCTAACTTGTTTTATTTTACTTTATTTCCCCACTTAAATCCAGGCTGAATCCAGCCCTCTGCTGGCATGTTTTTTTGTATCCTAATCCTAAACAAAAAATGGAATATGAAAATACTGGGAACATTGAATAAATAAAAGGTATGGATGCATGTCTGCTCAGGGCCTCTGTTAAACAGTATTTTGCTGCTGCCCAAAATGGTGACAATTGTGTCTCCTTCCTGTTCAGAGCTAGCATTCCCTCATCATCAGAAACTTGCTGTGTGACACCTGTAGCCCCTGTAGCCATAGAAAACATAGTATGATTAACACTTTTACCAAAGGTAACATCATTTGCGTCATATTTCTCACTGTACTATCGAGGGAACCCCTTTCGCCTGTGATGGCGGAGGAAGGGGTGGCGGGCAGTTCGGGGCTCTCAGTCCAGGCTTTTTCAGAGGAGGCTTTTTGAGGCTGAGGGTCTGACCTCTGGGTGCCGGCGTCGGCGGTTGGGTCCTTGTCTCTGCAGCGACTGGGGCTTTGCTGGGAGGTGCAGGTGCCGGCACTCTGGGTTTAGAGTAATGAACTGCCAACTGCTCGTTTGGCTGGAGGGGTTTGTTCATGTTGAAAGATCTTTTTGCTGGAAGATGAGAGAAAGAAGACGACAGGATTACAAGTGAGCGTCTTGAGAACAACCAGAATAAGAAAAGTGTTTTAATTCAAGACAGTCTTCTTCAGTACACGCTATCTGTGTAACTGTGAAGAAAGAAGCTACGAAAAAACAAATAAAAAGTGTAATGTGTACTGGATTACCCTGAATTGTACATGTAATTATTCTATATTTAATACATTAAAAGACTATCTTAGTTCAAGCTTGACCACAAAGCTTTGAATAAAAAACATCAAAATCTTCCTTTTAAAAATGTAAAGGTAAAAGTTAAGATCATACCTAACAAAGCACACCCTTAATCAAATAATATATAGATAAAGGATGACCATAGCCCACAGTGGCTAATACAAGCTACATAATCAAATAAATCAGTGATACTCAATCCGAGGCTCTCGAGCCACATGTGGCTCATTTGGGACTAGTTGTGGCTCTTTTAAGTCCAAAGTCATTATTTAAAAAAGGGAAACATTGTCGGCAGAACTTATTCTTTGCAAGTCATGTCACTGTGTTTCCCACACATACTTTAGGAAAGAAAGAGGTTTTTTGATTGTGGCTCTTGCAGAAATCGTCAATGTGGCTCTTAAGTCTAACAAGGCTGAGTACCACTGAAATAAATGATCTAGTTATTGCCAAATGTTGTTTAAAACTGTCAAAATAGTGACCTCAGAAACATGAATAAATCCAGGTGTCTGTTACGACTGTTCTGAAGCTTTGAGTTTGACATTTTGCAGGTACCTTACAGGTTTCTGTGAGTGTATTTGGACACAAGTTCTACATGCATCTGTTACACTATGATTCTTGTTGACAGGTGGTCTTGGTTTGCAGCTTGTCAACCACAACATAGCCAGGCCCGGAGACATACCATACCTTATTGTGTATTATACTTTATCTATGAATTTGCTCGAGCGGCAGTGGGTGTGAAAGTAAAATTCGCAGGAGAGTTCTCATTAAGCAAAAGACATAAAGACATACAGTCATCAAAAAAGAAAAAAAGTTTGTTTGGAAATCAGTTTTTCAGTCAGATGAACAGATTCGGAGAAGAAGACTTATACGGGAAAGTATTTCCACGCGGCAGTTACAACAGCAGAGAGATGACGCACAACCGGAAAGGTTGATATTTTGGTCAGTGGTCTGAGACTTCCTGTTTCCTGTGTCCTTCCTGGTTATTACAACAAGAGCACCAAGACCTGACAAGGCCCCGTTTTGACTTTGTGAGAGGAAACAGATAGAAGTAAAGAATCTGTACAGGACGACTTGACACAACAGAGTCGTTGCCGTAATGAGACATGCTTGTGCCCTAAGACCACCGTTTATGTCGGGGCACCGTTAAGAAAATATATCTCAGCAAAAAGCAATTCTCAAGACGATTACTTTATGTGTAACACAGAGAACTACTAAACCTGTGAAAATAAAGATTTATTTAATTTTCCTTCCCCCCAAAGGGACTTCCTGGAATCTGATAAAACAACACTGATTATGTCGTAGTGATGTAATACCAGTTATGGTAGCATTGGGTGTGAGACTCAGTCTGTGTTGTTAACTTGATCAGTCCATTTGCATTGTGGGTAAAGCTAAGCTCTTTTTGTGTTTGGTGCAACTTGTTTTCAGAACTTAAAAGTCACAATAATTCATCAACTGCTGCTTTAATTTTGCTTTTAATTTATATATAATCTCTCTCCTGGGAGTTCCCAAAGTCAAAACAATGAATAAGAGTGTTGTACTAAAATGACTGAGTGCCTTGTGTAATAGCACAAGTCAGTGTCTAAGCCACTGGGCACAGTGGACTTACGTTTATATGGTGAGGTGATCTTTACACTTGCTCTTGGAGAATCAGGCGGTGCCTCTAAAATTGGATCCAGCTGGCCTTGATCTGAGCTCTGTTTCTGTGTAGGACTCCTGACCTGACCTGGGTTTGGTGCAGCTCCTGAAGCTTTAGGAAGGTTTGCTGTGGAGCTACAGGCAGCAGAAGTGTTTTGGAAAACAACAGGGCTGGCATTGAACAGTGGTGAGCTGCTGGATGTTGCGTTTGGATGACTTGAGGCCGGTGTCTCAGCTGCAGGGCTGGACCAGGTGGAGGTGCCACCGCGACTCACAGAGCCAGATTTCACCAGGCAGAAAATGCCGCTGTCCTGAGAGGCTGAGCTGATGGAGGAAAAAATAGAAAAATGTTCAAGTTTCAGTGAAATCACTGTAATGAGGGAAAAATATTCCAAAGAGTTATTTCTTGCTGCCAAAAGGAGCCACTAGTTTAAAAAAAAAACCCTGGGCGGTTTAACAACCATATATTATGTAATGCAGTACATGTTTGTTTGTTGATTTGATGAAGCACTGTGATTGCATTTGTATATTGGTTCTCAGAGAGAGGTTTACTACCTGTTTGACTTTGAGAGAGGGAGGTGATATGTGGAGCAGGAGGAGGCTGTAGACGAAGAGGAGGAGACTGTTCTGCTCAGTATCTCCTTTTCTGAGGACAGAGTCTGAGCAACGGGAGCTGGCAGCGTCACATCTGGTACTCCTGGAACTTCTGGGACCTCAAAGGATACAGCTAACCCAAAACACAACAAGAATAAGTGTATCAAAGCTCCAAAAACAGACAACATTTGACATAGATACAGCAGTCATTTCTTGTGAAATGGGAGCAGGGACTTTCAGTTTCAAGTCATGTTTAGAGGTTTCGATAGTGGGTGCAGCAGCAGCCACCCCCATGCCTTTGTGGTAGTGGTAGAGTCAGTCGTCTCTCAACCGGAAAGGGGTTTCATCCCCATTAACCACATGACGCATGTCCTCGGGTAAGACACTGAACCCCAAATCGATCCAGCTGTTGCGTCAGCGGCATTTGAATGTGTTTAGTTAACACTGATGGACACTGCCATCAGTGTCTCACTGTGGTGTGATTGAGTGAATGTGACATGACATGCTGTGTAAACAGCACTTTGAGTTGTCAGAAGACTAGAAAAGCACTATACAAACTTAAGTCCAGTTTTAATTTGGGCTTTTACAGGAACAACAAAAATATATCATTTCTAAATATTTCATAAAAGAGTATAGAGATGGGGAAATACAGGTTTCAATGAGGCTCCACAGGTCATATATGTTTTTCTACTTTAAGCTGTCCTCTATGTGAACATAAAAATAACAATATTATTAAACCAATGGAAATTCAAATTCAAAAGCAACATCACAATTGTTGTTCATAACTCGTAATGACCCCTGAAAGACTGAATGCTGATGTACATCAGTGTTTATTTACCTTCAGGGAAAAGACTGGAGCTGTACTGAATAAGAGGCTCGATGACGGTCACCACTTGGACTGATGAAGCTGACGCCATGTCGAACAAAGCAGCTTCTCTAAAGATGCAGACAGGTAGAGAAGAGAAAGAGAACGACAACATGTGGGGCAAACAATGACGTTATTATTCATAGAAATACGACCAATGTTACCGCAGTAACATACACATTTTATAACAGTTGTCCGCTTAAGACCAAAAACATTCTGGTTTAACCACAGAGAGAACTTATGCAATCTGGTGCTGAATTAATGCACAAAATCCCCCACTTCTTAAAGTTTAAACCTAGCCAACTAATGTTTGAATCTGCAGATTCACTAGCAGGTCTGGTTTATGAATTTATGAAGTTGTCCCTTTAGTTGCCCCCATGGTAATATATTACACACAGAGTCAAGCGGGTCACTTCTCACCCTTCAACTTGTGGCCAGAGTAGGTTTGGCCCCAGGACGATGGCGATGTTACTGGGTGTCATCTTGTTTACGGCCTGGTGCTCAGACAACAGAGACAGGAACTGGACCAGGTACCTGACAGCAACAGAGAGGGAATAAATACAAGTAGACCTGAGATAAGAGTTTGTTAATGTGATAATAATAACAATAATGCTTCAAATTGTTGAAAATACAAATAAAGCAATCGTCCGTAATGGTTACAGACTGATCCACCCACAGTAGATCACTGGCTCAAAATCATTAAAGAGATTCACGAGATGGAAAGATTGACTTTATTAAGATTGACAAAGGAGTACGATGCAAAGAGGTCAAAAGCTTGCTAACATCAGCTCACTAACTTCATCTAGCTAACATCAGCTGGCTAATTTCAGTTTGCTAACTTCATCTAGCTAACATCAGTTTGCTAACTTCATCTTGCTAATGTCAGCTTGCTAATGTCAGATTGCTAACTTCAGCTTGCTAATGTCAGTTTGCTAATGTCAGATTGCTAACTTCAGTTTGCTAACGTCAGCTTGTTAACACAATCTTGGTCTAACTTCATATGCTAATACTTTAAACGATAAAGCCAACTAAATTATTTGTAACATTTCACCATGGTCACCATTTTAGTTGAAAGGGTTAGCATGCTAACATTTACTAAACAAAGAAGTACTTAATATGAACATAAAACATAAAACACATAACATAAAAATGAATTCCCTCAAATTTAAATAAGATACACTGATTCTTTTGAGACATGGTTTGTATCCCATAGTGAGTTATGCTAGAGACAGAAAAAGAAACAGAATGCATGAGGACCTTTGATAATGTTATTCTGAAAACAATCAAACTACATAAACACCTGAGATTGTTGTAGTTTTCAGGTGGTAGTTTCTTCAGTAGGACTCTGAATTGCTCTAGTTTCTCTGTCAGGTCTTTTTCCCTGTGAAGAAAGAGGCCAAACTCAAGAAACAGCCTTAAAGCCCTGGTTAAAAATATAAGATGTGTAGTGTAGATATTATACAGACCCTGCTGCTTTAAACCAGTCATTGTAGAGTTCAGATGTCAAAAGAGGTTCAGGTAGTTCTCGCAGGTAACACTTCAAAGCTCCTGTAATACCACATCCAGACACATCAATGAATTGGCTTTATAAAAAGCTGATGTAAATGGTTCACTTAATTACTATCATTTTTTGTGTTTTTTTGGTATAAAGGCTAATAATCCACGATATTGTTGGGGAATTACTTAATTTCCTCACTGTTGCTTAAAATAGCCCATAAAAAAACTTTTATACTATTGTTTTAAAAAATCTCGTGCACACAGGAAACTCTGCATTGAGCATTACTGGAAGCTGCAACATGAGCATTATTTGAAGCCAAAAACAAAATAAAACAGGAAGTTAGAATGAGCCATGAAAGTCGCGTTGGCTGAACAGGGAAGCAACAAAGAAGAGTGCTCAAAACAGAAAGTCACTCATCTACAAAGAGGAAATTCTTACCTGCTACAGCGTGAGGGTCCATGCTGAACTCACTGTGGTCAACGTTCTCTTGATCCAAACAACTTTTTAGCCTCTTCACCACTGATGCTGCTGCTGCCAGACGAAACAGACCCTGAAAGACGAGGAGGGGGAGGAAGGGAATGAGGACATGATGGAAAGAGAGTGGGCTTGCTGTGGATGACAGCAGGGCGTCTTTCTAAAAGAAACCATCTTGAATTCAGCCAATACAAAGAGCAGGTGGATATAGGTTTTAGTCATGGCCTGATTCACCGCTGACACTAAGACCACAGCGGTGCTTGCCAAAAATATTTAACAGCCCATCAACAGTCTGTAAGAGATTTTATCTAAAGCACACAAAAATAATCATATGAAAGGTCATAGCAACTGCACTACCATTAAACTCGTAAAGTTAAATGTTCCAACCACTAAAGTGATTACATACCGAATAACCCACATGGATTGATTTATGTGGTCCTACTGTTTTCCAAACGTCATCTTTGGATTTCCTTTGCATTCGGTAGTGCGAACATTACGCCTACCCAAAACACAAACTGCATAAATGACTTTACTGTTAGCAATGCTAGCTGTTAGCTATTAGGAAAAGAAACGTTGCTTGGTTCAGCTGACTGCTCAGTCCAGCTACTGTACTTGGTCTAGACTGTGATGCTTAAACAACTGACGTTTGACTTTTTATAAAAACAATTGTTTAAGTCCTGAGATATTAATTTAAAGATATCAACTTCAATTGTGCAACACTTTAGTTTATGACTAAATATCTGCCAAACTGAGGGTAGCATCATTATATCATCCTAAGCGGTCCATTGTGCTTGGTGTTAAATAAATAATGTAAGCATGCTAAAAGACTCAGGTAACATTATAACTCCTTTACATAGCATTTAAGCACTGTCATTGTTAGCATGTTTGCATGTCGATGTTAGCATCTAGCTCAAAGCACCGTTGTGTTAGTATCATAGAGCTACCAGCATGAGTTTTAATGTCATTGAAAATGTTACTAAAATGTTTAAGGTATTCCACATGGGTGAAGTGATTTGTATCTACAACTAAAATGTGTTTATAAAGATAAGTTTTAAACCGGCTAGCATTGGTTTGCAGCACTGAAGAAATTAATAAAAATAATCATTTTTAAAGGGAGAAGACATTACATTCTTCAAATAAGAAAATGTCAGAAGTCTGGGGCAAAATAAACACTTGAACAATTAATCCTTCAGAATAAATATGATCGAAAGACTGTATTCAGGTTTAAAAAAGGTTGTTTCAATCTGAGTGTTATGTTTTGTTGTGAACCCGTAGCTTCATCCTGTCAGGCCTACCTCCTCCCTCATGCCTGTTCTCAGCAGCATGTGAATACACTCCTGAATGGGCGCAGCGATTTCTCTCTCACTCAGAGACAGATGGGAGAGCAGAGGTTCCCCGTAGACCTTCTGGTTGTTGAGGCTAAGGGCCAACCCTGTTGAATCAGGTAAGTACACAGAGGGCATAAGAACACATGTAGAAATATTACAGTGCAGCTAAAAAATGTACAAAGAGGTGCCAAATAACTCCACCTTTTTGACTGTGGTTTTCCTTGAGCTCGCTGATGTTTTTTTCCAAAAACTCATGGGAATGTTTGTGGTATTCTGCTTGCAGCTCGAGAAGCTAATGTTGGTTTAAAAAAAAGAGAGAGAGAAGTAAGTTTGCAGGGTCGATAGATATAAGTCTGTGT
This sequence comes from Labrus mixtus, assembly GCF_963584025.1. Lineage (NCBI taxonomy): Eukaryota > Metazoa > Chordata > Actinopteri > Labriformes > Labridae > Labrus > Labrus mixtus. The sequence continues at coordinate 19,613,094 of NC_083632.1, forward strand.
CCTCAAAGACAACAGCTTTGTGTATAGTTTCTGAGAAATAGAACTGTTATTATATTGTTTGCACACTTGGATGAAAAAATAGAAAGTTATCAGAAGTGCAACTCACACAGATGAAGTAGTTAGCGTAGTCTTCCTCTTTAGTTGCAAAGTGGTACAGATCTGCAGAGTACTGGTCCTGCATAAACACAGAAAGCTCAGATGTAAAGGTTTGTGATTCCCAGAGGGGGCAGAGGTTCAGTGTCTTGTTAAACAAAACTGCACCATTACAGATGGATGCTGCAGCAGGAAACACTGATACCTTAATGCTTTCCAACCTCCTCCAAGCTTCCTCCACTTCCTCCCTGAGTCCATCCTGCTTGGCCTGGGCACCAGTGCTGGCTTGACTCCTAAACACACACACCGATGTCTTTTACATTGTGTATATGTGATGTACCACAGGTAGCCCTGACTGAGCCTGTTGCTCACCTGATTCTTGCGTTGTTCCAGTCAGTGTTAAGCTTTGCAAACTGTTTCTTGTTCTTCAGAATTTCTGGCAAATCCTCCTGTAAGGAAAACAAAGACAGTTTATTGGGAACACACTCCTTTTATATTGAGTGTTTTATATCAGTCTCATGTGAGGAACTTTTATTTTCTGAAGATTTTTTTGCGCCCCCTGTGGACGAAGTAGTCTTATTTCTTTTCTGACGACAAATATCATCCTGTTTTCAGTCAAATGCACCACAAAGTGTGAGTATTTTCTTCGGAATATATGACAAAAAATAACTGTTTCTTCAATGCGCTATATCTCGTCTGGTCTGGTAGTGGTTACGGGCAATATGAAAATATAGAAAGAATAATTATTTTTTACCAATGGTCTTGTTTGCTTTTGATGGTCATCAAACATCAATTAATTTCTTTACATTTTGAAGCTTAAGCCAATTGTCCTTGGATTTATTCACGTTATAGGCACTGATAGAAAAAACACATGTAAGCTAGACACTTCTGGATGGATATACAGGAAGGATGCCAAAATAACACATTTACCTAATGCTGCACTGCAATACAAGGAAATGAAGTGAACAACTTTTTTTTATCTTGAATCGTGTGATACTATCAGAATGCTGATGTTGATCTATCAACATTAAGATTGGAAAGCAATACTAAAACTTTTTACAGTATTAATATGATAATTGTTTCACATGTTCCCTGGTTCTACCTGTAACTTTTAGCTCCTTGCTTTATGTATGTATCTCCTCATTGTTACCGTTATGACTTCAAACTCCGCCACAGTTTTTGTTTTAAGTAACGCTGTGAGAGACATTCTCACCTCGCTCAATTTGTTGAGTGGCTCCAGAACGTCCTTCTCCACTTTCATCTCAAAGTCTGCTAGCATGCTCGCTAGTATCTTCTCCATGAAACAGCACATTTCCAACACCCTCCTGCCACACACACACACACACACACACACACACACACACACACACACACACACACACACACACACACACACACACACACACACACACACACACACACACACACACACACACACACACACACACACACACACACACACACACACACACACACACACACACACACACACACACACACACACACACACACACACACGGTCAACACCTCCTGAACCATATTTTTAAAAGGTCACAGAATAGAGAGTAACAAGAGCTAAACATCAACACGCCTGGCTTCTCAGAACTATAAATAACTGACATTTAAATCAATCCAGTCATAGTTTGTAGACGGGCTGTGGATCCTCTTTCTTCATTTCATCCAGAACTGAAAGCCAGCAGCTTTATTTTGAAGTCATGAGTTTACACACATGACAGCAGAACACAGCTAAAAGTCAAGAGGTCAAGGACATTGATGAGAGAAGGGATAACTTTAAAAAAAAAAAAATCAAACTTGCACCTGATAGAGGAGCCAGCGTCAAAGTCTTTGAGGCTCTCTGCCATGCTGACGGACAGCAGCATCAGAGGGAGCTTTTTCTGTGGACACAGAAGCAGATATAACACCTTTCAGCAGTACTGTAAGTGATTACCTTTACTCAAGCAGTTGATAAATACATTTAACTTTTATGGCTCTGGGTCCCTTCCTGCCCCAAGAACGTTAACAATTCAAATAACTCATAAATCGAGAAATAACAAGCTGATTACTCCATTCCCATTATGGTTACTAGTTTCATTGTTTTTTGTTTGTTTTGTTTTTGTTTTTCTATATATAATAGAACAACAGACACAGGGACACATTTTATGTACAAAGTATATATTTACTTTTAATACTGTAAATTAAGTAAATTGTCCTGATTATATCACACCATTTATTTACTTTAGTATAAATCAATGCAGGAGTTTTGTTTGTAACAGAGACTTTTTACTGTTAAGTAAAGGATCTGAGTATTTCCCCCACCATCGACTGTCAGTAATCATTAAACGTTCTTGGCATTGTCCTCTATGTTTCAGTACCATTCGTTTTTCAGCCTCCAGTCCAGACTGACTCTGCATGCAGCCTTGCAGCTTCTTGTGAAGGACCTGAGCTGCCTTCTTGGCCGGCTCCACCCGCTGCTCCACCTTCATTCAGTCAGAGAAACACGGTAACGATTAGAGCTGAAACTATGGCTCGGTTCACCAGCAGCAAAGATTGTCAATGTGTCGGTGTCTGATGTCTCATGAGAGTATCACTATGTCCATTTGCTGTACACTTTTAAAGTCATTGATTGTTTCTTTTAAGATAACGGATTTTGTGGTAATAAGTTCTAAAATGAGTTTGATGTGTTTTGTCTTTATTATACAAATAAACAAAGTTATACAGTGATGCTTTGTTACTAATAATTCATTCATAACAGAATTAAAAACTGTAGGGATGAAATGTGATTTTCCCCTCACCAGGACCAGATCTTCATGTAGAAGTTCGGTGGCATCTTGTGACCTGAAGAAGTGGATTGAGTGTTGGTTAGTGAAAGTGTAAACAAACAACAATGGTTGTTCAACACTAGGAACATATAAAACATATAAAATTTCTATGTCTGCCACTAAACTATTTAATTTGTTATTTTATCATCAGGTGATAGGATTGAGAGGATTATTACTGTGTTTTATCGTTTACTCAACACAGGGTTGAAAGTTTGAGAAAAGTTTTCGATTAAATCAAACTTAAGGTGCACTCACACCTGAGCTGTTTGGTCCATTTGAAATGAACTCTGGTCCGCTTGAAAACAGGGGTCTTGGCTCACTTCCAAGGGAATGTAACTTTATCTCTATTTTATAGATCAAAATACAAAAACTGCGGCACTCTACGAGATGCCATTCTTCTACTGTCCTGTTGTTAGCTTCAGGGTCATAGGTCAGCATTAGAAGGCTACAGCCCAAACTTGTGGTGGGGTGCTACCGTACACATTTGGCAGGCTTTGGTGCACTTCACAAGTGCAGTGTGAACGCAAACTGAACCAAAGTGTTAAATACAACAATGTTGCAACTTCACCCCTGAATCTCACCTACAGTTCCGGTAGTTCACCGAACTTCATTTTGTGAAATCGGCCTTAAAAAAGCAAGAAAATCACCAACATTTAAAGATTCAACCATGAGGTGGTTGGTCTGTGTAGCTGGACTTACATACAAAATGTGACAATTCAACAACAACTTATTTTCTCTCTTGTTTTGAGTTATATAAATGGAATAATTTGAATAAAAACCCCATGAACAGTTTATAACAAAATCCACCTACCAGCACGTCTCAAACTCACTGACACTGTGTTTCTCTCAATTCATATCTTAAACTAACTCAACTTAAACTTTGATAAAAGAAAACTTATGATATCAATTTCTTGTGTGACTTCTTTCTGTTACCAGTTTTAATGCTTTATTATGATAACTAGATACTACTACTGGCATCATATTTGTTAAAGACACACGTCTCTCCATTAATTACTCTCAGCAAGGAAGGGAATAAACATTTGTCGTTTAACCATTCCTTTATCAAATCATTTCAAACGTGTGCTCTTTTCATAGATTAGCATTAACTTCTTTTTTGCTTCTTCAATGCGGCTGTTAAATCATACATATTACTTTTTAGAGGAAACAATGTTAATGTTTTTGACAAATAAAACATCATTTAAAAAAAGCTTGATGTTCATAGCAAGTAGCCAGGTCTTTTCACCAAAGGTGTGCCACATGGCCCTGTTAAAGGACCCCCTATTTTCTTACATTAATGTTAATGATGCTCCTAATAATTAAAACTTCTGTACATCTATATGCAGATTACACAATTGTCTTCATTGTTACCACTCACTGACAACCACTTGCTTTTTATGATTTATGTTTTTCTTCGTCAATGCATTGGTTGTCTTGATCAGATCTGTCTTTAATAATGAAGGCATCTTGAGATGACACTCATGTTAGTAACAAATCTAAAATGGTACAAAGGAATAACATGAAGAGAGTACAAATGTTTTAAAACGCTACGTTAATTTGACAAAATAACTATTTCCACGTTAGCTCACACAAAGTATAAATTAGTTCTATTTAACATTTTGAAATCTATTTGGCTGCATTTCAGGACTGGGGGTATTTATAACATATTGAAAAGAAACCCGTCAAAAACACTCCACTATTGTCCTGTATGCCACTGTACACTGAGACTTCTTCTACTCGGAGCTCTCAGTATAACTGATGGCTTTTCTATCAAGAACATTTTTAGGCCTGACTGACATGCAACACAAAGCCAGAAACCTAAACCTGGCGTGTGACTGCTGCAGCTGTGGTTTACATCTGAACAAGGTCTGTGAAAGGAGAGGGGGCTGACACACAGTGCAGCAAACTCCTCTGCAACTCTGAGAACATCTTCGAGCTTCTGTCACAGAAAAAGGAAACCCAGCCCATGTTTGTAGAGAGGTCAGATAGGCTTCAGCACTTCCAAGGTGTTGCTGCTTATTTCCTCCAGTGAACATGTGACGTTTCAAAACACAAAGTCGAGTAGAATTCCCCCATGTGTTTCAACCTCACACCAGTTCCTTTATTTTTCTGTCACTCGTTTCACCTTTTTCTTTTGGGGCGTAAAGACAAGGGCAAAGGCAGTAAAGTTACATCAAAGCATGTGAGAGGATGTATGCTTTAGTAGGAAAGAAGAAGTGTGTGATTTGTGGAGGTTTTTATGTCTTAACTGATTATCAGTGTCATTCAGTGCTTAAATAATAAAGGGTTATTCCCTTACCGCAGTTACACAAAGATGTGATACAGCCAAATCCTTGTAGAGGCATTTTTGGGTATTAAACTTAAAAAATGTGGATTTATAGAAAAGATATTGTAGATGTCATTTTTATTGAGTATGTGGAGGCTTCTACATTTTTTTTTCACACGTTCATTTTATCTGTATAGATTTAGTGCAAATAGAAACTGTGAACTGGGTGAGATGTTGCTGAGGTAAGTTCAGTGCTGCAAATGCACACTGTGTGGGTTTATTATTAAACCAGAGGGTGCAGACACACACACACACACACACACACACACACGTTGAAGCCTCGTGCTTGGAGGTTTTTACCAAAAAAAAAGACAGACAGCGTGTGGATGTATTATTTGGTCAACAGCTCCTTTGCATATGCCACTATAATGCAGATACTATATTTCTATATCAGCGGTTATCCGCATGTTCAGCTCAGAGAGAAGCTGCAGACAACTCATGAACCTGGTGCAATCTACAAACACTGATAAATAACCACTGCCTTGACAAAGCGTGTTGCCAACATATATCAGAGCCTTGAGTTCTTTTGTTCCTCGGAGGTGTGCTGAATCTATTTGGCTCTCATGCATGAACCTCAGGATTCCCTCAAACCCCAAACAGCATTCTTTACTTTGAAGAGGAACCAGAGACCGTGGTGTTCCAGCTTACCACACTTTTGAACACTGTTTGCAACCAAGAAAACGAGAACTTAGAAACCAAAGTCAACTCAACATTTCCCAAAAGCAGAATACAGCACTGAGATGTACATATGTCCTTTACAGCAGGTAGTGAGACACGGCCTTTGTAAGTCTGTTGGTGTAAAAGGGGAAAGGTTTTATAGCTGGAATCATCCATTCAAGGTTTGATACTGGGGAAGATAATGTGCTGTAGAATTTATTTTTTAAATGAGAGTACCTTTTCTGTTAAACTAAAACCACTCTAATGGGCAAGAAACAATTAGAGGAAATGGGTAACTACTCAAGCAAAGTGAGTCAGCGTTACAGCAATAGAGAAATCTGACAATCAGCCACAATAATCTACTAGTCACACCAGACTGAGGAACTGGAAGTGGGGAAAACTTCAAAGCGTCCTTCCTTGATTAAATGTGAATTTTATTGATTATAAACTCAAATTTAGATTGACAAGATGAAGGTTGTGATGGTTATTCTTTCAATATTTATAAATAGATACATTACATTCTAAACTAAGGTTCATTGTTATGGCTTCGACCAGAGAGAAATGATTCCTAAATGTTAATCACTACACTGAAAACCTATCCTACATGGAAACGTTACTGTGGGCTTCACGAGGTCTTGGGAGTCCCATGAGTCTAGTTTACGTCAGAGAAAGTCTTAATGTGGCTTACTACATTTTCAAAGTAGTAATATAAGAGAGAACAAAGCACTTACTTTGCTGCAGAGCCAAACTGCTTCAGGATGCTCAGAGACTGCCGGAGCATGCTGGCAGCGGAGTCAAAGCAGCGTTTCTAGCTGATCTCCTCCGTCCAACTCGGCCTCACAAGAAATCCGGACCAAGAAAACCTCCACACCGGGTCACAGCCGAGTTACTTCATCAAGGAAAGATGATACGGACGGTTCAGTTTCGTCTCTGTAGGTGTTTGTGTTTTGGCAGTCGGTCTTGTTCTTGTTTCAGAAGCGTGCTCTGAAGTCACGTCTAACACTGACAGTGAATGCGGAAGTTGCACACCGTGTCAGTTGTGTGGAGGAAGAGAGATTTTGAGAGGATTGACTGTCACACTATGATTTAAAAGTTATTTTATGAAGACAACACTACATGTACTCGTAGTGTAGAATGATTGATTTAGCATTAAGACTTTGAGAGAGGTTGGGATTTAAATGGTACAGTATTTTTTCAATCAGTTTTCCAGAGGCAAAGTTGTTTAGCAATAGCAGATTAACATCCCTTTAACATCATAAATCAGCAGTATTGGAGTCATGGGTGTGTTTGGAGTGAGTAATACTTAGACCGCCCTCCAGCACTACATGTTAGCATGTTGGTGTATAACAATGACGCTGTGTGTTAAAGAGTTATAAGGATGTGAAAAGGCCAAAAGAGGAAACTGTCACCAATGGTGGCTGTAACATTTTGTTTTTCTTCATCTAGTTTTAAATAGTCAATATTAGAATGTGGCTATTCTCAGGCCTCTGATTTCCTGCTGCGGCGTTTAACACTTTAAGGCCAGCAGATATGTAGCCACAGCTTTCTATAAAACATGTCACAGATTGATCAGTAACAACATTAATCCTGTCAGTTAATCCTGAAAAACAAACTCCACTGAGGGACCTTTTATCCTGGATTCATAACAAACTTCTTCCTCCACAGTTTACCATAGATATCAACTTATTTTATTCATTGCATTATGCCTCTTGTTACCTTGTGAATAAAAGTGATTTTCTTCACTTATCTTTGCTCTTCAGCCACTAAAAATGCTAATGAAGCTAGCTAGCCACAAGCCAGTCCCTGACGTTGATCTGTTTGCCATGCTGGGCAGCTGAGACACAAATAATTAACGGGTTGTTTTTTCATTATGGCTTAAAAGCTGCTATTCTTAGTAAAGGTAAAATATGACAGTAGTTTGAGCCTTAAGAGTTAATTTTTGGTTTACAGCGAGAAAAACTCAAGTTTCTACAAACTCCAAGTTTATCCTAAAGCAGGTGTACATTCTGCATGTTCATGTCTCTATTTCAAACAGGAAATAAAGTTTATTGATAAGATTGAATATTGTCTGTATTCACTCATTTTCTGAAATCAATTTTTTAAACCCAACATATTTAAATAATTAAGCAAAAAATGTATTATCAATATGTAACAAAACAACTATTGCGTGCATGATTATTAAACTTGATTCAGTTAGAAATAAATCAGTTTATTTCTTATTCAAATCTTTCATTGTCTTTAAGAGCACAGTTGTGATCCTGTGTTCTTCCAAAGTGTTGGTATGAAAATTTGACATTTAGGATAAGATGGAGGGAGCCTACTTTTAAATATTTAGTCAACTTAAAATTGTTTTAAAGTTCTTCATATGTGTGAGGAAAAAGCTTTGCATGTCCGTGTCAGTAAATGCTCACACGTTTCTGTTGACATCTGGTAATCTGTGTAAGGTTAACATTGTATTGTTGAACAGTATCCAGCTACACTTTGATTGCTGAACATCCCTCTTTAGATGTTGGTAGTCCAGAGCAAACTGTTCCAGGAGTATGCTGTGCCTGTGAGATGCTGCAATCTGGTGGTTGAAACCAAAAAATGCACAGAACAACATCAGTGGAGCAACCCGACAGTTAATCTGTTCCCTAATAATTTAAGATTTGACTATAATTTACAATATTAAAGACAAAAGTCTTCTGCCATAGCATCAGTTTTTGTCTCAACAGATTCTACTAGCTCCAGCTGTTTAAGGGAAGTGCTGGTTATAGAAATACAAAATATAATTCTGAACAATTTGAATATAAAACACAACATAGTCAGTTATCTATTAATGAATTTATTCTTAAAAATGACTTCAAATACATGATGAAAATCTTGAAGAATTTTTTTTTTTTTTTTTAAAGCTGTAGCTACATTTCTTATTATGGTTTCATCTGTTCATTCTTTAATCTATGTTTATCTTTTAGGGGATACCGTTTTTCCTGATCCAAGACTTGTCCAAGTCCCCCACATCCTGAGTTGCCAGTTTGTTCTGAACACCGGTGCAGTCTAAGTGATACAAGAACCATGCTGTGAATCCTCCCACTGCTAAAATGTTACATTTCACTTTAAATTGATCATTTTTGAAGACTGTTAATAGTGGTGCTGGTACGTGATCGCATTACATTCTAAGTGTACCTAATAAACTAACTCTGTGTTGGTTCTTTGTAGCACTTTAATTGCAGGAGAAAGACAGTGAACTGGTCTTGTGTAAACTTCGGAAAGGCAACAAAAGACACAACCCGTCCGTTAGAACCACCGAGGATCCCATCGGAAACAGGGCAAGGCCACAGTTACTGCTTTCCAGCACTGATGTTCAACAACTTAAAAAAAAAAAATGCTTATTTTAGGCAATTCAAGTAAAATTCTAAGTGCCTTGAGAAAAGAGAGTACAAAACACTTTTGAAATTATAGCAATGACATAATCCAAGTGAGCAGTGTACATTTGTAGATGGGGACAATGAAAAATCAAAAGATGTAAAATATTCAACCGTCTACATGTACTGTGGTAGGGGGACACCGAATTATTCCAGCTGTAAATTTGAAAAATGGCTCAAAAACGAGGAAAAACCCAAAACTGGAAGAAAGATGAAACTGGTAGAAAAGCAAAAGTTTTGACACGTTTGGAAATCAGGATTTGTTTTTTTTTGAAAATTAAGTCAATTTTTTGTGCAATATATCCACAAATGCTAAACTACACTGTATATTTCCTATATATCCGTTTTTCATCTATATAGTGTTCGTTTCTCCATCTGTGTCTGATTTGGCTTTGTACAAAGCGGTTGAGATGGAAGGAAAAGCAAAGCACCCAAAAAAATCCTCATGCACGCTCACTGTAATATTGTCAAGTCTTTTACTTAACTTGTAATAGGTAAAGATGTATGAATCGAAAGGAAAGGAAATAACTTCAGCAGCTTTAGAATTAAAACCATAGTCGGTGGAGAAGAAGAAAGAGGGAGTGAAGCACTTGGAAAACCTGCAATTGTCTCCTCTTTTGGATTGTGAAGAAAACGTAGAGGCATCCCAAATGGTGCAATCCTCTTCATCTTGCTTTGCTCCGCCAGTTTTCCCTGTCATGACAACACGGTCATGGAAATCCCACACCCCTCTGATCTGATATGAGGGACAGGAGTTCAGGAGCCACCCTGATCTTACGCCACTCAAATTGGTCCCCTACCCGTTCTCCTCCTCCAGATCTCCTTCTCTCTTCTTCCCTCGGAGACTGAAGTGCATGTTGAAGCTTGAAGGTGAAGGACTAGCGCTTTGATTTAGTATCTTCAACTTCTTTTTCTGAAATAAGAAACACAGAAAAACATAGATTAGACTGGAAGGTTTGGGTTTAAATATTGTAAAAACTTCCACACTATGACTTTCAAAATAACAATTGTGTGATCTTTTAGATGGCTAGTGGGATTTTCTGGCCTTACATGTTGGAACATAATACAGAACATGTATGGACAAGTCTTTCAAACTAATCCTTAAACTAAACTGAGGTTACTGGATCATCATGTCACAATCAGAATCTTTAACACATTGGCGATCCCACCACAGAAACAAACCTGTTGCTATGTCTCTGTTGTTCTTTGTGGTTGCTAAGTTATTAAAACGTAGAGCTACTTTATAAACTGTACTAAACTGAAGATAATCAAAAGAAAAGCAGAGTTAACTTGCTAAATGAAAGACAATCTAACAGCCAGAAGTGATGAAGTCGCTTAAAGCTTTCATGAATGGCACTTTGTGTCAGTTGTTCTGTCTGCTCACCTTTCTTGAGCTCATCTCTTTTCTTGGCAGCATCTTCTCTATTTTTCTTGATGATGGCCAGTCTTGCCAGGTCGGCCCTGGCCTGCTCAGTCTTCCCCTCCAGATGTAGCTTCATGTAGCGTTCCTTTGATTTCTGTTTCTCTATTTCCTCTCTGACAGAGACAACAGGAGGCATACACATAACAATTAGTATTGCTGAGGAAAATGTATTGAAAAACCTGACGTGAGCAACCACGGTTAAAGACGTTGAAGAATTTGGGATGCTGAAAAAATACAGTAACTTGAAATACCAACATTCCCTTCTTCATTGACTGTGTGTGAACCCACCTTTCCCTGCGAGACAGCTCTCTAGGAGCAGTGACGTCTAATTCAGCGACCTTCTTGCTCTTCTGAGATACACGGTTTGGATTCTCTATCTCTATAAGCCCCTCCACTCCACTCCTCTTCCTAGACTGTGTGCAAGAAGTAACACATTTGTAAGATCAGTGAGACAGAAACCAAAAGCCTTATGCAGGTTAATAATGGCACAAGCTGGGGATCTTGATAATCAACTTCCTTTTATCCTTTAAAAACATATTTTACTGTTCATTAAAAAAAAATTCCCCAATTGATGTCAACATTAAACTCCTCCCCTCACTCACATCGGATTCGTCCTCACTGCTGCTCTCATCGCCAGACTCTGAAGCGCTCCCTTTCTCTGCACCAGGATTTTCTTCCTGTAAACATACACATACAACCACATCAGTACTATTGTAATGGTAACATCACGTAAGCAACTTTGTTTTAAAAAAAGGAGTTTTGCTCACCAGCTCTTTCTGTGCTTTCATCTGACGATCTATCTCCTCAGGGTTGCTGAACTGCTTCCCTCTGCCCTTGTGGCTCCTTTTTCCTAAAACATAATAATTTGAGGTGTTAATGGTAATGAAAACTGTAACCAATTGCTTTACCACGTTTTCAATTTACAAAAGATTCTTAGAATTTCCAAATAATTTCTCACAGACATACAACATTAAATACTGTACAATGTAATATGTTTAACAAATGTGGCCCTTGAATAAATAGTGATTAAGATTTTTTTTTAGACTGCTAGGTGGACTGAACACTTTGACGGTGGGGATGCAACATTGGATGAAATTATGTGGTGCAGGTGTTGCTGTTAGTACATACACCCACAGGCCCCTCTGTACCTTACAAACTCTGGGTAATAAGATTGAGATTCAAGCCAGGCAAGACCAACAAGTTATTTTAGAATTCTACATTTAAGCTATCATGTTGTTGAAAGGGCAGGGAGTGTGTTTTGGGAAATGACACACACAAAGTTCACTGTAGGCCAGTTCCCACCAGCAAACGTCATGACTGATGATTGTAAGAGGACATGATAGAAAAAGGAGCCAAATACGAAAGAGTATTATAGATAATTAAAAAACGTGTAAAACAAGTAGTAACAGTAACAATTATGATTCATTTAGTATTATATTGAGAAATACTGAATTGACTAGAGGTGGTTTAATGTGCACATGGTACTGGCGGTGCAACATCAATAATCTGACCAATCAGGTCGTCTTAAACAGACACAGTTACTAACAATAAGACAGCAACTGTGTCCATAGCAAGACTGTTAATAGTCACCACAGCTAAATTTGATATCCACTGCTTTCCTTTGGCTCTAGTACTCGCAAAAACAACCTGCTAACCGGTTAGCATGCTAGAAGCTAAGCATGTGAGAGTTCAACGGGACTTCACACTACTTCAGCTAACACCTGGCTAGCTTGAATTAGCTTGCTAAAAATAGCATGTAAAATGAGCCTTCAGCGTAATACTTACCACCTCGAGGCATTGTGAAAAATGAAGTTTATAGGGATTAAGCCGGCTACTTTATCAATAAATACTGTGACAGCAAAATACAAACAGTTTAAAGTGCTGGAAGAAAAGGCTAAAAACTCCTTCGTCTCTCCCGCTGTCGGCAGCACAGTTACCAAAACGCTGCATTGAGTCATCACAAGCTACGCCTGCGCAGTAAGTAGAGTTCAACCAATCAGTGCACTGATAGTTTGAATGACAGGTAGATCCACCAATTAGCTTAAGAGACCGTTCATTGCAATGGCAGAACTCTGAATTGAGATTGATGCTGGATAATGTCAACAGCAGACATCGTTTACCTCGAGAAATTAGACGTTTTAAGAATATGCAATACAGAAATAATTGAACTCCGAACTACATTTTATAAAGAAAAAGCATGATTACCACATCATAACTTTTATACTATATATATTACCGTGTAATAGAAAAAAAGCAATGTGGATACTAAAACCACAAAACATTCTGTGTTTGGTATACAAACGATACTAAAGCATACAATATATGCAATATATCCAATGACATAATTGGCAATTATTTTGCTGCAAAAAGCGAGTAGATGCTACTTCAAATGACTTTTTTTCAGGCTTGTTTTACTGCCATGGTAAAATAAAAATATGAAGAGAACTGATAATCTCACTGCTCACAAGCTTTTGTGCTTAATGTTATAAACACTGATTTGGATGTTGTTGTCTTCTTATGAGCGTGTTAGTAAAGTGTTAATCCAACAAGTGGTTAGATTTATATTCTAAAAGCTCTGAGTGAAAAGAAAAACAGCTCCAGAGTGGTGGATTTTATTTTTTATTGAATAAAAAATAACAGTGAATACAAGAAATGTCACCTTAAAATAAAAAACCTTATAAAATATATATATATGTGTTTTGAGCAAGAATGCTTACAGTTTTTTCCGATTTGTTGTTATAAAGTAAATGCAGAACAGAGCCTATAAAAATAGTCACTTAGTCGTATTCAGCGGTACCAACAATAAACACAAGCGAGACAGAGACCTGACAGAAATGATTAGCAAATTATAATATTTTTTACTTATTTTGTCAAACTTAAAACAGAAGCAAAAAGCAAAGTAACAGTTTCACTTTAACAAACTACAAACATGAAAACATGTCCTATAAAAAAGGAATTAGATTAGTCATTTCTTCCGTCGATGTTGAGTCTTTACGTCTTCCACTTCTTTCTCCATCAGGTGGTATTCAACAGTTGTCTCTGTTAACTTCATTGGAAGATTAAATATTGGTTACTCATCAGCTTTGGTATAACACAAAAATGCATCTACTATTTAAATGGTAATTATGTTTAGAACTAAAATCCAATACACAATACTTTAAATGGGAGCAAAGCATTGTGAGATTGTGTTTTAAACAATTTTACAAACATGATTATGGAGCCAGAAAGTGAGAACTGATTTCCCTGTTTACTAATGCAAACAGAGGATTATAAAAAAAACATTGCATCTGGTGTTTCAGAAGGTCAAAGTTAGTATTTCTACCTCAGGGTATAAAGAGGCATAGTCTATATTACCTAGGAATGTAAGAGCATAAATAGCTGCTTGATTCTTACCATGTCCAAGAGAATTTCAATCTTTACTTTCAAGAGGTTGTTCTCTTCCTCCAGCTGAACATTTCTTTTCTTAAGACGCTGCAATTCTCTACCAGATGCATTTCCGCCAGATTCTGGTGAGACAAAAACCAAAAGACACCAGATTGAATGATGTGTTGGCTATTAAGAAAAAGCTAAAGACCCAGCTCTTTCATGAATACCTACTAACTTAATGATGATGGTCTCCATATTATTGATGATGATGATGGTTGTGACGATTGTTTTTGTTTGATAACGACGACTTATAAGATGGTTTCTATACTGATTAGAGCTCTCAAGAACTGCCCTCAATGTTGTGCTTTGCCTCTGGTCACTTCCTGTCAGCACCTGTGTGTCCAATCGGACTCAAAGCTGATCGTTTGCTCTTAATAATAATAATAATAATAATAATAATGATAAGTGCTACAGGAAGAAAAATAAAATAGAAACAAAAACAAATTTAATCAACTAACGAAACTAAAAGCACAAGCAGAAGGCTTTGTTAAAAAGGTGGGTTTTTAGGGCCCTTTTAAAAGCGTCAGCAGACTGTGGAGCCCTCAGCTGCTCGGGGAGAGCGTTCCACAGACTGGGAGCAGAGGAGCAGAAGGCCCGGGCACCCATGGTGTGGAGTTTAGTCCTGGGGGGGTGGCACTCTTACTGACACTGTTCCCTTTTTTCTAGATCCTTGCTTGTGTTGTACTTACTCTCTGATGTACGTCGCTTTGGATAAAAGCGTCTGCTAAGTGAATTGTATTAAGATACCAGAAGTGATTAATCAGATAACGTTTCACGTGGAAAAGCAAGATTCATTAAGAGTTTTTTTGCACTTAAACTTTGGAAGCAGTCCCAGCATGTCATCATTACCTGTTATCCACTGTCCTTCGTCAAACTTCCAGCTTTGACCTCCAATGTTCATCACAGGAGGGCCATACTCAAGACCCAGCTCCACTTCCCTTGTTGAACGATCCAACTACAAGAGATCACACATCTCAGTTATCCCAAAGCATGTTCACAAGTTATGATCCTCCTCAAGGTACATCCTCTCAATAAGGTTGAATTTGATAAGTATTTGAAACATGATTTTTTAAAAATCTTTTGCTTTACTTGACATTTGCTCACTACATCAAAGCATGTAGACTTTTAGCACAACTAAGCAGCTGAACAGTGTTTTAATAAACTCACCGTGTGCAGGCTGGACAGAGAAGCAGATTTGCGAGGTGGAGTCTTCTTCGGACTGAATGTGTTTCCAAAGAGCGGCATCCTTAGAGATCTTTTAAGGTCCTGTTTAAATGGTGGTTAACAACAAATTAGCATTACTATTTTCTAAACATCAGTATCGAGCAGGCACCGTGTGTGTGTGTGTTTGTCGTTGCTAATGGTAGGCTACGTTATCAGCTAATGCTAAGTGGCTAACACTCACTAACTGTGAGCACTACTCATACCTTACATTTAAACGAAACTCTTGACTGCTTCACAGATGGGTTAGTAGTTGTTGTGTCACTGAAAATATGTGGCTCATATATTTACCTCCATACAGACTAATTATTTAAATTCTCACGGGGTAGATGATTTTTTTTGTCTCCAAGCTAAGCCATTTTTTATTCTTCTGCGCAAGTGCGAAGGTACCATGTTTTTTAAAGTAGACGCTACACTTGAATAAATCAGGTTTATAGGTTTATAGCATCACTCTTTTTGTCATTATTTGTCTATTACATACGTTTAAGATATTCGAATATTGATTGGTGCTCAAGTACTCTTCTCGGGAGTTTTATGCAAATTTTAATAGTCAATGTTGCATTACGACAACATAAATACCCCTTTTCTACAGAGATAATGGATCCGTCCGTTAAACGCAGACGCATCACCATGGCGATAGCGTCACTCGGCCTTTTGAAGCTTTTCTATCGTTGCACATTGTTTGTTGTTTGAAATAATGAAAAACAGAGTTAAAACTGAGCACAAAGTAGCAAACTCAACAATTAAAACAAAACTGAATTAACTCAGGCAGTCCAAATAAATGTATAATAATGATGTAGCCACGCCCATTTTATAGACAGCCCCAGTGGCCTAATGGATAAGGCACTGGCCTCCTAAGCCAGGGATTGTGGGTTCGAGTCCCATCTGGGGTGGTTGCTTTTTCCCGTCTACGAAAGGTTGTTGAATCTAAAGTTATTTACCGGTGGTTGGACAATTTAAGCATTTAAAGTAACTGCAAAAGCTTCCGCTCAATATGCACTTGACGATCTTCACTCGTTATCACCGTCGTTGTTTGTAGTAGACTAAATGGTTATGTCAGCAACAGTTACTCAAGTACTTGAAAGGCAGAGAAGCGCAGGAAAACATCGGCCGTCATGGATAAGCAGAGTATCAAACTCTGCTTATTGCTGACCTACTTGGCTGCATCGGTGCGAACTTACCGTGAGTACCATTCTTGTGTCTCTGTTCATGACGGAAAGCAAATTTGAATCCATTCAATTTCGGAAAAAAAAAACTCCTGATGAAAATGGAAGATTGATTGTTTAAAATCTACGGATAATTTGATAAACAGATGGCCTACAGCTCACGGTGGCGATTATAGTGATAGGATTTAAAGAATAATAGTTTTTTTGTCTTCTATTCCAACAATTTAATTTTAAATATGGTACCATATTATTATCCTGGATATTCCAAAACAGTAGCCTATACGGATCTGAACGGGTTTGCGGCTTATATTTAGCCTTATATAATTTCCATTATTTGGTGGATAAACACTTATTCGTAACGCTGTAGCCAATGTTTAAACGTAACCATAAATTTAATCTAGTTTCAAACTGTAGAGTTATTGATTGAAAACTGTAAAGTTATTCTAGCCTACTTGTAAGTAGCTACTCAATATGAAACGAATGTGAGTAGCCTATGTAAAAAAATATTTTTGACAGAAACTAATTAAGCAATAGCCTAAATACAAATATGTAAAAAAAATAAATAAAGATAAAACATAAAGATACACTTTATTGATACTTGATTGATATTTTTTCGTTACAGCAGCTAAAAAGAAGAAGAAGTCTGTTTAGGGTTAGGCTCTCTGTTTTAAGTGTGTGTGTGTTTTCCTTATATTTCATTGTATTGGTGACCTTATTCTACATAATGCATGTTATTCAACCTCAACCCTGTGACCCTGTCCATCCTCCTACAATGGTAGAGCTCCAAGAGGCCACTGTGTATTGGGATGCTGCCCAGAAAAGTGTGATCCTGAAGGAGGGGGTGATGGAGACAGAGGGGGGAGCTTACGGGTACTTCAATGACACTCTGCTTCTCACTGGATGGGGCGTCTTGGAGATCAGTGCAGGTTATGGAGGAAACCCGCAGCAAGACGAGACCACCTTCTTCCTGGCTGGGTACCTGGAGGGTTATCTTACTGCTGGGTGAGTCAGTAGCTCACAGTCTTCAAAAACACACCTAAATGTCTGAGGTCTATTGAATCAGAATCAGAAGATGTCACAAAAATGATTCTGCTTTAGAACGAGTATAATCTATAACAGATCCCAGAGGACCATGTCACCTTCAAAGAATAAAAGTTTGTGTTAAGTTGTGTTATATGGGAGTTAATTAGTTTCTATAGCTTAAAAAGTTGGAGAATTATTTAAATTTTTATAAAGGAGTTCTTCATCCTTTTTTTCCCATCAGAAAAGTTCTCATTTGAACCCATCAAATTTGTAGATATGCAGCTTCATTACACTGAAAAATGTTAATCAGAAATTTCAATAAAAGCTGTAAGACAAATGAGGAATAGTTACATTATTCTTTACAATTAAAGTTCAACTTGGTTACATAAAAAGGAAATAAACAAATATAGGTGATGATGTTAATCATATGGTTGTGTTTCTGATTAAAGACTTATGTTTCTCAAGAGGCTGTCTTATAGTTTTTGTGTTTTATCCATGATTGTTGTTTTTATTTAGCTTTGTCTCCTTTAATCCACCATTGTTTTAGTTATTATCTTTGTGTTGTGTATTTTATTGTTAGGATTAATATATTTTGTAAAGCATTTTGTAATTCTGTTTTTTATCAGTGCTTTATAAATAAACTTTATTATTATAATTTATTATTATTATAATTTAAATGTTGACAGTATAATAGCCGAGCCTTAATTTAGATTGTTGAGTATTAAATAATCAGAATCAGCTTTATTGGCCAGGTATGCTTACACACACAGATAATTTGACCTTGGTGAACTTTGCTCTTTATGTACAAAAGTATAACTAAATAAAATAAAGTGAAATGAAATAACATTAAATATCAACAATAAACACAAAATGCTCAAAGACTTAATACATACAAAGTTTATTCCAACTTTTCTTATGCTTTCTCTTCAGACAGATGTTTCCTCACTACTACAACATGTACCCTCAACTCATAAAGGACGAGAAGGTCTTGAGCCCCCTGAGGAGGTTTTTAAGGTACTGTTTCTGTTGTTCCCGCTGCAGAATAAAACATTTCGAAAGTAGGAT
Source organism: Labrus mixtus (assembly GCF_963584025.1). Taxonomy (NCBI): domain Eukaryota; kingdom Metazoa; phylum Chordata; class Actinopteri; order Labriformes; family Labridae; genus Labrus; species Labrus mixtus. The sequence goes on from NC_083632.1 coordinate 19,631,714, forward strand.
GCAGGCATCAAAAGCAGAGTCTATTTACAAAAATACAAGTAATATTTTCCATTTTAATACATACATTTGTTGTACTTGTACTGTTTTCAATTGAAAAGAGCAGTTAGTCACATTTTGTTTAAAATAGAGAAATCAACTTTCTTCACATTTTGGTTAACCTATTTACTCTTTACACTCTAGAGTTCTTCAATTTCTCTAACAAATCACAATAAATCACAAATTATAAAATTGGCAAGAAAGGAAAGAAATGAATTAGAGTTGCCATGGTTTGTCTTTGATTTTCTTTCACATGACTAATCAGGCAATTTTCTTTAAAATACTCAATATTTGTATTCATATTCATACTTGTAAGGTAGAAATTTACAAGAAATAATTTGATGACCTACTGCTTGCTTCTTCCATTTTGTTTATTATTTATTCAACAGAGGTCTGTACCTTTTGTATAAATGAAATTCATGTAGCAGTGATTACTGTAATTCTGAGTTGAGTTGCACAGGCGGCTGATTTTAAGAAGCAACAAGTTGCACTTGTTCATAAACTGTAACAGAAACCAGAAGGCTCTCTGATGCTCCGCAGTAAACAAGACCAGTGGGCCAGAGAACAGGTGAAACTGAAGAGATCCAGCGACCCCTTGTGGAAACATTTGGGACTGATCCTGGCCCAGCTGGATGGGCTCCATGCTGGAGCTGCACAGTGGGCCAAAAGCAAACACATGGAGGTGTGTACATATTGCTCTTTTTATTGTTTGTTTATTTTTTGTAAGTGAGAAAGTTGCCACAGTATCATATCATTTCATCTCCACCACTTGCTCTCTCTCTTTCCTCCCAAGCCTCTATCAGCGTTTGCTCTCCAGTTTCTGAATGGCGTGGGAGACCTCCTGGACCTCGTCCCAGCTCTGACACCTCGCTCCAACTCCTCCACAGGCGGTGGCGCTTTCGGGATGCCAGGAATGGGCCACTGCACCGCTCTCATCAAGGTCAGGCCAAGCTCATTTGGCTCCAGCAGTGAAGGAGAACTTGGGAGGTCTGAAAGCAGGCCTAATTAGTTTTATTGTGGGTCCTTGTGCATGGGGTTCCCTCTTCTTCAGTGTGTCAATAAGGAGGATAAAAGGCCATTATGAGGAGAACCGTTTCCTGTCCACAAACACCCATTCAGAAACAAAGACAAAATTGAAATAGAATGAGCCCACTAACTAAAAATGTCACATTAACCATTATTTGATAACAGTTTCATCTGCTGCTGTTAGAGCTGATTCATCACAAATTAAAATATGTGAAGAATATCAAAGTGTTGGTTTATCTGGTTGTGCTAACAGCTATTTTTCGTTCCACTAAATACAACTTTATTTAAATCCAGTCTGTCTTTATAATGACAATACACTGTGTTAGCTCAATGCTAATGTTAGCACGGCAACAAGTTTAACACCGGTGATCAATGTTTACCACCTGCTTTAGTAAAATGAAGAATGACAAATAAAGTTTTGGTTTCTGTACCTACCAAAACTGAAACCCAATATCTGTGGTTCAACTGATCTTAATGCTAATGCTAGCATGGCAACATAAAACTTATAAAGCTGATATTTAAGATTTACCATCTTTACAAAGCTTAGTTTAGTTTAGCAAAAGTGCCAAACAAATGAAATGGTTAACATGAATATAACCACGCTTTAACCCTGAGTGAAATGACAAGCTAGCATGTCAACTCACTCACAGTAACAATGCTAATGCTAATGCTGATGTTTAACATTTACAATGTTTACCATCTAACTTAAGTCCATATTATAATGACAAACATATCTAGGTTTGGGTTCATTGCAAATATGAATGAAAATCTACAGCCATGTTAGCAACTATAAGGCTCAAATGGGGCTTTGCTTTGAATGCTAATGCTAGCATGAAGGTCGGTTAGCTATGTTATACATCATATGTTAACTCTCTGTGTGGAACCAATCAGAAGGCTATCTATCTAAATGTGTAAAGAACACATTTGTTTTTAACCTTAGCATGGCCATATTTGCTCATTAGCACTTCATAGAGTTGGCTACAATGTGTAGGCCTCGGGCAATGTCATTAGTCTTCAAAATATTGAATGGTAAATCAAAGTATTAGCCTATGCCTATCCATGTTGTTAAAACAGTTCAGTAGTGATTTTTCTTTTTTTATAGGCTACATGTTATGACTATTAAATGTCATTACAACATTTAGACATCCATAATCTCAGCACCATTCTCTCTCTTTATTGTTTTAGGTGCTTCCAGGCTTTGAAAACCTGCTGTTTGGCCACTCAAGCTGGTACACATATGCAGCCACTATGCGCATCTATAAACACTGGAACTTCAAGGTGTCTGACACACAAGCTGCCACTGGAAAGTTGTCGTTCAGCAGCTACCCTGGTAACATGTACACTCACACAAAGATAATGGAGCTGAAATTTGAATAGGAGTGTGTAAACATACAGCATGGCACAGCAAAGCAAAGCTTCTTATTAAAGGTCTGAGCTGAGGTGAACAGCTTGTCGTTAATCCACATGATTTCATTTTCATCTTGGAGAATTGAAACAGTGACATAGCTAGGACTTAATCCAAATCCTCAAAGAACATTCTCCCTTGAAAGTAATTCTTCAACTAAGCGCACAGCTCATTCACAGTGGCCAGAAAAACATCCACTGCAGTGTGTAAACAACTCAGACAGAGCCATGATGAAGTGTATTCCTCTTGGTGAACTGGTGGTCTAGACCAGTGGTTCCCAAAGTGGGGGTCGGGACCCCAAGGTGGGTCGCCAGCCACCAAGAGGGGGGTCGTGAGATGCCTTCCATAAAAAATTAAAAGTGCATAAATATATCTTTTTACCATTTTTGTAAATATACAAAAAGTAGTCCAATGTCATATAAGACAGTATCATTAAGTGAAATTAAATTTTTAATTCTTTTAGGCTGTTGTATTATTTTGTGTTACTAGTTTTTGGATAGGTTTATTAGTGTGTGCGTGGGTGTCGCTACGTTATATACCTAACTAACCACCTTAAGGAATAGTGGGGGGTCCCCAGTTTCTGTCACCCTTATTTTGGGGGTCACAACCTGAAAAGTTTGGGAACCCCTGGGCTAAACCATTGACCGTAAATAATGGGCTACACTGAGTACAGTTAGCCGACTGGTTTACAAGCTAACGCTAAACAAGCTAGGTCCGTAAATATAAATACTGACACATGAGTATGCAGTAAATATAACACTACTATATCACTTACCGGAAAAAACTGAAGCATCCACTTCTTGGATGGTCTGTTAACCGCACAGCAAGCCATGTATGTTGTCAGACATGTGTTAAACAAACTCTCCAAACGAAGTAAAAAAGACGAGAAATCAGACGGACCAAGCTGCTACCTAGCCTCCTGACCTGCTCCTGAACTGACAGACAGATGTAGCGCGCAGAGCTGTCAATCAAATCTACCACAACCCTTATATGGGCATAGCCGTTTTCCTTAATAAAATAAAATCTGACGAGTTCTAAAAAAATCCCTCCCCCCCCCACAGTGTGAGGAGAAGGGGCCGTCAACTTTTTTGGCTGTGGGCTTATGGCACTTCTGCAGCCAGCCTCAAGCGGAATCTCGAGGAACTGCAGTTTTTTGTACTTCCACATTGGCTTCATTTTCCGAGACCGGAGGTTGCCCCTTGATGTTCACACACACCGCTGTTCTCCCTGGCTGGCTCTAATGATCCTATCACGTCCCTGTAACCTACCTCAGAAGCCGGCACAGGGGGGATCATGATGAGAAAAGTCCATCCTCCCCGTCTTTTGTCTGCTCCACCTTTCAGAAAATGTGTGCTCAAACAGGGCGTTTGGAGATTTTCCCTTCATGACATCACAAAGGGCAGTAGCCCCTCCCCCAGGTGGGTGACGCTCCCACAGCTAGGTGTTTGTTCTGCCCTCTGAGTCTGCCTTCTCACCATAAACAATAGGGCATGGAGCGAGAAAGCCAGAGACACCCGAGCCCTTCCAGAGAGGGGGCGTGGTCAGACACAGCTCATTTACATTTAAAGGTACAGACACAGAAACAGCCTGTTCTGAGCAGGGCTGAAATAGAGGAGTTTATAGGCATGATCAAATACAGGATCAGAGTTGATTTAGAACAAGAAACTTCATAGACATGTCTAGGGGAGCTCTGATACTTATTTAAACTGGTTGAAAAGGAGGATAATATGGGACCTTTAAGGTTTCATTTTGGTATTTTTGTGCCTTTATCAGAGACAGGACAGTAAATAGAGCCAGACATCAAGGAGAGTGGGGAATGACATTCAGGAAAGGAGCCACAGGTCGAATTTGAATCCGGCCGCCCGCCTACAGGACCACACATGGGGTGCAGTACACGCACCAATCACCAGGCTGTATTAGAGAGACAGAACAGTTGATAGACTCATACATTTGGGAGATAGAGAGAGTTGGGAATGACATGCAGGAAAGGAGCCACAGGTTGAATTCGAACCTGGTCCCGTTTTGAGGACAGTCTCTGATCATGGGGTGCCTGCACTAACCGCTACCAGCACCCCTTCACCTGACAAGTACAGAGAAAACACATCTTGTTTCAATATAAAAAACATAAATGTAGACCTGCTTTGCTTGTAATAAGTAAAAATATCTGCCAAATGGGCAAGCAAATCTTAATTGTCTTATAAGAAGTTCTAACTCGTTTACATCTCATGTCAAGATTCAAGAAGCAATATTTGGTAGCCCAATTGGAGGATAATTTTGCTTATTACAAGCAATGCAGACTTATTTTATGAACTACGTAGCTACAAATTGAGTTTTTGCAGTGAACATAAAATAAAAGAGACATATTATTGAGAAAAGGATAGCTTGTAGACTTTTTAATATTTTAACTGGAGATCGAGGTGTGCTGGAGGTGTGGCTGTCTTGTAAAGTGTGTCAGCTTTACACTCTCCTTTGTGAGTTTTCATGAAAAACAGCATTGTGTCATGTTTAAGTGATTCAAATTAAAGTCAGGTTTTCAGTGGCTGACTGTCTGCTGGTGACTTGCATACAAACAGCCATCGATCAATAATAACACAGTGAAGGTTACATGGGCATAAGTTAGAGGCAGTGCACTGGTGGAACTTTTGGGAATTTTTTATGGGAGTCCTTTAGTCAGACATGTTTCACTGACGGATTATTTTACACATCCTGTCAGATGGGACCTACAGTATAACAATAGCACAAGTAAAATCTGGTATTTGACCTCTGGTCTTGAAAAATGAAGCCAAATGCGGAAGTGAAAAATCCTGCAGTTCGTCTAGTGTACCGTAAGTCACATACACACCACAGCCGTTTTTACAGCCTTGTACAAACGAAATAGGTCTGATTTGCTCTGTGTCATCATGGGCATATGCTGTACTGGGGTTGATTTTTCTTTTTAATCGGCTCCGTTTTGATTTTAGGAACGCAAAGTATTATCCACAAAGGCTTAAAACCCGCCTCAGCTCCAGCTCTCAGACTGTCATTAGGTTTACTGAAAGTTAGGCTGAGACAGGATTTCCAGCATGGCGGCTGCTGCTGATGAGCCTCCGTAGCCCCCCTGCAGATGGGTGACGTCACTCAGGCTTCTTCCATTAATATTTACAGTCGATGATTTGAGCCTACAGAAACAGTTTAAATGTTTCCACACTCAAGATCTTGTATGTGTTTATGTACAAATGATGCAGTGCATTGCAAGAACAATCTATCTTCACAACAACAGTAAAAGACACATTTATAACTAAAATGGGTCAAGGTTACAGAGTGATAATAACAAATCAGTAACAAATATAACCTCATGTGTGAGAAAGTGTTGTGAGTCGTTAGAAGACATGAAAAGCTCTATAAATAAAGTTCATATAGGTATTATTTTATCATCATTTTTATTTATCTAGTTTCATTTTTGGTAAATTTTTCAAGCGAAACAAATTGGTCTGTTTGATTTCTGTTTTACTTGAAAGACATAATAATGCTGGTATGCACAACAGACGTGTGTTGTATTGAGGGATAAACCTGAGCACCAGGAGAAAACCCATACACACAATGTTGTTTAGGATTGGCCTTTCAGAGTCCTATTCAGACTGCCACTTCAAGGCACTGTGACGTTTTGCCTTCAATAAGATTGTCGCAGAGGCATAATGGGTGATGAAGTGAACCTGCCTTACGGTCTTCAGAGGTAGCGACAGAGGTGTTACAGGGGTGAGCTGGATCAGCTGAGCCGGCGGGGGAACACAGCGCAATGTGTATGTGCATGTCTGACTGTGTGTATGTGGGGTGGTAGCGTATTCCTGCAGGTGTTCCTTTGTTGGCAATTGGTGGAAGGGGGGTCCAACGCAGAATATCCTCTTTGTAATTAAATTCTATATTACTATCATCTTCGTAAGTTAATTTGAGTTTGTCCCCTTCTAAATGCTGTTTGATGGATCTTGTTTTTTGAGTAGCCAATCTAGGCAAAGGTTCCCCTGTGTCTTTAGTACAATATGAGGAACGCTGTACCCCAGGAGGAGGGTAAAGTTTTCCTGCAGGTCTTTCTCTACTCTTAATTGGCGGGAGGCAGGGTTTTTGCCGAAGGTCAAGGTTTTCCTCGTATGTTAATTGCAGCTTGTTCTGTTCTTGCTTCTGTTTGATGGAGCGGGTTTTCTCATTCCATTCAAGAGCGTTACAATATGAGGAATGCTCTACCCCAGGAGGAGGGTAAAGTTTTCCTGCAGGTCTTTCTCTACTCTTAATGGGCGGGAGGCAGGGTTTTTGCCGAAGGTCAAGGTTTTCCTCGTATGTTAATTGCAGCTTGTTCTGTTCTTGCTTCTGTTTGATGGAGCGGGTTTTCTCATTCCATTCAAGAGCGTTACAATATGAGGAATGCTCTACCCCAGGAGGAGGGTAAAGTTTTCCTGCAGGTCTTTCTCTACTCTTAATGGGCGGGAGGCAGGGTTTTTGCCGAAGGTCAAGGTTTTCCTCGTATGTTAATTGCAGCTTGTTCTGTTCTTGCTTCTGTTTGATGGAGCGGGTTTTCTCATTCCATTCAAGAGCGTTACAATATGAGGAATGCTCTACCCCAGGAGGAGGGTAAAGTTTTCCTGCAGGTCTTTCTCTACTCTTAATGGGCGGGAGGCAGGGTTTTTGCCGAAGGTCAATGTTTTCCTCGTATGTTAATTGCAGCTTGTTCTGTTCTTGCTTCTGTTTGATGGAGCGGGTTTTCTCATTCCATTCAAGAGCGTTACAATATGAGGAATGCTCTACCCCAGAAGGAAGGCAATGTTTTCCTGCAGGCGGTTCCTTTTTGGAAATAGGTGGGATGCACAGCTGCTGCAGATCATTCTTACCATTTTTGGCATTGAGTATGGCAAAACGTCCAGTGTCTGCAGCTTTCTTAAGTTCACACTGAACATAATCCTCCAGCTCCTTCTCTCTCTCAGCAAAATGTTCAGAGATCTTCTTTTCAGCATCCTGGTGCTCCTCTCTTAGTTTTTCCAGACAGGCATTTTTTTCAGCTATTAATTTAACATTCAGGTCTCTATACTTAATGTTATTTTCCTTGATTGCTTTGGCCTTTCGTTTTTCTTCCTCAAGAAACAACCTGTCCGCTTCCTTCGCGGCCTGGTGCAAGACCAGCTCTTCCTGTTTCTCAGCCCTCTTGATCTGCTCTTTCTCACGGATCTTTGTTTCCCTGTGAGCAGCAATAGACGCGAGCTCTTCGGCCTTCTTTCTCTCCTTCTCTTTTTGTTTTTTGGCTGCTGCTGCTTTTTGTTCAGCCACTTTCTTGGACAGTTGCGCCTCCTCTTTCATGATCAAGGAGGTGGCCTGCTGTTTTTTCACTGCCAATTTATCTTTTGTGACATCTAGTATCACCTGTCTCTGTTCAAACATTTCTTGTTTGGCAGCATTTATATGCAGCTGCTTCACTTTTATTTCGAGATGACTACGTTCTGTTTTCAAATCCTCCAAATTTGACTTTTGGTCCTCCCTTTCCTCAAGTCGCTCTTTGTGATAAATTTTCTTTAACTCTGCTCTTTTTATGGCCTGATGTTTCTTCTCCTGCACATGTAAATCATCAAGAGCACGGAGTTTCTCTCTCTCTTCTTTATCAGACTGTATTTCTTTTAGCCTCAACATTTGTTTCTGCTTCATTTTCTCAATGTTATCGTGAGTCTGTTTGAGCACTTTCTGTACCTGAAGAGATGTATCATTGTCTTTTCTCAGCTCCTCCTCCACTTTCAGCCTCAATTCCTCTTCATACTGTCTTTTTTGTTCTTCAGCGATACTCTGTCGTTCTCTCTTAAATTTAATCAGTTTCTCGTTCTCCTCCTGCACATGAGTGTATGTTAGGTCACTGTTGAATTTTCTGACAGAATCTCTGGTCAAAAACCTCTGATAATTGGCTTTGTCGAGGGCTTGCTGAACATCCTTTTTCTTCTGCTTCACCTCTTCTGCAGCAATCCTATTGAAATAGTCCTGTTTTTCTTGTTCCTTACGCTGGATATCTGCCGCTATCGCCTCCATTTTGGCTATTTGGGGTCGATTCTTCCCTTTGGGAAACTTGCACAGTTTGGGAACCCCATCTTGCATTGTGCACTGTTTCCCCATGGGCTTTGATGAAGACTGCATCCTTTCCCAGTCAGCCTGGGTCAAAACAGCTACTGTTGGTTTAGGCATGTTGTTGACTGTCTAAAAGTTTTGACAATATTACTCTCAGTATTCTTAGATAAATATTGCCGTGTGTTTTTTGATGCTGATGTTGCCTGAGTCCGTGTTGTCGTCTCCTCTGTGTGTCTCAGTATGTCTCTCTGTTCAGCCTTTATGACCTGTGTACAGAATCTGATGACATCATCAAGTCCTTTGATCTATGATGTCATAATATAAAGGCATTCTTTAAATCATTCTGTTAGGCCTCGGTTACCTAGGTTACTGTTGCTGCACATGTGAAGTTTTTTTGTTTTTATATAGAGAGACCATAGACTGTAAATATTAATGGCAACAGCCATCTGTTACGGCAGGGGGCTACTGGGGCTCATCGGCAGCCACCGTAGGGATATGGGATTAATATACTATCTTTATTCAAGAGCATGTTTTTTTTCTTAAGAACGGGTTTTTAAGTTTTGAGAGCAATACTTATTGATTTTACATTCAGATGTTTTCATTCTTTCTCTCTTTGTACTCAAATAGTTGCTGCTTGTGCTTAAATTTTCTCTGTTTTTGCTCTAAATGTTTGCTTGCTCTCAGATTCCCGCGCTCACTTCAGACCGCAGCTGCTCGCAGCTGAAACTTCTGTTCTCGTACTTTTTTTCTCTGCGCGCTCGGGTCTTTATCTGCTCTTGGATTTCTTCTGCACTCTCGGATTTTATGAGGAATCAACCAATAGAAAACGGGTACAGGATCGGCCAATCATGTCCACGCCGCCCTATTGCTGGAGAGTTCGCTATACTGATTAGAGCAGTGGTTCTCAAACTATGGTACGCGTACCACCGGTGGTACTTGGGCTCCCTGTGGTGGTACGCAAAGAAATCTCCACAATATAAAAAAAAAAATCTGAAAATGTGTTTTCCCCTCTAAATTAATCTAGTTTTTGCAACAAACAACTTTAATCTGCCCAAAATTGTTTGTGCTCAGAAGCACACAAATAATGCTTTTTTTTTGTTAAATACAACTTACTTTTATCTACAAACCAAATAGACTATCAGCATAAGGCAGGATTTGTAACCTTTTAAATGTCGCATGTTCATTTACAATATCTGTCGGCTTTTTTAGTGCGCCGTTTTTTACTGCTGCTCCACGTCTCCTGTTTCTAAAACACATTCTACAATAATGAAACATACATAACTTTTAGTCTATTATATTGTTGGATATATTAGGCTATGCATTTTAATAAAAACACTGCAAAAAAAGGAGATAAACACCGATGCTCCTCCTCCTCTCCTCAACTGGGTTTGTTTCCCCGACATAGAGGAAATCATTGACCAACACACACACGTCAAAAACAACAACAACAACAACAACAACAAAAACACGGCTATCTATGGGCATGACAAACTATATAGCCTACAAAAAGAACTCAGAACTCCATAACGCAGCGGCGAACAAACAAACAGATGAACAAATGAACGATCAGCACCTCGGACAGCGCCGCGGCACGTAATGCACATACCTGCGGCAAAAGTGCTCAACCTTTACGGTGCACTTCCCACTCACAGGGTGCTTGCACCCCTCGCAGGAGACAATGGTCATGTTTTTCTTGCAGTGCGTGTTTGTCTGACTCTGCCTCCTTCTCAGCTCTTGTGGATGCTGTGGGTCAGTGGGCACCGACGTCAGACTTGACACGCAGGTGTTCCTCTCTCTGTTCCTTTGCCGGCTCAAGAATGAGCATGTATCTATCTGTCTATGGTCTCTATCTATCTATTTGTATATCCTATCTATCTGTCGCTCTTTGTTAAATTCCTGCGCATATATATGAAGTCTATAAATAGAAACAATAACTAATAAATATTAAAACGACACACGAAAACAATCCAGGGAAATGTATCAACTTTTCAACTGCCGTCAATATGAAGGCGGCGGCGGTTAGAGGTATAAATGCTCAGAAATCTTGTGTGTTTTATTTTAGTTACACATAGGCTTCAGAAAACATACAGGACACATATTTAAGAAAAGTCATAGGATGAGAGGCTCGTACGTTTTTATTTAAAAATAGTTATTTGTATTATAAAAAGCCAAACCGTCCGGCAGACGGTCTTGGTGGTTCTAGTGTTAACACTCCTCAGGAGTCGAGAAGGATTTTTGCTATGTTGAACGCAGAGACTTATAATACAGAGGCTCTGTTTGCACAGAGCCTGCGGAGCGCGCGCCTGCACTCTCTCTCTCTCCCCCGCTCCCTCTCTCTCTCTCTCCCCTGCTCCCTCTCTCGCCTACTCCCTCTCTCTCTCTCCCCCGCTCCCTCTCTCTCTCTCTCTCTCTCTCTCCCCCGCTCCCTCTCGCTCTCTCTCCCCTGCTCCCTCTCTCTCTCTCCCCTGCTCCCTCTCTCCCCTGCTCCTTCTCTCGCTCTCTCTCTCTCCCCGCTCCCTCTCGCTCTCTCTCTCCCCGCTCCCTCTCTCCCCGCTCCCTCCCTCTCTCTTAGCAATTTTATGAATAAATGAAAAATTAAATAAGAACAGGTGGGATATATACTTGGGCCCAGGTATCGTGTTTGTGTGGGAAACACTGGAGATTAAATATTCTCAAACAGGTTGTTGGTATAAAGTTTTCATTTTTATTGTGCTGTACTTTTTTTTGGATTTGGGCAAACGTCAGAGTTGTGTTAGTTTAAGTGCCAGTTCTAGCGCTAGCCCTTTGTAGTCCTATAGTGTGGCTGCCAACAGTCAATAATAAATAACCTCCTGCATAAAATGTGTGTAGAAATAGGCCTACAGTGTATTTTAACATCTACCATAATGGTGGTACTTGGAGAGCCAAATATTTTCGGAGGTGGTACGCAGTCTAAAAAGTTTGAGAACCACTGACCTACACAGCATATTAGGTTCAGTTAAGTTTATGTTAAGAACTGAAGGATAATTATTACACAAAGTTTGTTTTTTAATGTCGACATTTACGTGGAGTATAACATTCATCATAACGTCAGATAACCATATTTACAGTCTGCGGATAACCACCGAGGTGAACCTTTAGCTTCTAACATCACACAAACTCATTATTTTCAACAACAACATTTTAATAACAAACATTTCTAACAATTCAGAATGACTTTTCCCCAGTTTAATAGTGCTGGCTAGATATGTTAACATTAGCATCTTTGGCATGAATGGGAGTCTTGATAGGCTAAATCAGTGGTTCCCAAAGTGGGGGTCGGGACCCCAAGGTGGGTCGCCAGCGACCAAGAGGAGGGTCGCGAGATGCCTTCCATAAAAAATTAAAAGTGCATAAATATATCTTTTTTTTTATGACCAACATTTTTATTGTTTTTCAAATTTTTTACAACAGTATAATACCAGGCAACAAATGATATAGAACAATACCCAACAAGGGTAACACTATCAATGCAAGACAAAATAAACCAAAAAAAACAAACAGACCTGACAAACAAAAATTATAATTAACTTAAATTAAATGCAGGAATAAAGCAGGATGAAAAAAATATATGTAAATAAATAAAAACGTAAAAATTAAAAATAACAAAATTCCACAACCACAACATGATTGTTTCAGATTATGCTGCATGGAAGTGTTAAGTTGTCCACCTTTCACAGAAAATTGTGTTTCCATAAGATTTACAGGGGGCTGTCAGCCTACATCACCAAACCAAGATGTGTCAAGCCTGCTAGGCTTAGTGAATCAGCGGCACGCTGCTAATAATTTCCAGTCAAAAGAGAGAAGTGATGACTGCTGTTTAGCAGAGAAGTTAAGATCCTGTGACAACATTAATATATTTTCCCCATTTAGCATTGAATAAGTCTAATCGGTCTACCATCCTATATGTTAATTCTTCAAAGGCTGCCACTATACTTAATTGAGTGAACCAAAGGCTGGACGGAGGGAGTTCTGCCGCCATCCATTCTCTAACTAGGAGCTTCCGGCCCAGCATGATGGCCGTATGGATCCACCCCGCCTGAGATCGAGGGATCCCGCTTAAAGGTGTAGAGTCCCCCAGTATGTATAGGCTAGGTATGAATGGAATGTCCTGCCCCACGACTGATTTAATGTTCTCATGGATTGCTGTCCACCATCTCTGAGCTTTGGGGCAGGACCATATCACATGGGTTAGTGTGCCCGGGGTCTCACCACATCTCCAGCACGCTGGGTCATCTTTTAACCCCGCCTTATGTAATTTTGCAGGGGTCCAATAAACTCTATTTAGAATTTTAAATTGTATTAACCTGGTCTTAATCTCCCGAGATGATTTTGGGGGATTTTGCAGAATAGAACTCCATTCATCATCACTAAATAACTTCTTAAGGTCAGTCTCCCATGTCTGCCTGAGGCTCCCTGTGTGATCTCCCGACCTGTCCAGCAAAGCAGAGTAGTATTTCGAGGCTTCCTTACCCTTACCAAAGGCATAAAGTATCTCCTTAAGAATATCAGGTTTTGAGAGAGTCACCCGAGGGTCCGGAACAGCCTGGTTGAGTAAATGTCTTATTTGGAGATACTGCCAGAATTGATTCTGAGATATACCATATCTATTTTCCAAAATCTTTGCAAGAATCTTACGATCCTGCCCAATTAGGGATATGGGCCTATAGCTCTTACAGTCTGTAGGTTCCTTATCCTTCTTTAAAATCAAAGTTATCAGAGCCTCATTTAGTGTCGGAGGTAAGATGCCAACTCTAAGTGATTCGACATACATGTCTAACAGGAGGGGTGAGAGCTCCTTCACATATGTTTTAAAAAATTCGGCTGTGAAGCCATCCAAACCTGGAGCTTTGTTGTTTGGTAATTTTTGAATGACCTCAATTATTTCTTCTACTGTAATGGGGTCATCTAATACTTTTTGTTGCTCCTCTGAAATGGAGGAAAGATGTAAATTTGCTAAAAATGAATTGATTTCTTCGTTTTCGGCCACCAACTCAGTTGCGTAGAAGTCCCTATAATAAGATTTAAAAGTATTATTGATTTCTTCACTGTCAGAATGGAGCTGACCGTTGGAGTCCTTAATAGCTGGGATCATACATGCCAGCTCCTTAAGTTTAATGTATCTGGCCAGCATTTTCCCAGCCTTATCTCCTTCTTCGAATTGTTTTTGACGGACTCTAAAAAGAGAAAATTCCACCTTCTTGGATTCAATCGAATTATATTCGTACTTCAATCTAGAGAGCAGCATTAAATTGGAAGAGGACATATCTAACTTAAATTTGTCCTCAGCCTCCTTAATTTTCACCTCTAAAGCCATTTGTATACATCTAGCTACCCTCTTCTTCCTGGATGCATGTTGTATAATGTGACCCCTAAGAACTGCTTTCAGGGTCTCCCACAGTATTCGTGCTGATGGGGAGCTTGGGGAATTATCATCTATGAAGTGGACTATCTCATCTCTGAGCAACTCTTTAAAGCCGGACTCTAATAATAAGCTGGAGTTAAGTCTCCACCTCGGAGTTCTATGTGCTCTGGTGAAAGGGGTAATTTTTAAGTCAATGTGGGCTTGGTCAGATATTAAAATGCTACCTATAGTGGATGAAGTAACAGATGAGACAATGTTATGTGATACAAAGAAATAATCATGTCTGGAAAATACGTTATGTGGATGCGAATAAAATGTATAATCATTTGCTGTGGGGTTCAATAATCTCCAGATATCCAGACTGGTTTCCAAGCTAACGCTAAACAAGCTAGGTCCGTAAATATAAATACCGACACATGAGTATGCAGTAAATATAACACTACTATATCACTTACCGGAAAAAACTGAAGCATCCACTTCTTGGATGGTCTGTTAACCGCACAGCAAGCCATGTATGTTGTCAGATATGTGTTAAACAAACTCTCCAAACGAAGTAAAAAAGACGAGAAATCAGACGGATCAAGCTGCTAGCCTCCTGACCTGCTGAACTGACAGATGCAGCGCGCAGAGCTGTCAATCAAATCTACCACAACCCTTATATGGGCATAGCCGTTTTCCTTAATAAAATAACATCCGACGAGTTATAAAAAAAAAAGTCCATCCTCCCCGTCTTTTGTCTGCTCCACCTTTCAGAAAATGTGTGCTCAAACAGGGCGTTTGGAGATTTTCCCTTCATGACATCACAAAGGGCAGTAGCCCCTCCCCCAGGTGGGTGACGCTCCCACAGCTAGGTGTTTGTTCTGCCCTCTGAGTCTGCCTTCTCACCATAAACAATAGGGCATGGAGCGAGAAAGCCAGAGACACCCGAGCCCTTCCAGAGAGGGGGCGTGGTCAGACACAGCTCATTTACATTTAAAGGTACAGACACAGAAACAGCCTGTTCTGAGCAGGGCTGAAATAGAGGGGTTTATAGGCATGATCAAATACAGGATCAGAGTTGATTTAGAACAAGAAACTTCATAGACATGTCTAGGGGAGCTCTGATACTTATTTAAACTGGTTGAAAAGGAGGATAATATGGGACCTTTAAGGTTTCATTTTGGTATTTTTGTGCCTTTATCAGAGACAGGACAGTAAATAGAGCCAGACATCAAGGAGAGTGGGGAATGACATTCAGGAAAGGAGCCACAGGTCGAATTTGAATCCGGCCGCCCGCCTACAGGACCACACATGGGGTGCAGTACACGCACCAATCACCAGGCTGTATTAGAGAGACAGAACAGTTGATAGACTCATACATTTGGGAGATAGAGAGAGTTGGGAATGACATGCAGGAAAGGAGCCACAGGTTGAATTCGAACCTGGTCCCGTTTTGAGGACAGTCTCTGATCATGGGGTGCCTGCACTAACCGCTACCAGCACCCCTTCACCTGACAAGTACAGAGAAAACACATCTTGTTTCAATATAAAAAACATAAATGTAGACCTGCTTTGCTTGTAATAAGTAAAAATATCTGCCAAATGGGCAAGCAAATCTTAATTGTCTTATAAGAAGTTCTAACTCGTTTACATCTCATGTCAAGATTCAAGAAGCAATATTTGGTAGCCCAATTGGAGGATAATTTTGCTTATTACAAGCAATGCAGACTTATTTTATGAAATACGTAGCTACAAATTGAGTTTTTGCAGTGAACATAAAATAAAAGAGACATATTATTGAGAAAAGGATAGCTTGTAGACTTTTTAATATTTTAACTGAAGATCAAGGTGTGCTGGAGGTGTGGCTGTCTTGTAAAGTGTGTCAGCTTTACACTCTCCTTTGTGAGTTTTCATGAAAAACAGCATTGTGTCATGTTTAAGTGATTCAAATTAAAGTCAGGTTTTCAGTGGCTGACTGTCTGCTGGTGACTTGCATACAAACAGCCATCGATCAATAATAACACAGTGAAGGTTACATGGGCATAAGTTAGAGGCAGTGCACTGGTGGAACTTTTGGGAATTTTTTATGGGAGTCCTTTAGTCAGACTTGTTTCACTGACGGATTATTTTACACATCCTGTCAGATGGGACCTACAGTATAACAATAGCACAAGTAAAATCTGGTATTTGACCTCTGGTCTTGAAAAATGAAGCCAATGCGGAAGTGAAAAATCCTGCAGTTCGTCTAGTGTACCGTAAGTCACATACACACCACAGCCGTTTTTACAGCCTTGTACAAACGAAATAGGTCTGATTTGCTCTGTGTCATCATGGGCATATGCTGTACTGGGGTTGATTTTTCTTTTTAATCGGCTCCGTTTTGATTTTAGGAACGCAAAGTATTATCCACAAAGGCTTAAAACCCGCCTCAGCTCCAGCTCTCAGACTGTCATTAGGTTTACTGAAAGTTAGGCTGAGACAGGATTTCCAGCATGGCGGCTGCTGCTGATGAGCCTCTGTAGCCCCCCTGCAGTAACAGATGGGTGACATCACTCAGGCTTCTTCCATTAATATTTACAGTCGATGATTTGAGCCTACAGAAACAGTTTAAATGTTTCCACACTCAAGATCTTGTATGTGTTTATGTACAAATGATGCAGTGCATTGCAAGAACAATCTATCTTCACAACAACAGTAAAAGACACATTTATAACTAAAATGGGTCAAGGTTACAGAGTGATAATAACAAATCAGTAACAAATATAACCTCATGTGTGAGAAAGTGTTGTGAGTCGTTAGAAGACATGAAAAGCTCTATAAATAAAGTTCGTATAGGTATTATTTTATCATCATTTTTATTTATCTAGTTTCATTTTTGGTAAATTTTTCAAGCGAAACAAATTGGTCTGTTTGATTTCTGTTTTACTTGAAAGACATAATAATGCTGGTATGCACAACAGACGTGTGTTGTATTGAGGGATAAACCTGAGCACCAGGAGAAAACCCATACACACAATGTGTTTTAGGATTGGCCTTTCAGAGTCCTATTCAGAATGCCACTTCAAGGCACTGTGACGTTTCGCCTTCAATAAGATTGTCGCAGAGGCATAATGGGGTGATGAAGTGAACCTGACTTATGGTCTTCAGAGGTAGCGACAGAGGAAGCGTAGCGGGGGAACAAAGCGCTATGTGTGTGTGCATGTCTGACTGTGTATGTGGGGTGGTAGCGTATTCCTGCAGGTGTTCCTTTGTTGGCAATTGGTGGAAGGGCGGTCCAACGCAGAACATCCTCTTTGTAATAAAATTCTATATTACTATCATCTTCGTAAGTTAATTTGAGTTTGTCCCCTTCTAAATGCTGTTTGATGGATCTTGTTTTTTGAGTAGCCAATCTAGGCAAAGGTTCCCCTGTGTCTTTAGTACAATATGAGGAATGCTGTACCCCAGGAGGAGGGTTAGGTTTTCCTGCAGGTCTTTCTCTACTCTTAATGGACGGGAGGAAGGGTTTTTGCCGAAGGTCAATGTTTTCCACGTATGTTAATTGCAGCTTGTTCTGTTCTTGCTTCTGTTTGATGGAGCGGGTTATCTCATTCCCAAATCTCGGCAGGACTTCTCCGGTAAGAGCGCTACAATATGAGGAATGCTGTGCCCCAGGAGGAGGGTAAGGTTTTCCTGCAGGTCTTTCTCTACTCTTAATGGACGGGAGGCAGGGTTTTTGCCGAAGGTCAATGTTTTCCTCGTATGTTAATTGCAGCTTGTTTTGTTCTTGCTTCTGTTTGATGGAGCGGGTTATCTCATTCCCAAATCTCGGCAGGACTTCTCCGGTAAGAGTGCTACAATATGAGGAATGCTGTGCCCCAGGAGGAGGGTTAGGTTTTCCTGCAGGTCTTTCTCTACTCTTAATGGACGGGAGGCAGGGTTTTTGCCGAAGGTCAATGTTTTCCTCGTATGTTAATTGCAGCTTGTTTTGTTCTTGCTTCTGTTTGATGGAGCGGGTTATCTCATTCCCAAATCTTGGCAGGACTTCTCCGGTAAGAGCGCTACAATATGAGGAATGCTGTGCCCCAGGAGGAGGGTTAGGTTTTCCTGCAGGTCTTTCTCTACTCTTAATGGACGGGAGGCAGGGTTTTTGCCGAAGGTCAATGTTTTCCTCGTATGTTAATTGCAGCTTGTTTTGTTCTTGCTTCTGTTTGATGGAGCGGGTTATCTCATTCCCAAATCTTGGCAGGACTTCTCCGGTAAGAGCGCTACAATATGAGGAATGCTGTGCCCCAGGAGGAGGGTTAGGTTTTCCTGCAGGTCTTTCTCTACTCTTAATGGACGGGAGGCAGGGTTTTTGCCGAAGGTCAATGTTTTCCTCGTATGTTAATTGCAGCTTGTTTTGTTCTTGCTTCTGTTTGATGGAGCGGGTTATCTCATTCCCAAATCTCGGCAGGACTTCTCCGGTAAGAGCGCTACAATATGAGGAATGCTGTGCCCCAGGAGAAGGGTTAGGTTTTCCTGCAGGTCTTTCTCCATTCTTAATGGACGGGAGGCAGGGTTTTTGCCGAAGGTCAATGTTTTCCTCGTATGTTAATTGCAGCTTGTTTTGTTCTTGCTTCTGTTTGATGGAGCGGGTTATCTCATTCCCAAATCTTGGCAGGACTTCTCCGGTAAGAGCGCTACAATATGAGGAATGCTGTGCCCCAGGAGGAGGGTTAGGTTTTCCTGCAGGTCTTTCTCTACTCTTAATGGACGGGAGGCAGGGTTTTTGCCGAAGGTCAATGTTTTCCTCGTATGTTAATTGCAGCTTGTTTTGTTCTTGCTTCTGTTTGATGGAGCGGGTTATCTCATTCCCAAATCTCGGCAGGACTTCTCCGGTAAGAGCGCTACAATATGAGGAATGCTGTACCCCAGGAGGAGGGTTAGGTTTTCCTGCAGGTCTTTCTCTACTCTTAATGGACGGGAGGAAGGGTTTTTGCCGAAGGTCAATGTTTTCCACGTATGTTAATTGCAGCTTGTTCTGTTCTTGCTTCTGTTTGATGGAGCGGGTTATCTCATTCCCAAATCTCGGCAGGACTTCTCCGGTAAGAGCGCTACAATATGAGGAATGCTGTACCCCAGGAGGAGGGTAAGGTTTTCCTGCAGGTCTTTCTCTACTCTTAATGGACGGGAGGCAGGGTTTTTGCCGAAGGTCAATGTTTTCCACGTATGTTAATTGCAGCTTGTTCTGTTCTTGCTTCTGTTTGATGGAGCGGGTTATCTCATTCCCAAATCTCGGCAGGACTTCTCCGGTAAGAGCGCTACAATATGAGGAATGCTGTACCCCAGGAGGAGGGTAAAGTATTCCTGCAGGTCTTTCTCTATTCTTAATTGGCGGGAGGCAGGGTTTTTGCCGAAGGTCAATGTTTTCCTCGTATGTTAATTGCAGCTTGTTCTGTTCTTGCTTCTGTTTGATGGAGCGGGTTATCTCATTCCCAAATCTCGGCAGGACTTCTCCGGTAAGAGCGCTACAATATGAGGAATGCTCTACCCCAGGAGGAGGGTAAAGTATTCCTGCAGGTCTTTCTCTACTCTTAATTGGCGGAAGGCAGGGTTTTTGCCGAAGGTCAATGTTTTCCTCGTATGTTAATTGCAGCTTGTTTTGTTCTTGCTTCTGTTTGATGGAGCGGGTTTTCTCAGTCCCAAATCTCGGCAGAACTTCTCCGGTAAGAGCGTTACAATATGAGGAATGCTCTACCCCAGAAGGAAGGCAATGTTTTCCTGCAGGCGGTTCCTTTTTGGAAATAGGTGGGATGCACAGCTGCTGCAGATCATTCTTACCATTTTTGGCATTGAGTATGGCAAAACGTCCAGTGTCTGCAGCTTTCTTAAGTTCACACTGAACATAATCCTCCAACTCCTTCTCTCTCTCAGCAAAATGTTCAGAGATCTTCTTTTCAGCATCCTGGTGCTCCTCTCTTAGTTTTTCCAGACGGGCATTTTTTTCAGCTATTAATTTAACATTCAGGTCTCTATACTTAATGTTATTTTCCTTGATTGCTTTGGCCTTTCGTTTTTCTTCCTCAAGAAACAACCTGTCCGCTTCCTTCGCGGCCTGGTGCAAGACCAGCTCTTCCTGTTTCTCAGCCCTCTTGATCTGCTCTTTCTCACGGATCTTTGTTTCCCTGTGAGCAGCAATAGACGCGAGCTCTTCGGCCTTCTTTCTCTCCTTCTCTTTTTGTTTTTTGGCTGCTGCTGCTTTTTGTTCAGCCACTTTCTTGGACAGTTGCGCCTCCTCTTTCATGGTCAAGGAGGTGGCCTGCTGTTTTTTCATAACTGCCAATTTATCTTTTGTGACATCTAGTATCACCTGTCTCTGTTCAAACATTTCTTGTTTGGCAGCATTTATATGCAGCTGCTTCACTTTTATTTCGAGATGACTACGTTCTGTTTTCAAATCCTCCAAATTTGACTTTTGGTCCTCCCTTTCTCTGTACAGTTTTTTCTGAGAGATTTCCTCAAGTCGCTCTTTGTGATAAATTTTCTTTAACTCTGCTCTTTTTATGGCCTGATGTTTCTTCTCCTGCACATGTAAATCATCAAGAGCACGGAGTTTCTCTCTCTCTTCTTTATCAGACTGTATTTCTTTTAGCCTCAACATTTGTTTCTGCTTCATTTTCTCAATGTTATCGTGAGTCTGTTTGAGCACTTTCTGTACCTGAAGAGATGTATCATTGTCTTTTCTCAGCTCCTCCTCCACTTTCAGCCTCAATTCCTCTTCATACTGTCTTTTTTGTTCTTCAGCGATACTCTGTCGTTCTCTCTTAAATTTAATCAGTTTCTCGTTCTCCTCCTGCACATGAGTGTATGTTAGGTCACTGTTGAATTTTCTGACAGAATCTCTGGTCAAAAACCTCTGATAATTGGCTTTGTCGAGGGCTTGCTGAACATCCTTTTTCTTCTGCTTCACCTCTTCTGCAGCAATCCTATTGAAATAGTCCTGTTTTTCTTGTTCCTTACGCTGGATATCTGCCGCTATCGCCTCCATTTTGGCTATTTGGGGTCGATTCTTCCCTTTGGGAAACTTGCACAGTTTGGGAACCCCATCTTGCATTGTGCACTGTTTCCCCATGGGCTTTGATGAAGACTGGATCCTTTCCCAGTCAGCCTGGGTCAAAACAGCTACTGTTGGTTCAGGCATGTTGTTGACTGTCTAAAAGTTTTGACAATATTACTCTCAGTATTCTTAGATAAATATTGCCTTGTGTTTTTTGATGCTGATGTTGCCTGAGTCCGTGTTGTCGTCTCCTCTGTGTGTCTCAGTATGTCTCTCTGTTCAGCCTTTATGACCTGTGTACAGAATCTGATGACATCATCAAGTCCTTTGATCTATGATGTCATAATATAAAGGCATTCTTTAAATCATTCTGTTAGGCCTCGGTTACCTAGGTTACTGTGCTGCACATGTGAAGTTTTTTTGTTTTTATATAGAGAGACCATAGACTGTAAATATTAATGGCAACAGCCATCTGTTACGGCAGGGGGCTACTGGGGCTCATCGGCAGCCGCCGTAGGGATATGGGATTAATATACTATCTTTATTCAAGAGCATGTTTTTTTTCTTAAGAACGGGTTTTTAAGTTTTGAGAGCAATACTTATTGATTTTACATTCAGATGTTTTCATTCTTTCTCTCTTTGTACTCAAATAGTTGCTGCTTGTGCTTAAATTTTCTCTGTTTTTGCTCTAAATGTTTGCTTGCTCTCAGATTCCCGCGCTCACTTCAGACCGCAGCTGCTCGCAGCTGAAACTTCTGTTCTCGTACTTTTTTTCTCTGCGCGCTCGGGTCTTTATCTGCTCTTGGATTTCTTCTGCACTCTCGGATTTTATGAGGAATCAACCAATAGAAAACGGGTACAGGATCGGCCAATCATGTCCACGCCGCCCTATTGCTGGAGAGTTCGCTATACTGATTAGAGCAGTGGTTCTCAAACTATGGTACGCGTACCACCGGTGGTACTTGGGCTCCCTGTGGTGGTACGCAAAGAAATCTCCACAATATAAAAAAAAAAACCTGTTCAGCATAAAACGACATTTTTTTTTGACATACTCTTATCTTATCTGTCTTGTATCTATTGAGTTGTATTTATATCAAATGTGTTTTCCCCTCTAAATTAATCTAGTTTTTGCAACAAACAACTTTAATCTGCCCAAAATTGTTTGTGCTCAGAAGCACACAAATAATGCTTTTTTTTTGTTAAATACAACTTACTTTTATCTACAAACCAAATAGACTATCAGCATAAGGCAGGATTTGTAACCTTTTAAATGTCGCATGTTCATTTACAATATCTGTCGGCTTTTTTAGTGCGCCGTTTTTTACTGCTGCTCCACGTCTCCTGTTTCTAAAACACATTCTACAATAATGAAACATACATAACTTTTAGTCTATTATATTGTTGGATATATTAGGCTATGCATTTTAATAAAAACACTGCAAAAAAAGGAGATAAACACCGATGCTCCTCCTCCTCTCCTCAACTGGGTTTGTTTCCCCGACATAGAGGAAATCATTGACCAACACACACACACACACACACACACGCCAAAAACAACAACAACAAAAACACGGCTATCTAAGGGCATGACAAACTATATAGCCTACAAAAAGAACTCAGAACTCCGCCGCGGCACGTAATGCACATACCTGCGGCAAAAGTGCTCAACCTTTACGGTGCACTTCCCACTCACAGGGTGCTTGCACCCCTCGCAGGAGACAATGGTCATGTTTTTCTTGCATTGCGTGTTTGTCTGACTCTGCCTCCTTCTCAGCTCTTGTGGATGCTGTGGGTCAGTGGACACCGACGTCAGACTTGACACGCAGGTGTTCCTCTCTCTGTTCCTTTGCCGGCTCAAGAATGAGCATGTATCTATCTGTCTATGGTCTCTATCTATCTATTTGTATATCCTATCTATCTGTCGCTCTTTGTTAAATTCCTGCGCATATATATGAAGTCTATAAATAGAAACAATAACTAATGAAGATTAAAACGACACACGAAAACAATCCAGGGAAATGTATCAACTTTTCAACTGCCGTCAATATGAAGGCGGCGGCGGTTAGAGGTATAAATGCTCAGAAATCTTGTGTGTTTTATTTTAGTTACACATAGGCTTCAGAAAACATACAGGACACATATTTAAGAAAAGTCATAGGATGAGAGGCTCGTACGTTTTTATTTTAAAATAGTTATTTGTATTATAAAAAGCCAAACCGTCCGGCAGACGGTCTTGGTGGTTCTAGTGTTAACACTCCTCAGGAGTCGAGAGGGATTTTTGCTATGTTGAACGCAGAGACTTATAATTCAGAGGCTCTGTTTGCACAGAGCCTGCGGAGCGCGCGCCTGCACTCTCTCTCTCTCCCCCGCTCCCTCTCTCTCTCTCTCCCCTGCTCCTTCTCTCACCTACTCCCTCTCTCTCTCTCCCCGCTCCCTCTCTCTCTCTCCCCTGCTCCCTCTCTCCCCTGCTCCTTCTCTCTCTTTCTCTCTCCCCGCTCCCTCTCGCTCTCTCTCTCCCCGCTCCCTCTCTCCCCTGCTCCCTCCCTCTCTCTTAGCAATTTTATGAATAAATGAAAAATTAAATAAGAACAGGTGGGATATATACTTGGGCCCAGGTATCGTGTTTGTGTGGGAAACACTGGAGATTAAATATTCTCAAACAGGTTGTTGGTATAAAGTTTTCATTTTTATTGTGCTGTACTTTTTTTTGGATTTGGGCAAACGTCAGAGTTGTGTTAGTTTAAGTGCCAGTTCTAGTGCTAGCTCTTTGTAGTCCTATAGTGTGGCTGCCAACAGTCAATAATAAATAACCTCCTGCATAAAATGTGTGTAGAAATAGGCCTACAGTGTATTTTAACATCTACCATAATGGTGGTACTTGGAGAGCCAAATATTTTCGGAGGTGGTACGCAGTCTAAAAAGTTTGAGAACCACTGACCTGCGCAGCATATTAGGTTCAGTTAAGTTTATGTTAAGAACTGAAGGATAATTATTACACAAAGTTTGTTTTTTAATGTCGACATTTACGTGGAGTATAACATTCATCATAACGTCAGATAACCATATTTACAGTCTGCGGATAACCACCGAGGTGAACCTTTAGCTTCTAACATCACACAAACTCATTATTTTCAACAACAACATTTTAATAACAAACATTTCTAACAATTCAGAATGACTTTTCCCCAGTTTAATAGTGCTGGCTAGATATGTTAACATTAGCATCTTTGGCATGAATGGGAGTCTTGATAGGCTAAATCAGTGGTTCCCAAAGTGGGGGTCGGGACCCCAAGGTGGGTCGCCAGCGACCAAGAGGAGGGTCGCGAGATGCCTTCCATAAAAAATTAAAAGTGCATAAATATATCTTTTTTTTAAGACCAACATTTTTATTGTTTTTCAAATTTTTTACAACAGTATAATACCAGGCAACAAATGATATAGAACAATACCCAACAAGGGTAACACTATCAATGCAAGACAAAAAAAACAAAAAAAAACAACAGACCTGACAAACAAAAATTATAATTAACTTAAATTAAATGCAGGAATAAAGCAGGATGAAAAAAATATATGTAAATAAATAAAAACGTAAAAATTAAAAATAACAAAATTCCACAACCACAACATGAAATGTTGCATGGAAGTGTTAAGTTGTCCACCTTTCACAGAAAATTGTGTTTCCATAAGATTTACAGGGGGCTGTCAGCCTACATCACCAAACCAAGATGTGTCAAGCCTGCTAGGCTTAGTGAATCAGCGGCACGCTGCTAATAATTTCCAGTCAAAAGAGAGAAGTGATGACTGCTGTTTAGCAGAGAAGTTAAGATCCTGTGACAACATTAATATATTTTCCCCATTTAGCATTGAATAAGTCTAATCGGTCTACCATCCTATATGTTAATTCTTCAAAGGCTGCCACTATACTTAATTGAGTGAATCAAAGGCTGGACGGAGGGAGTTCTGCCGCCTTCCATTCTCTAACTAGGAGCTTCCGGCCCAGCATGATGGCTGTATGGATCCACCCCGCCTGAGATCGAGGGATCCCTCTTAAAGGTGTAGAGTCCCCCAGTATGTATAGGCTAGGTATGAATGGAATGTCCTGCCCCACGACCAATTTAATGTTCTCATGGATTGCTGTCCACCATCTCTGAGCTTTGGGGCAGGACCATATCACATGGGTTAGTGTGCCCGGGGTCTCACCACATCTCCAGCACGCTGGGTCATCTTTTAACCCCGCCTTATGTAATTTTGCAGGGGTCCAATAAACTCTATTTAGAATTTTAAATTGTATTAACCTGGTCTTAATCTCCCGAGATGATTTTGGGGGATTTTGCAGAATAGAACTCCATTCATCATCACTAAATAACTTATTAAGGTCAGTCTCCCATGTCTGCCTGAGGCTCCCTGTGTGATCTCCCGACCTGTCCAGCAAAGCAGAGTAGTATTTCGAGGCTTCCTTACCCTTACCAAAGGCATAAAGTATCTCCTTAAGAATATCAGGTTTTGAGAGAGTCACCTGAGGGTCTGGAACAGCCTGGTTGAGTAAATGTCTTATTTGGAGATACTGCCAGAATTGATTCTGAGATATGCCATATCTATTTTCCAAAATCTTTGCAAGAATCTTACGATCCTGCCCAATTAGGGATATGGGCCTATAGCTCTTACAGTCTGTAGGTTCCTTATCCTTCTTTAAAATCAAAGTTATCAGAGCCTCATTTAGTGTCGGAGGTAAGATGCCAACTCTAAGTGATTTGACATACATGTCTAACAGGAGGGGTGAGAGCTCCTTCACATATGTTTTAAAAAGTTCGGCTGTGAAGCCATCCAAACCTGGAGCTTTGTTGTTTGGTAATTTTTGAATGACCTCAATTATTTCTTCTACTGTAATGGGGTCATCTAATACTTTTTGTTGCTCCTCTGAAATGGAGGGAAGATGTAAATTTGCTAAGAATTAATTGATTTCTTCGTTTTCGGCCACCAACTCAGTTGCGTATAAGTCCCTATAATAAGATTTAAAAGTATTATTGATTTCTTCACTGTCAGAATGGAGCTGACCGTTGGAGTCCTTAATAGCTGGGATCATACATGCAAGCTCCTTAAGTTTAATGTATCTGGCCAGCATTTTCCCAGCCTTATCTCCTTCCTCGAATTGTTTTTGACGGACTCTAAAAAGAGAAAATTCCACCTTCTTGGATTCAATCGAATTATATTCGTACTTCAATCTAGAGAGCAGCATTAAATTGGAAGAGGACATATCTAACTTAAATTTGTCCTCAGCCTCCTTAATTTTCACCTCTAAAGCCATTTGTGTACATCTAGCTACCCTCTTCTTCCTGGATGCATGTTGTATAATGTGACCCCTAAGAACTGCTTTCAGGGTCTCCCACAGTATTCCTGCTGATGGGGAGCTTGGGGAATTATCATCTATGAAGTGGACTATCTCATCTCTGAGCAACTCTTTAAATCCAGACTCTAATAATAAGCTGGAGTTAAGTCTCCACCTCGGAGTTCTATGTGCTCTGGTGAAAGGGGTAATTTTTAAGTCAATGTGGGCTTGGTCAGATATTAAAATGCTACCTATAGTGGATGAAGTAACAGATGAGACAATGTTATGTGATACAAAGAAATAATCAAGTCTGGAAAATACGTTATGTGGATGCGAATAAAATGTATAATCATTTGCTGTGGGGTTCAATAATCTCCAGATATCCAGACTGGTTTCCAAGCTAACGCTAAACAATCTAGGTCCGTAAATATAAATACCGACACATGAGTATGCAGTAAATATAACACTACTATATCACTTACCGGAAAAAACTGAAGCATCCACTTCTTGGATGGTCTGTTAACCGCACAGCAAGCCATGTATGTTGTCAGATATGTGTTAAACAAACTCTCCAAATGAAGTAAAAAAGACGAGGAATCAGACGGATCAAGCTGCTAGCCTCCTGACCTGCTGAACTGACAGATGCAGCGCGCAGAGCTGACAATCAAATCTACCACAACCCTTATATGGGCATAGCCGTTTTCCTTAATAAAATAAAATCCGACGAGTTATAAAAAAAAGAGTCCATCCTCCCCGTCTTTTGTCTGCTCCACCTTTCAGAAAATGTGTGCTCAAACAGGGCGTTTGGAGATTTTCCCTTCATGACATCACAAAGGGCAGTAGCCCCTCCCCCAGGTGGGTGACGCTCCCACAGCTAGGTGTTTGTTCTGCCCTCTGAGTCTGCCTTCTCACCATAAACAATAGGGCATGGAGCGAGAAAGCCAGAGACACCCGAGCCCTTCCAGAGAGGGGGCGTGGTCAGACACAGCTCATTTACATTTAAAGGTACAGACACAGAAACAGCCTGTTCTGAGCAGGGCTGAAATAGAGGGGTTTATAGGCATGATCAAATACAGGATCAGAGTTGATTTAGAACAAGAAACTTCATAGACATGTCTAGGGGAGCTCTGATACTTATTTAAACTGGTTGAAAAGGAGGATAATATGGGACCTTTAAGGTTTCATTTTGGTATTTTTGTGCCTTTATCAGAGACAGGACAGTAAATAGAGCCAGACATCAAGGAGAGTGGGGAATGACATTCAGGAAAGGAGCCACAGGTCGAATTTGAATCCGGCCGCCCGCCTACAGGACCACACATGGGGTGCACTACACGCACCAATCACCAGGCTGTATTAGAGAGACAGAACAGTTGATAGACTCATACATTTGGGAGATAGAGAGAGTTGGGAATGACATGCAGGAAAGGAGCCACAGGTTGAATTCGAACCTGGTCCCGTTTTGAGGACAGTCTCTGATCATGGGGTGCCTGTACTAACCGCTACCAGCACCCCTTCACCTGACAAGTACAGAGAAAACACATCTTATTTCAATATAAAAAACATAAATGTAGACCTGCTTTGCTTGTAATAAGTAAAAATATCTGCCAAATGGGCAAGCAAATCTTAATTGTCTTATAAGAAGTTCTAACTCATTTACATCTCATGTCAAGATTCAAGAAGCAATATTTGGTAGCCCAATTGGAGGATAATTTTGCTTATTACAAGCAATGCAGACTTATTTTATGAAATACGTAGCTACAAATTGAGTTTTTGCAGTGAACATAAAATAAAAGAGACACATTATTGAGAAAAGGATAGCTTGTAGACTTTTTAATATTTTAACTGGAGATCGAGGTGTGCTGGAGGTGTGGCTGTTTTGTAAAGTGTGTCAGCTTTACACTCTCCTTTGTGAGTTTTCATGAAAAACAGCATTGTGTCATGTTTAAGTGATTCAAATTAAAGTCAGGTTTTCAGTGGCTGACTGTCTGCTGGTGACTTGCATACAAACAGCCATCAATCAATAATAACACAGTGAAGGTTACATGGGCATAAGTTAGAGGCAGTGCACTGCTGGAACTTTTGGGAATTTTTTTTTCCTTTAGTCAGACATGTTTCACTGACGGATTACTTTACACATCCTGTCAGATGGGACCTACAGTATAACAATAGCACAAGTAAAATCTGGTATTTGACCTCTGGTCTTGAAAAATGAAGCCAATACGGAAGTGAAAAATCCTGCAGTTTGTCTAGTGTACCGTAAGTCACATACACACCACAGCCGTTTTTACAGCCTTGTACAAACGAAATAGGTCTGATTTGCTCTGTGTCATCATGGGCATATGCTGTACTGGGGTTGATTTTTCTTTTTAATCGGCTCCGTTTTGATTTTAGGAACACAAAGTATTATCCATAGTTAAGTGCGTAGCTGGGCGGTTTGTCACAAAGGCTTAAAACCCGCCTCAGCTCCAGCTCTCAGACTGTCATTAGGTTTACTGAAAGTTAGGCTGAGACAGGATTTCCAGCATGGCGGCTGCTGCTGATGAGCCTCCGTAGCCCCCCTGCAGTAACAGATGGGTGACGTCACTCAGGCTTCTTCCATTAATATTTACAGTCGATGATTTGAGCCTACAGAAACAGTTTAAATGTTTCCACACTCAAGATCTTGTATGTGTTTATGTACAAATGATGCAGTGCATTGCAAGAACAATCTATCTTCACAACAACAGTAAAAGACATATTTATAACTAAAGTGGGTCAAGGTTACAGAGTGATAATAACAAATCAGTAACAAATATAACCTCATGTGTGAGAAAGTGTTGTGAGTCGTTAGAAGACATGAAAAGCTCTATAAATAAAGTTCGTATAGGTATTATTTTATCATCATTTTTATTTATCTAGTTTCATTTTTGGTAAATTTTTCAAGCGAAACAAATTGGTCTGTTTGATTTCTGTTTTACTTGAAAGACATAATAATGCTGGTATGCACAAGAGACGTGTGTTGTATTGAGGGATAAACCTGAGCACCAGGAGAAAACCCATACACACAATGTTGTTTAGGATTGGCCTTTCAGAGTCCTATTCAGAATGCCACTTCAAGGCACTGTGACGTTTCGCCTTCAATAAGATTGTCGCAGAGGCATAATGGGGTGATGAAGTGAACCTGACTTATGGTCTTCAGAGGTAGCGACAGAGGAAGCGTAGCGGGGGAACAAAGCGCTATGTGTGTGTGCATGTCTGACTGTGTATGTGGGGTGGTAGCGTATTCCTGCAGGTGTTCCTTTGTTGGCAATTGGTGGAAGGGCGGTCCAACGCAGAACATCCTCTTTGTAATAAAATTCTATATTACTATCATCTTCGTAAGTTAATTTGAGTTTGTCCCCTTCTAAATGCTGTTTGATGGATCTTGTTTTTTGAGTAGCCAATCTAGGCAAAGGTTCCCCTGTGTCTTTAGTACAATATGAGGAACGCTGTACCCCAGGAGGAGGGTAAAGTATTCCTGCAGGTCTTTCTCTACTCTTAATGGACGGGAGGCAGGGTTTTTGCCGAAGGTCAATGTTTTCCTCGTATGTTAATTGCAGCTTGTTTTGTTCTTGCTTCTGTTTGATGGAGCGGGTTATCTCATTCCCAAATCTTGGCAGGACTTCTCCGGTAAGAGCGCTACAATATGAGGAATGCTGTACCCCAGGAGGAGGGTAAGGTTTTCCTGCAGGTCTTTCTCTACTCTTAATGGACGGGAGGCAGGGTTTTTGCCGAAGGTCAATGTTTTCCACGTATGTTAATTGCAGCTTGTTCTGTTCTTGCTTCTGTTTGATGGAGCGGGTTATCTCATTCCCAAATCTCGGCAGGACTTCTCCGGTAAGAGCGCTACAATATGAGGAATGCTGTACCCCAGGAGGAGGGTAAAGTATTCCTGCAGGTCTTTCTCTATTCTTAATTGGCGGGAGGCAGGGTTTTTGCCGAAGGTCAATGTTTTCCTCGTATGTTAATTGCAGCTTGTTCTGTTCTTGCTTCTGTTTGATGGAGCGGGTTATCTCATTCCCAAATCTCGGCAGGACTTCTCCGGTAAGAGCGCTACAATATGAGGAATGCTGTGCCCCAGGAGGAGGGTAAAGTATTCCTGCAGGTCTTTCTCTACTCTTAATTGGCGGGAGGCAGGGTTTTTGCCGAAGGTCAATGTTTTCCTCGTATGTTAATTGCAGCTTGTTCTGTTCTTGCTTCTGTTTGATGGAGCGGGTTATCTCATTCCCAAATCTCGGCAGGACTTCTCCGGTAAGAGCGCTACAATATGAGGAATGCTGTGCCCCAGGAGGAGGGTAAAGTATTCCTGCAGGTCTTTCTCTACTCTTAATTGGCGGGAGGCAGGGTTTTTGCCGAAGGTCAATGTTTTCCTCGTATGTTAATTGCAGCTTGTTTTGTTCTTGCTTCTGTTTGATGGAGCGGGTTTTCTCAGTCCCAAATCTCGGCAGAACTTCTCCGGTAAGAGCGTTACAGTATGAGGAATGCTCTACCCCAGAAGGAAGGCAATGTTTTCCTGCAGGCGGTTCCTTTTTGGAAATAGGTGGGATGCACAGCTGCTGCAGATCATTCTTACCATTTTTGGCATTGAGTATGGCAAAACGTCCAGTGTCTGCAGCTTTCTTAAGTTCACACTGAACATAATCCTCCAACTCCTTCTCTCTCTCAGCAAAATGTTCAGAGATCTTCTTTTCAGCATCCTGGTGCTCCTCTCTTAGTTTTTCCAGACGGGCATTTTTTTCAGCTATTAATTTAACATTCAGGTCTCTATACTTAATGTTCT
This sequence comes from Labrus mixtus, assembly GCF_963584025.1. Taxonomy (NCBI): domain Eukaryota; kingdom Metazoa; phylum Chordata; class Actinopteri; order Labriformes; family Labridae; genus Labrus; species Labrus mixtus. Next base: position 19,662,757 of record NC_083632.1, read on the forward strand.
TTTCCTTGATTGCTTTGGCCTTTCGTTTTTCTTCCTCAAGAAACAACCTGTCCGCTTCCTTCGCGGCCTGGTGCAAGACCAGCTCTTCCTGTTTCTCAGCCCTCTTGATCTGCTCTTTCTCACGGATCTTTGTTTCCCTGTGAGCAGCAATAGACGCGAGCTCTTCGGCCTTCTTTCTCTCCTTCTCTTTTTGTTTTTTGGCTGCTGCTGCTTTTTGTTCAGCCACTTTCTTGGACAGTTGCGCCTCCTCTTTCATGGTCAAGGAGGTGGCCTGCTGTTTTTTCATAACTGCCAATTTATCTTTTGTGACATCTAGTATCACCTGTCTCTGTTCAAACGTTTCTTGTTTGGCAGCATTTATATGCAGCTGCTTCACTTTTATTTCGAGATGACTACGTTCTGTTTTCAAATCCTCCAAATTTGACTTTTGGTCCTCCCTTTCTCTGTACAGTTTTTTCTGAGAGATTTCCTCAAGTCGCTCTTTGTGATAAATTTTCTTTAACTCTGCTCTTTTTATGGCCTGATGTTTCTTCTCCTGCACATGTAAATCATCAAGAGCACGGAGTTTCTCTCTCTCTTCTTTATCAGACTGTATTTCTTTTAGCCTCAACATTTGTTTCTGCTTCATTTTCTCAATGTTATCGTGAGTCTGTTTGAGCACTTTCTGTACCTGAAGAGATGTATCATTGTCTTTTCTCAGCTCCTCCTCCACTTTCAGCCTCAATTCCTCTTCATACTGTCTTTTTTGTTCTTCAGCGATACTCTGTCGTTCTCTCTTAAATTTAATCAGTTTCTCGTTCTCCTCCTGCACATGAGTGTATGTTAGGTCACTGTTGAATTTTCTGACAGAATCTCTGGTCAAAAACCTCTGATAATTGGCTTTGTCGAGGGCTTGCTGAACATCCTTTTTCTTCTGCTTCACCTCTTCTGCAGCAATCCTATTGAAATAGTCCTGTTTTTCTTGTTCCTTACGCTGGATATCTGCCGCTATCGCCTCCATTTTGGCTATTTGGGGTCGATTCTTCCCTTTGGGAAACTTGCACAGTTTGGGAACCTCATCTTGCATTGTGCACTGTTTCCCCATGGGCTTTGATGAAGACTGGATCCTTTCCCAGTCAGCCTGGGTCAAAACAGCTACTGTTGGTTCAGGCATGTTGTTGACTGTCTAAAAGTTTTGACAATATTACTCTCAGTATTCTTAGATAAATATTGCCTTGTGTTTTTTGATGCTGATGTTGCCAATATTAATGGCAACAGCCATCTGTTACGGCAGGGGGCTACTGGGGCTCATCGGCAGCCGCCGTAGGGATATGGGATTAATATACTATCTTTATTCAAGAGCATGTTTTTTTTCTTAAGAACGGGTTTTTAAGTTTTGAGAGCAATACTTATTGATTTTACATTCAGATGTTTTCATTCTTTCTCTCTTTGTACTCAAATAGTTGCTGCTTGTGCTTAAATTTTCTCTGTTTTTGCTCTAAATGTTTGCTTGCTCTCAGATTCCCGTGCTCACTTCAGACCGCAGCTGCTCGCAGCTGAAACTTCTGTTCTCGTACTTTTTTTCTCTGCGCGCTCGGGTCTTTATCTGCTCTTGGATTTCTTCTGCACTCTCGGATTTTATGAGGAATCAACCAATAGAAAACGGGTACAGGATCGGCCAATCATGTCCACGCCGCTCTAGTGCTGGAGAGTTCGCTATACTGATTAGAGCAGTGGTTCTCAAACTATGGTACGCGTACCACCGGTGGTACTTGGGCTCCCTGTGGTGGTACGCAAAGAAATCTCCACAATATAAAAAAAAAAACCTGTTCAGCATAAAACGACATTTTTTTTTGACATACTCTTATCTTATCTGTCTTGTATCTATTGAGTTGTATTTATATCAAATGTGTTTTCCCCTCTAAATTAATCTAGTTTTTGCAACAAACAACTTTAATCTGCCCAAAATTGTTTGTGCTCAGAAGCACACAAATAATGCTTTTTTTTTGTTAAATACAACTTACTTTTATCTACAAACCAAATAGACTATCAGCATAAGGCAGGATTTGTAACCTTTTAAATGTCGCATGTTCATTTACAATATCTGTCGGCTTTTTTAGTGCGCCGTTTTTTACTGCTGCTCCACGTCTCCTGTTTCTAAAACACATTCTACAATAATGAAACATACATAACTTTTAGTCTATTATATTGTTGGATATATTAGGCTATGCATTTTAATAAAAACACTGCAAAAAAAGGAGATAAACACCGATGCTCCTCCTCCTCTCCTCAACTGGGTTTGTTTCCCCGACATAGAGGAAATCATTGACCAACACACACACGTCAAAAACAACAACAACAACAACAACAACAACACGGCTGTCTATGGGCATGACAAACTATATAGCCTACAAAAAGAACTCAGAACTCCATAACGCAGCGGCGAACAAACAAACAGATGAACAAATGAACGATCAGCACCTCAGACAGCGCCGTGGCACGTAATGCACATACCTGCGGCAAAAGTGCTCAACCTTTACGGTGCACTTCCCACTCACAGGGCGCGGTTAGAGGTATAAATGCTCAGAAAATGTGTGTTTTATTTTAGTTACACATAGGCTTCAGAAAACATACAGGACACATATTTAAGAAAAGTCATAGGATGAGAGGCTCGTACGTTTTTATTTTAAAATAGTTATTTGTATTATAAAAAGCCAAACCGTCCGGCAGACGGTCTTGGTGGTTCTAGTGTTAACACTCCTCAGGAGTCGAGAGGGATTTTTGCTATGTTGAACGCCGAGACTTATAATACAGAGGCTCTGTTTGCACAGAGCCTGCGGAGAGTGCAGTGCGCCTGCACTCTCTCTCTCTCTCCCCTGCTCCCTCTCTCGCCTACTCCCTCTCTCTCTCTCTCCCCCGCTCCCTCTCTCTCTTTCCCCCTCTCTCTCTCTCTCTCTCTCCCCTGCTCCCTCTCGCTCTCTCTCCCCTGCTCCCTCTCTCTCTCTCCCCGCTCCCTCTCTCCCCTGCTCCTTCTCTCTCTCTCTCTCTCCCCACTCCCTCTCGCTCTCTCTCTCCCCGCTCCCTCTCTCCCCTGCTCCCTCCCTCTCTCTTAGCAATTTTATGAATAAATGAAAAATTAAATAAGAACAGGTGGGATATATACTTGGGCCCAGGTATCGTGTTTGTGTGGGAAACACTGGAGATTAAATATTCTCAAACAGGTTGTTGGTATAAAGTTTTCATTTTTATTGTGCTGTACTTTTTTTTGGATTTGGGCAAACGTCAGAGTTGTGTTAGTTTAAGTGCCAGTTCTAGCACTAGCCCTTTGTAGTCCTATAGTGTGGCTGCCAACAGTCAATAATAAATAACCTCCTGCATAAAATGTGTGTAGAAATAGGCCTACAGTGTATTTTAACATCTACCATAATGGTGGTACTTGGAGAGCCAAATATTTTCGGAGGTGGTACGCAGTCTAAAAAGTTTGAGAACCACTGACCTACACAGCATATTAGGTTCAGTTAAGTTTATGTTAAGAACTGAAGGATAATTATTACACAAAGTTTGTTTTTTAATGTCGACATTTACGTGGAGTATAACATTCATCATAACGTCAGATAACCATATTTATAGTCTGCGGATAACCACCGAGGTGAACCTTTAGCTTCTAACATCACACAAACTCATTATTTTCAACAACAACATTTTAATAACAAACATTTCTAACAATTCAGAATGACTTTTCCCCAGTTTAATAGTGCTGGCTAGATATGTTAACATTAGCATCTTTGGCATGAATGGGGCTAAACCAGTGGTTCCCAAAGTGGGGGTCGGGACCCCAAGGTGGGTCGCCAGCGACCAAGAGGAGGGTCGCGAGATGCCTTCCATAAAAAATTAAAAGTGCATAAATATATCTTTTTTTTATGACCAACATTTTTATTGTTTTTCAAATTTTTTACAACAGTATAATACCAGGCAACAAATGATATAGAACAATACCCAACGAGGGTAACACTATCAATGCAAGACAAAATAAAACCCCAAAAAAAAACAGACCTGACAAACAAAAATTATAATTAACTTAAATTAAATGCAGGAATAAAGCAGGACGAAAAAAATATATGTAAATAAATAAAAACGTAAAAATTAAAAATAACAAAATTCCACAACCACAACATGATTGTTTCAGATTATGCTGCATGGAAGTGTTAAGTTGTCCACCTTTCACAGAAAATTGTGTTTCCATAAGATTTACAGGGGGCTGTCAGCCTACATCACCAAACCAAGATGTGTCAAGCCTGCTAGGCTTAGTGAATCAGCGGCACGCTGCTAATAATTTCCAGTCAAAAGAGAGAAGTGATGACTGCTGTTTAGCAGAGAAGTTAAGATCCTGTGACAACATTAATATATTTTCCCCATTTAGCATTGAATAAGTCTAATCGGTCTACCATCCTATATGTTAATTCTTCAAAGGCTGCCACTATACTTAATTGAGTGAACCAAAGGCTGGACGGAGGGAGTTCTGCCGCCATCCATTCTCTAACTAGGAGCTTCCGGCCCAGCATGATGGCCGTATGGATCCACCCCGCCTGAGATCGAGGGATCCCGCTTAAAGGTGTAGAGTCCCCCAGTATGTATAGGCTAGGTATGAATGGAATGTCCTGCCCCACGACCGATTTAATGTTCTCATGGATTGCTGTCCACCATCTCTGAGCTTTGGGGCAGGACCATATCACATGGGTTAGTGTGCCCAGGGTCTCACCACATCTCCAGCACGCTGGGTCATCTTTTAACCCCGCCTTATGTAATTTTGCAGGGGTCCAATAAACTCTATTTAGAATTTTAAATTGTATCAACCTGGTCTTAATCTCCCGAGATGATTTTGGGGGATTTTGCAGAATAGAACTCCATTCATCATCACTAAATAACTTCTTAAGGTCAGTCTCCCATGTCTGCCTGAGGCTCCCTGTGTGATCTCCCGACCTGTCCAGCAAAGCAGAGTAGTATTTCGAGGCTTCCTTACCCTTACCAAAGGCATAAAGTATCTCCTTAAGAATATCAGGTTTTGAGAGAGTCACCCGAGGGTCCGGAACAGCCTGGTTGAGTAAATGTCTTATTTGGAGATATTGCCAGAATTGATTCTGAGATATACCATATCTATTTTCCAAAATCTTTGCAAGAATCTTACAATCCTGCCCAATTAGGGATATGGGCCTATAGCTCTTACAGTCTGTAGGTTCCTTATCCTTCTTTAAAATCAAAGTTATCAGAGCCTCATTTAGTGTCGGAGGTAAGATGCCAACTCTAAGTGATTCGACATACATGTCTAACAGGAGGGGTGAGAGCTCCTCCACATATGTTTTAAAAAATTCGGCTGTGAAGCCATCCAAACCTGGAGCTTTGTTGTTTGGTAATTTTTGAATGACCTCAATTATTTCTTCTACTGTAATGGGGTCATCTAATACTTTTTGTTGCTCCTCTGAAATGGAGGGAAGATGTAAATTTGCTAAAAATGAATTGATTTCTTCGTTTTCGGCCACCAACTCAGTTGCGTAGAAGTCCCTATAATAAGATTTAAAAGTATTATTGATTTCTTCACTGTCAGAATGGAGCTGACCGTTGGAGTCCTTAATAGCTGGGATCATACATGCCAGCTCCTTAAGTTTAATGTATCTGGCCAGCATTTTCCCAGCCTTATCTCCTTCCTCGAATTGTTTTTGACGGACTCTAAAAAGAGAAAATTCCACCTTCTTGGATTCAATCGAATTATATTCGTACTTCAATCTAGAGAGCAGCATTAAATTGGAAGAGGACATATCTAACTTAAATTTGTCCTCAGCCTCCTTAATTTTCACCTCTAAAGCCATTTGTGTACATCTAGCTACCCTCTTCTTCCTGGATGCATGTTGTATAATGTGACCCCTAAGAACTGCTTTCAGGGTCTCCCACAGTATTCCTGCTGATGGGGAGCTTGGGGAATTATCATCTATGAAGTGGACTATCTCATCTCTGAGCAACTCTTTAAAGCCAGACTCTAATAATAAGCTGGAGTTAAGTCTCCACCTCGGAGTTCTATGTGCTCTGGTGAAAGGGGTAATTTTTAAGTCAATGTGGGCTTGGTCAGATATTAAAATGCTACCTATAGTGGATGAAGTAACAGATGAGACAATGTTATGTGATACAAAGAAATAATCATGTCTGGAAAATACGTTATGTGGATGCGAATAAAATGTATAATCATTTGCTGTGGGGTTCAATAATCTCCAGATATCCAGACTGGTTTACAAGCTAGGTCCGTAAATATAAATACCGACACATGAGTATGCAGTAAATATAACACTACTATATCACTTACCGGAAAAAACTGAAGCATCCACTTCTTGGATGGTCTGTTAACCGCACAGCAAGCCATGTATGTTGTCAGATATGTGTTAAACAAACTCTCCAAACGAAGTAAAAAAGACGAGAAATCAGACGGATCAAGCTGCTAGCCTCCTGACCTGCTGAACTGACAGATGCAGCGCGCAGAGCTGTCAATCAAATCTACCACAACCCTTATATGGGCATAGCCGTTTTCCTTAATAAAATAACATCCGACGAGTTATAAAAAAAAAAGTCCATCCTCCCCGTCTTTTGTCTGCTCCACCTTTCAGAAAATGTGTGCTCAAACAGGCCGTTTGGAGATTTTCCCTTCATGACATCACAAAGGGCAGTAGCCCCTCCCCCAGGTGGGTGACGCTCCCACAGCTAGGTGTTTGTTCTGCCCTCTGAGTCTGCCTTCTCACCATAAACAATAGGGCATGGAGCGAGAAAGCCAGAGACACCCGAGCCCTTCCAGAGAGGGGGCGTGGTCAGACACAGCTCATTTACATTTAAAGGTACAGACACAGAAACAGCCTGTTCTGAGCAGGGCTGAAATAGAGGGGTTTATAGGCATGATCAAATACAGGATCAGAGTTGATTTAGAACAAGAAACTTCATAGACATGTCTAGGGGAGCTCTGATACTTATTTAAACTGGTTGAAAAGGAGGATAATATGGGACCTTTAAGGTTTCATTTTGGTATTTTTGTGCCTTTATCAGAGACAGGACAGTAAATAGAGCCAGACATCAAGGAGAGTGGGGAATGACATTCAGGAAAGGAGCCACAGGTCGAATTTGAATCCGGCCGCCCGCCTACAGGACCACACATGGGGTGCACTACACGCACCAATCACCAGGCTGTATTAGAGAGACAGAACAGTTGATAGACTCATACATTTGGGAGATAGAGAGAGTTGGGAATGACATGCAGGAAAGGAGCCACAGGTTGAATTCGAACCTGGTCCCGTTTTGAGGACAGTCTCTGATCATGGGGTGCCTGCACTAACCGCTACCAGCACCCCTTCACCTGACAAGTACAGAGAAAACACATCTTGTTTCAATATAAAAAACATAAATGTAGACCTGCTTTGCTTGTAATAAGTAAAAATATCTGCCAAATGGGCAAGCAAATCTTAATTGTCTTATAAGAAGTTCTAACTCGTTTACATCTCAAGAAGCAATATTTGGTAGCCCAATTGGAGGATAATTTTGCTTATTACAAGCAATGCAGACTTATTTTATGAAATACGTAGCTACAAATTGAGTTTTTGCAGTGAACATAAAATAAAAGAGACATATTATTGAGAAAAGGATAGCTTGTAGACTTTTTAATATTTTAACTGAAGATCAAGGTGTGCTGGAGGTGTGGCTGTCTTGTAAAGTGTGTCAGCTTTACACTCTCCTTTGTGAGTTTTCATGAAAAACAGCATTGTGTCATGTTTAAGTGATTCAAATTAAAGTCAGGTTTTCAGTGGCTGACTGTCTGCTGGTGACTTGCATACAAACAGCCATCGATCAATAATAACACAGTGAAGGTTACATGGGCATAAGTTAGAGGCAGTGCACTGGTGGAACTTTTGGGAATTTTTTATGGGAGTCCTTTAGTCAGACATGTTTCACTGACGGATTATTTTACACATCCTGTCAGATGGGACCTACAGTATAACAATAGCACAAGTAAAATCTGGTATTTGACCTCTGGTCTTGAAAAATGAAGCCAAATGCGGAAGTGAAAAATCCTGCAGTTCGTCTAGTGTACCGTAAGTCACATACACACCACAGCCGTTTTTACAGCCTTGTACAAACGAAATAGGTCTGATTTGCTCTGTGTCATCATGGGCATATGCTGTACTGGGGTTGATTTTTCTTTTTAATCGGCTCCGTTTTGATTTTAGGAACGCAAAGTATTATCCACAAAGGCTTAAAACCCGCCTCAGCTCCAGCTCTCAGACTGTCATTAGGTTTACTGAAAGTTAGGCTGAGACAGGATTTCCAGCATGGCGGCTGCTGCTGATGAGCCTCCGTAGCCCCCCTGCAGTAACAGATGGGTGACGTCACTCAGGCTTCTTCCATTAATATTTACAGTCGATGATTTGAGCCTACAGAAACAGTTTAAATGTTTCCACACTCAAGATCTTGTATGTGTTTATGTACAAATGATGCAGTGCATTGCAAGAACAATCTATCTTCACAACAACAGTAAAAGACACATTTATAACTAAAGTGGGTCAAGGTTACAGAGTGATAATAACAAATCAGTAACAAATATAACCTCGTGTGAGAAAGTGTTGTGAGTCGTTAGAAGACATGAAAAGCTCTATAAATAAAGTTCGTATAGGTATTATTTTATCATCATTTTTATTTATCTAGTTTCATTTTTGGTAAATTTTTCAAGCGAAACAAATTGGTCTGTTTGATTTCTGTTTTACTTGAAAGACATAATAATGCTGGTATGCACAACAGACGTGTGTTGTATTGAGGGATAAACCTGAGCACCAGGAGAAAACCCATACACACAATGTTGTTTAGGATTGGCCTTTCAGAGTCCTATTCAGAATGTCACTTCAAGGCACTGTGACGTTTCGCCTTCAATAAGATTGTCGCAGAGGCATAATGGGGTGATGAAGTGAACCTGACTTATGGTCTTCAGAGGTAGCGACAGAGGAAGCGTAGCGGGGGAACAAAGCGCTATGTGTGTGTGCATGTCTGACTGTGTATGTGGGGTGGTAGCGTATTCCTGCAGGTGTTCCTTTGTTGGCAATTGGTGGAAGGGCGGTCCAACGCAGAACATCCTCTTTGTAATAAAATTCTATATTACTATCATCTTCGTAAGTTAATTTGAGTTTGTCCCCTTCTAAATGCTGTTTGATGGATCTTGTTTTTTGAGTAGCCAATCTAGGCAAAGGTTCCCCTGTGTCTTTAGTACAATATGAGGAACGCTGTACCCCAGGAGGAGGGTAAAGTATTCCTGCAGGTCTTTCTCTACTCTTAATGGACGGGAGGCAGGGTTTTTGCCGAAGGTCAATGTTTTCCTCGTATGTTAATTGCAGCTTGTTTTGTTCTTGCTTCTGTTTGATGGAGCGGGTTATCTCATTCCCAAATCTTGGCAGGACTTCTCCGGTAAGAGCGCTACAATATGAGGAATGCTGTGCCCCAGGAGGAGGGTAAGGTTTTCCTGCAGGTCTTTCTCTACTCTTAATGGACGGGAGGCAGGGTTTTTGCCGAAGGTCAATGTTTTCCTCGTATGTTAATTGCAGCTTTTTTTGTTCTTGCTTCTGTTTGATGGAGCGGGTTATCTCATTCCCAAATCTCGGCAGGACTTCTCCGGTAAGAGCGCTACAATATGAGGAATGCTGTGCCCCAGGAGGAGGGTAAGGTTTTCCTGCAGGTCTTTCTCTACTCTTAATGGACGGGAGGCAGGGTTTTTGCCGAAGGTCAATGTTTTCCTCGTATGTTAATTGCAGCTTGTTTTGTTCTTGCTTCTGTTTGATGGAGCGGGTTATCTCATTCCCAAATCTCGGCAGTACTTCTCCGGTAAGAGCGCTACAATATGAGGAATGCTGTGCCCCAGGAGAAGGGTTAGGTTTTCCTGCAGGTCTTTCTCTATTCTTAATGGACGGGAGGCAGGGTTTTTGCCGAAGGTCAATGTTTTCCTCGTATGTTAATTGCAGCTTGTTTTGTTCTTGCTTCTGTTTGATGGAGCGGGTTATCTCATTCCCAAATCTCGGCAGGACTTCTCCGGTAAGAGCGCTACAATATGAGGAATGCTGTGCCCCAGGAGAAGGGTTAGGTTTTCCTGCAGGTCTTTCTCTATTCTTCATGGACGGGAGGCAGGGTTTTTGCCGAAGGTCAATGTTTTCCTCGTATGTTAATTGCAGCTTGTTTTGTTCTTGCTTCTGTTTGATGGAGCGGGTTATCTCATTCCCAAATCTTGGCAGGACTTCTCCGGTAAGAGCGCTACAATATGAGGAATGCTGTGCCCCAGGAGGAGGGTAAGGTTTTCCTGCAGGTCTTTCTCTACTCTTAATGGACGGGAGGCAGGGTTTTTGCCGAAGGTCAATGTTTTCCTCGTATGTTAATTGCAGCTTGTTTTGTTCTTGCTTCTGTTTGATGGAGCGGGTTATCTCATTCCCATATCTCGGCAGGACTTCTCCGGTAAGAGCGCTACAATATGAGGAATGCTGTGCCCCAGGAGGAGGGTTAGGTTTTCCTGCAGGTCTTTCTCTACTCTTAATGGACGGGAGGCAGGGTTTTTGCCGAAGGTCAATGTTTTCCTCGTATGTTAATTGCAGCTTGTTTTGTTCTTGCTTCTGTTTGATGGAGCGGGTTATCTCATTCCCAAATCTTGGCAGGACTTCTCCGGTAAGAGCGCTACAATATGAGGAATGCTGTGTCCCAGGAGGAGGGTTAGGTTTTCCTGCAGGTCTTTCTCTACTCTTAATGGACGGGAGGCAGGGTTTTTGCCGAAGGTCAATGTTTTCCTCGTATGTTAATTGCAGCTTGTTTTGTTCTTGCTTCTGTTTGATGGAGCGGGTTATCTCATTCCCAAATCTCGGCAGGACTTCTCCGGTAAGAGCGCTACAATATGAGGAATGCTGTACCCCAGGAGGAGGGTTAGGTTTTCCTGCAGGTCTTTCTCTACTCTTAATGGACGGGAGGAAGGGTTTTTGCTGAAGGTCAATGTTTTCCACGTATGTTAATTGCAGCTTGTTCTGTTCTTGCTTCTGTTTGATGGAGCGGGTTATCTCATTCCCAAATCTCGGCAGGACTTCTCCGGTAAGAGCGCTACAATATGAGGAATGCTGTACCCCAGGAGGAGGGTAAGGTTTTCCTGCAGGTCTTTCTCTACTCTTAATGGACGGGAGGCAGGGTTTTTGCCGAAGGTCAATGTTTTCCACGTATGTTAATTGCAGCTTGTTCTGTTCTTGCTTCTGTTTGATGGAGCGGGTTATCTCATTCCCAAATCTCGGCAGGACTTCTCCGGTAAGAGCGCTACAATATGAGGAATGCTGTGCCCCAGGAGGAGGGTAAAGTATTCCTGCAGGTCTTTCTCTATTCTTAATTGGCGGGAGGCAGGGTTTTTGCCGAAGGTCAATGTTTTCTTCGTATGTTAATTGCAGCTTGTTCTGTTCTTGCTTCTGTTTGATGGAGCGGGTTATCTCATTCCCAAATCTCGGCAGGACTTCTCCGGTAAGAGCGCTACAATATGAGGAATGCTGTGCCCCAGGAGGAGGGTAAAGTATTCCTGCAGGTCTTTCTCTACTCTTAATTGGCGGGAGGCAGGGTTTTTGCCGAAGGTCAATGTTTTCCTCGTATGTTAATTGCAGCTTGTTTTGTTCTTGCTTCTGTTTGATGGAGCGGGTTTTCTCAGTCCCAAATCTCGGCAGAACTTCTCCGGTAAGAGCGTTACAATATGAGGAATGCTCTACCCCAGAAGGAAGGCAATGTTTTCCTGCAGGCGGTTCCTTTTTGGAAATAGGTGGGATGCACAGCTGCTGCAGATCATTCTTACCATTTTTGGCATTGAGTATGGCAAAACGTCCAGTGTCTGCAGCTTTCTTAAGTTCACACTGAACATAATCCTCCAACTCCTTCTCTCTCTCAGCAAAATGTTCAGAGATCTTCTTTTCAGCATCCTGGTGCTCCTCTCTTAGTTTTTCCAGACGGGCATTTTTTTCAGCTATTAATTTAACATTCAGGTCTCTATACTTAATGTTATTTTCCTTGATTGCTTTGGCCTTTCGTTTTTCTTCCTCAAGAAACAACCTGTCCGCTTCCTTCGCGGCCTGGTGCAAGACCAGCTCTTCCTGTTTCTCAGCCCTCTTGATCTGCTCTTTCTCACGGATCTTTGTTTCCCTGTGAGCAGCAATAGACGCGAGCTCTTCGGCCTTCTTTCTCTCCTTCTCTTTTTGTTTTTTGGCTGCTGCTGCTTTTTGTTCAGCCACTTTCTTGGACAGTTGCGCCTCCTCTTTCATGGTCAAGGAGGTGGCCTGCTGTTTTTTCATAACTGCCAATTTATCTTTTGTGACATCTAGTATCACCTGTCTCTGTTCAAACGTTTCTTGTTTGGCAGCATTTATATGCAGCTGCTTCACTTTTATTTCGAGATGACTACGTTCTGTTTTCAAATCCTCCAAATTTGACTTTTGGTCCTCCCTTTCTCTGTACAGTTTTTTCTGAGAGATTTCCTCAAGTCGCTCTTTGTGATAAATTTTCTTTAACTCTGCTCTTTTTATGGCCTGATGTTTCTTCTCCTGCACATGTAAATCATCAAGAGCACGGAGTTTCTCTCTCTCTTCTTTATCAGACTGTATTTCTTTTAGCCTCAACATTTGTTTCTGCTTCATTTTCTCAATGTTATCGTGAGTCTGTTTGAGCACTTTCTGTACCTGAAGAGATGTATCATTGTCTTTTCTCAGCTCCTCCTCCACTTTCAGCCTCAATTCCTCTTCATACTGTCTTTTTTGTTCTTCAGCGATACTCTGTCGTTCTCTCTTAAATTTAATCAGTTTCTCGTTCTCCTCCTGCACATGAGTGTATGTTAGGTCACTGTTGAATTTTCTGACAGAATCTCTGGTCAAAAACCTCTGATAATTGGCTTTGTCGAGGGCTTGCTGAACATCCTTTTTCTTCTGCTTCACCTCTTCTGCAGCAATCCTATTGAAATAGTCCTGTTTTTCTTGTTCCTTACGCTGGATATCTGCCGCTATCGCCTCCATTTTGGCTATTTGGGGTCGATTCTTCCCTTTGGGAAACTTGCACAGTTTGGGAACCCCATCTTGCATTGTGCACTGTTTCCCCATGGGCTTTGATGAAGACTGGATCCTTTCCCAGTCAGCCTGGGTCAAAACAGCTACTGTTGGTTCAGGCATGTTGTTGACTGTCTAAAAGTTTTGACAATATTACTCTCAGTATTCTTAGATAAATATTGCCTTGTGTTTTTTGATGCTGATGTTGCCTGAGTCCGTGTTGTCGTCTCCTCTTTGTGTCTCAGTATGTCTCTCTGTTCAGCCTTTATGACCTGTGTACAGAATCTGATGACATCATCAAGTCCTTTGATCTATGATGTCATAATATAAAGGCATTCTTTAAATCATTCTGTTAGGCCTCGGTTACCTAGGTTACTGTGCTGCACATGTGAAGTTTTTTTGTTTTTATATAGAGAGACCATAGACTGTAAATATTAATGGCAACAGCCATCTGTTACGGCAGGGGGCTACTGGGGCTCATCGGCAGCCGCCGTAGGGATATGGGATTAATATACTATCTTTATTCAAGAGCATGTTTTTTTTCTTAAGAACGGGTTTTTAAGTTTTGAGAGCAATACTTATTGATTTTACATTCAGATGTTTTCATTCTTTCTCTCTTTGTACTCAAATAGTTGCTGCTTGTGCTTAAATTTTCTCTGTTTTTGCTCTAAATGTTTGCTTGCTCTCAGATTCCCGCGCTCACTTCAGACCGCAGCTGCTCGCAGCTGAAACTTCTGTTCTCGTACTTTTTTTCTCTGCGCGCTCGGGTCTTTATCTGCTCTTGGATTTCTTCTGCACTCTCGGATTTTATGAGGAATCAACCAATAGAAAACGGGTACAGGATCGGCCAATCATGTCCACGCCGCTCTATTGCTGGAGAGTTCGCTATACTGATTAGAGCAGTGGTTCTCAAACTATGGTACGCGTACCACCGGTGGTACTTGGGCTCCCTGTGGTGGTACGCAAAGAAATCTCCACAATATAAAAAAAAAAACCTGTTCAGCATAAAACGACATTTTTTTTTGACATACTCTTATCTTATCTGTCTTGTATCTATTGAGTTGTATTTATATCAAATGTGTTTTCCCCTCTAAATTAATCTAGTTTTTGCAACAAACAACTTTAATCTGCCCAAAATTGTTTGTGCTCAGAAGCACACAAATAATGCTTTTTTTTTGTTAAATACAACTTACTTTTATCTACAAACCAAATAGACTATCAGCATAAGGCAGGATTTGTAACCTTTTAAATGTCGCATGTTCATTTACAATATCTGTCGGCTTTTTTAGTGCGCCGTTTTTTACTGCTGCTCCACGTCTCCTGTTTCTAAAACACATTCTACAATAATGAAACATACATAACTTTTAGTCTATTATATTGTTGGATATATTAGGCTATGCATTTTAATAAAAACACTGCAAAAAAAGGAGATAAACACCGATGCTCCTCCTCCTCTCCTCAACTGGGTTTGTTTCCCCGACATAGAGGAAATCATTGACCAACACACACACGTCAAAAACAACAACAACAACAACAACAACACGGCTGTCTATGGGCATGACAAACTATATAGCCTACAAAAAGAACTCAGAACTCCATAACGCAGCGGCGAACAAACAAACAGATGAACAAATGAACGATCAGCACCTCGGACAGCGCCGCGGCACGTAATGCACATACCTGCGGCAAAAGTGCTCAACCTTTACGGTGCACTTCCCACTCACAGGGCGCGGTTAGAGGTATAAATGCTCAGAAATCTTGTGTGTTTTATTTTAGTTACACATAGGCTTCAGAAAACATACAGGACACATATTTAAGAAAAGTCATAGGATGAGAGGCTCGTACGTTTTTATTTTAAAATAGTTATTTGTATTATAAAAAGCCAAACCGTCCGGCAGACGGTCTTGGTGGTTCTAGTGTTAACACTCCTCAGGAGTCGAGAGGGATTTTTGCTATGTTGAACGCCGAGACTTATAATACAGAGGCTCTGTTTGCACAGAGCCTGCGGAGAGTGCAGTGCGCCTGCACTCTCTCTCTCTCTCCCCTGCTCCCTCTCTCACCTACTCCCTCTCTCTCTCTCTCCCCCGCTCCCTCTCTCTCTTTCCCCCTCTCTCTCTCTCTCTCTCTCCCCTGCTCCCTCTCGCTCTCTCTCCCCTGCTCCCTCTCTCTCTCTCCCCCGCTCCCTCTCTCCCCTGCTCCTTCTCTCTCTCTCTCTCTCCCCACTCCCTCTCGCTCTCTCTCTCCCCGCTCCCTCTCTCCCCTGCTCCCTCCCTCTCTCTTAGCAATTTTATGAATAAATGAAAAATTAAATAAGAACAGGTGGGATATATACTTGGGCCCAGGTATCGTGTTTGTGTGGGAAACACTGGAGATTAAATATTCTCAAACAGGTTGTTGGTATAAAGTTTTCATTTTTATTGTGCTGTACTTTTTTTTGGATTTGGGCAAACGTCAGAGTTGTGTTAGTTTAAGTGCCAGTTCTAGCACTAGCCCTTTGTAGTCCTATAGTGTGGCTGCCAACAGTCAATAATAAATAACCTCCTGCATAAAATGTGTGTAGAAATAGGCCTACAGTGTATTTTAACATCTACCATAATGGTGGTACTTGGAGAGCCAAATATTTTCGGAGGTGGTACGCAGTCTAAAAAGTTTGAGAACCACTGACCTACACAGCATATTAGGTTCAGTTAAGTTTATGTTAAGAACTGAAGGATAATTATTACACAAAGTTTGTTTTTTAATGTCGACATTTACGTGGAGTATAACATTCATCATAACGTCAGATAACCATATTTATAGTCTGCGGATAACCACCGAGGTGAACCTTTAGCTTCTAACATCACACAAACTCATTATTTTCAACAACAACATTTTAATAACAAACATTTCTAACAATTCAGAATGACTTTTCCCCAGTTTAATAGTGCTGGCTAGATATGTTAACATTAGCATCTTTGGCATGAATGGGGCTAAACCAGTGGTTCCCAAAGTGGGGGTCGGGACCCCAAGGTGGGTCGCCAGCGACCAAGAGGAGGGTCGCGAGATGCCTTCCATAAAAAATTAAAAGTGCATAAATATATCTTTTTTTTATGACCAACATTTTTATTGTTTTTCAAATTTTTTACAACAGTATAATACCAGGCAACAAATGATATAGAACAATACCCAACGAGGGTAACACTATCAATGCAAGACAAAATAAAACCCCAAAAAAAAACAGACCTGACAAACAAAAATTATAATTAACTTAAATTAAATGCAGGAATAAAGCAGGACGAAAAAAATATATGTAAATAAATAAAAACGTAAAAATTAAAAATAACAAAATTCCACAACCACAACATGATTGTTTCAGATTATGCTGCATGGAAGTGTTAAGTTGTCCACCTTTCACAGAAAATTGTGTTTCCATAAGATTTACAGGGGGCTGTCAGCCTACATCACCAAACCAAGATGTGTCAAGCCTGCTAGGCTTAGTGAATCAGCGGCACGCTGCTAATAATTTCCAGTCAAAAGAGAGAAGTGATGACTGCTGTTTAGCAGAGAAGTTAAGATCCTGTGACAACATTAATATATTTTCCCCATTTAGCATTGAATAAGTCTAATCGGTCTACCATCCTATATGTTAATTCTTCAAAGGCTGCCACTATACTTAATTGAGTGAACCAAAGGCTGGACGGAGGGAGTTCTGCCGCCATCCATTCTCTAACTAGGAGCTTCCGGCCCAGCATGATGGCCGTATGGATCCACCCCGCCTGAGATCGAGGGATCCCGCTTAAAGGTGTAGAGTCCCCCAGTATGTATAGGCTAGGTATGAATGGAATGTCCTGCCCCACGACCGATTTAATGTTCTCATGGATTGCTGTCCACCATCTCTGAGCTTTGGGGCAGGACCATATCACATGGGTTAGTGTGCCCAGGGTCTCACCACATCTCCAGCACGCTGGGTCATCTTTTAACCCCGCCTTATGTAATTTTGCAGGGGTCCAATAAACTCTATTTAGAATTTTAAATTGTATTAACCTGGTCTTAATCTCCCGAGATGATTTTGGGGGATTTTGCAGAATAGAACTCCATTCATCATCACTAAATAACTTCTTAAGGTCAGTCTCCCATGTCTGCCTGAGGCTCCCTGTGTGATCTCCCGACCTGTCCAGCAAAGCAGAGTAGTATTTTGAGGCTTCCTTACCCTTACCAAAGGCATAAAGTATCTCCTTAAGAATATCAGGTTTTGAGAGAGTCACCCGAGGGTCCGGAACAGCCTGGTTGAGTAAATGTCTTATTTGGAGATACTGCCAGAATTGATTCTGAGATATACCATATCTATTTTCCAAAATCTTTGCAAGAATCTTACAATCCTGCCCAATTAGGGATATGGGCCTATAGCTCTTACAGTCTGTAGGTTCCTTATCCTTCTTTAAAATCAAAGTTATCAGAGCCTCATTTAGTGTCAGAGGTAAGATGCCAACTCTAAGTGATTCGACATACATGTCTAACAGGAGGGGTGAGAGCTCCTCCACATATGTTTTAAAAAATTCGGCTGTGAAGCCATCCAAACCTGGAGCTTTGTTGTTTGGTAATTTTTTAATGACCTCAATTATTTCTTCTACTGTAATGGGGTCATCTAATACTTTTTGTTGCTCCTCTGAAATGGAGGGAAGATGTAAATTTGCTAAAAATGAATTGATTTCTTCGTTTTCGGCCACCAACTCAGTTGCGTAGAAGTCCCTATAATAAGATTTAAAAGTATTATTGATTTCTTCACTGTCAGAATGGAGCTGACCGTTGGAGTCCTTAATAGCTGGGATCATACATGCCAGCTCCTTAAGTTTAATGTATCTGGCCAGCATTTTCCCAGCCTTATCTCCTTCCTCGAATTGTTTTTGACGGACTCTAAAAAGAGAAAATTCCACCTTCTTGGATTCAATCGAATTATATTCGTACTTCAATCTAGAGAGCAGCATTAAATTGGAAGAGGACATATCTAACTTAAATTTGTCCTCAGCCTCCTTAATTTTCACCTCTAAAGCCATTTGTGTACATCTAGCTACCCTCTTCTTCCTGGATGCATGTTGTATAATGTGACCCCTAAGAACTGCTTTCAGGGTCTCCCACAGTATTCCTGCTGATGGGGAGCTTGGGGAATTATCATCTATGAAGTGGACTATCTCATCTCTGAGCAACTCTTTAAAGCCGGACTCTAATAATAAGCTGGAGTTAAGTCTCCACCTCGGAGTTCTATGTGCTCTGGTGAAAGGGGTAATTTTTAAGTCAATGTGGGCTTGGTCAGATATTAAAATGCTACCTATAGTGGATGAAGTAACAGATGAGACAATGTTATGTGATACAAAGAAATAATCATGTCTGGAAAATACGTTATGTGGATGCGAATAAAATGTATAATCATTTGCTGTGGGGTTCAATAATCTCCAGATATCCAGACTGGTTTACAAGCTAACGCTAAACAAGCTAGGTCCGTAAATATAAATACCGACACATGAGTATGCAGTAAATATAACACTACTATATCACTTACCGGAAAAAACTGAAGCATCCACTTCTTGGATGGTCTGTTAACCGCACAGCAAGCCATGTATGTTGTCAGATATGTGTTAAACAAACTCTCCAAACGAAGTAAAAAAGACGAGAAATCAGACGGATCAAGCTGCTAGCCTCCTGACCTGCTGAACTGACAGATGCAGCGCGCAGAGCTGTCAATCAAATCTACCACAACCCTGATATGGGCATAGCCGTTTTCCTTAATAAAATAACATCCGACGAGTTATAAAAAAAAAGTCCATCCTCCCCGTCTTTTGTCTGCTCCACCTTTCAGAAAATGTGTGCTCAAACAGGCCGTTTGGAGATTTTCCCTTCATGACATCACAAAGGGCAGTAGCCCCTCCCCCAGGTGGGTGACGCTCCCACAGCTAGGTGTTTGTTCTGCCCTCTGAGTCTGCCTTCTCACCATAAACAATAGGGCATGGAGCGAGAAAGCCAGAGACACCCGAGCCCTTCCAGAGAAGGGGCGTGGTCAGACACAGCTCATTTACATTTAAAGGTACAGACACAGAAACAGCCTGTTCTGAGCAGGGCTGAAATAGAGGGGTTTATAGGCATGATCAAATACAGGATCAGAGTTGATTTAGAACAAGAAACTTCATAGACATGTCTAGGGGAGCTCTGATACTTATTTAAACTGGTTGAAAAGGAGGATAATATGGGACCTTTAAGGTTTCATTTTGGTATTTTTGTGCCTTTATCAGAGACAGGACAGTAAATAGAGCCAGACATCAAGGAGAGTGGGGAATGACATTCAGGAAAGGAGCCACAGGTCGAATTTGAATCCGGCCGCCCGCCTACAGGATCACACATGGGGTGCACTACACGCACCAATCACCAGGCTGTATTAGAGAGACAGAACAGTTGATAGACTCATACATTTGGGAGATAGAGAGAGTTGGGAATGACATGCAGGAAAGGAGCCACAGGTTGAATTCGAACCTGGTCCCGTTTTGAGGACAGTCTCTGATCATGGGGTGCCTGCACTAACCGCTACCAGCACCCCTTCACCTGACAAGTACAGAGAAAACACATATTGTTTCAATATAAAAAACATAAATGTAGACCTGCTTTGCTTGTAATAAGTAAAAATATCTGCCAAATGGGCAAGCAAATCTTAATTGTCTTATAAGAAGTTCTAACTCGTTTACATCTCATGTCAAGATTCAAGAAGCAATATTTGGTAGCCCAATTGGAGGATAATTTTGCTTATTACAAGCAATGCAGACTTATTTTATGAAATACGTAGCTACAAATTGAGTTTTTGCAGTGAACATAAAATAAAAGAGACATATTATTGAGAAAAGGATAGCTTGTATACTTTTTAATATTTTAACTGAAGATCAAGGTGTGCTGGAAGTGTGTCAGCTTTACACTCTCCTTTGTGAGTTTTCATGAAAAACAGCATTGTGTCATGTTTAAGTGATTCAAATTAAAGTCAGGTTTTCAGTGGCTGACTGTCTGCTGGTGACTTGCATACAAACAGCCATCGATCAATAATAACACAGTGAAGGTTACATGGGCATAAGTTAGAGGCAGTGCACTGGTGGAACTTTTGGGAATTTTTTATGGGAGTCCTTTAGTCAGACATGTTTCACTGACGGATTATTTTACACATCCTGTCAGATGGGACCTACAGTATAACAATAGCACAAGTAAAATCTGGTATTTGACCTCTGGTCTTGAAAAATGAAGCCAATACGGAAGTGAAAAATCCTGCAGTACGTCTAGTGTACCGTAAGTCACATACACACCACAGCCGTTTTTACAGCCTTGTACAAACGAAATAGGTCTGATTTGCTCTGTGTCATCATGGGCATATGCTGTACTGGGGTTGATTTTTCTTTTTAATCGGCTCCGTTTTGATTTTAGGAACGCAAAGTATTATCCATAGTTAAGTGCGTAGCTGGGCGGTTTGTCACAAAGGCTTAAAACCCGCCTCAGCTCCAGCTCTCAGACTGTCATTAGGTTTACTGAAAGTTAGGCTGAGACAGGATTTCCAGCATGGCGGCTGCTGCTGATGAGCCTCCGTAGCCCCCCTGCAGTAACAGATGGGTGACGTCACTCAGGCTTCTTCCATTAATATTTACAGTCGATGATTTGAGCCTACAGAAACAGTTTAAATGTTTCCACACTCAAGATCTTGTATGTGTTTATGTACAAATGATGCAGTGCATTGCAAGAACAATCTATCTTCACAACAACAGTAAAAGACATATTTATAACTAAAGTGGGTCAAGGTTACAGAGTGATAATAACAAATCAGTAACAAATATAACCTCATGTGTGAGAAAGTGTTGTGAGTTATTAGAAGACATGAAAAGCTCTATAAATAAAGTTTGTATAGGTATTATTTTTTCATCATTTTTATTTATCTAGTTTCATTTTTGGTAAATTTTTCAAGCGAAACAAATTGGTCTGTTTGATTTCTGTTTTACTTGAAAGACATAATAATGCTGGTATGCACAACAGACGTGTGTTGTATTGAGGGATAAACCTGAGCACCAGGAGAAAACCCATACACACAATGTTGTTTAGGATTGGCCTTTCAGAGTCCTATTCAGAATGCCACTTCAAGGCACTGTGACGTTTCGCCTTCAATAAGATTGTCGCAGAGGCATAATGGGGGGATGAAGTGAACCTGCCTTACGGTCTTCAGAGGTAGTGACAGAGGTGTTACAGGGGTGAGCTGGATCAGCTGAGCCGGCGGGGGAACACAGCGCTATGTGTATGTGCATGTCTGACTGTGTGTATGTGGGGTGGTAGCGTATTCCTGCAGGTGTTCCTTTGTTGGCAATTGGTGGAATTAAATTCTATATTACTATCATCTTCGTAAGTTAATTTGAGTTTGTCCCCTTCTAAATGCTGTTTGATGGATCTTGTTTTTTGAGTAGCCAATCTAGGCAAAGGTTCCCCTGTGTCTTTAGTACAATATGAGGGTTGCTCTACCCCAGGAGGAGGGTAAAGTTTTCCTGCAGGTCTTTCTCTACTCTTAATGGGCGGGAGGCAGGGTTTTTGCCGAAGGTCAGGGTTTTCCTCGTATGTTAATTGCAGCTTGTTCTGTTCTTGCTTCTGTTTGATGGAGCGGGTTTTCTCATTCCATTCAAGAGCGTTACAATATGAGGAATGCTCTACCCCAGAAGGAAGGCAATGTTTTCCTGCAGGCGGTTCCTTTTTGGAAATAGGTGGGATGCACAGCTGCTGCAGATCATTCTTGCCATTTTTGGCATTGAGTATGGCAAAACGTCCAGTGTCTGCAGCTTTCTTAAGTTCACACTGAACATAATCCTCCAACTCCTTTTCTCTCTCAGCAAAATGTTCAGAGATCTTCTTTTCAGCATCCTGGTGCTCCTCTCTTAGTTTTTCCAGACGGGCATTTTTTTCAGCTATTAATTTAACATTCAGGTCTCTATACTTAATGTTCTTTTCCTTGATTGCTTTGGCCTTTCGTTTTTCTTCCTCAAGAAACAACCTGTCCGCTTCCTTCGCGGCCTGGTGCAAGACCAGCTCTTCCTGTTTCTCAGCCCTCTTGATCTGCTCTTTCTCACGGATCTTTGTTTCCCTGTGAGCAGCAATAGACGCGAGCTCTTCGGCCTTCTTTCTCTCCTTCTCTTTTTGTTTTTTGGCTGCTGCTGCTTTTTGTTCAGCCACTTTCTTGGACAGTTGCGCCTCCTCTTTCATGATCAAGGAGGTGGCCTGCTGTTTTTTCATAACTGCCAATTTATCTTTTGTGACATCTAGTATCACCTGTCTCTGTTCAAACATTTCTTGTTTGGCAGCATTTATATGCAGCTGCTTCACTTTTATTTCGAGATGACTACGTTCTGTTTTCAAATCCTCCAAATTTGACTTTTGGTCCTCCCTTTCTCTGTACAGTTTTTTCTGAGCGATTTCCTCAAGTCGCTCTTTGTGATAAATTTTCTTTAACTCTGCTCTTTTTATGGCCTGATGTTTCTTCTCCTGCACATGTAAATCATCAAGAGCACGGAGTTTCTCTCCCTCTTCTTTATCAGACTGTATTTCTTTTAGCCTCAACATTTGTTTCTGCTTCATTTTCTCAATGTTATCGTGAGTCTGTTTGAGCACTTTCTGTACCTGAAGAGATGTATCATTTTTGTCTTTTCTCAGCTCCTCCTCCACTTTCAGCCTCAATTCCTCTTCATACTGTCTTTTTTGTTCTTCAGCGATACTCTGTCGTTCTCTCTTAAATTTAATCAGTTTCTCGTTCTCCTCCTGCACATGAGTGTATGTTAGGTCACTGTTGAATTTTCTGACAGAATCTCTGGTCAAAAACCTCTGATAATTGGCTTTGTCGAGGGCTTGCTGAACATCCTTTTTCTTCTGCTTCACCTCTTCTGCAGCAATCCTATTGAAATAGTCCTGTTTTTCTTGTTCCTTACGCTGGATATCTGCCGCTATCGCCTCCATTTTGGCTATTTGGGGTCGATTCTTCCCTTTGGGAAACTTGCACAGTTTGGGAACCCCATCTTGCATTGTGCACTGTTTCCCCATGGGCTTTGATGAAGACTGGATCCTTTCCCAGTCAGCCTGGGTCAAAACAGCTACTGTTGGTTCAGGCATGTTGTTGACTGTCTAAAAGTTTTGACAATATTACTCTCAGTATTCTTAGATAAATATTGCCTTGTGTTTTTTGATGCTGATGTTGCCAATATTAATGGCAACAGCCATCTGTTACGGCAGGGGGCTACTGGGGCTCATCGGCAGCCGCCGTAGGGATATGGGTTTAATATACTATCTTTATTCAAGAGCATGTTTTTTTTCTTAAGAACGGGTTTTTAAGTTTTGAGAGCAATACTTATTGATTTTACATTCAGATGTTTTCATTCTTTCTCTCTTTGTACTCAAATAGTTGCTGCTTGTGCTTAAATTTTCTCTGTTTTTGCTCTAAATGTTTGCTTGCTCTCAGATTCCCGCGCTCACTTCAGACCGCAGCTGCTCGCAGCTGAAACTTCTGTTCTCGTACTTTTTTTCTCTGCGCGCTCGGGTCTTTATCTGCTCTTGGATTTCTTCTGCACTCTCGGATTTTATGAGGAATCAACCAATAGAAAACGGGTACAGGATCGGCCAATCATGTCCACGCCGCTCTATTGCTGGAGAGTTCGCTATACTGATTAGAGCAGTGGTTCTCAAACTATGGTACGCGTACCACCGGTGGTACTTGGGCTCCCTGTGGTGGTACGCAAAGAAATCTCCACAATATAAAAAAAAAAACCTGTTCAGCATAAAACGACATTTTTTTTTGACATACTCTTATCTTATCTGTCTTGTATCTATTGAGTTGTATTTATATCAAATGTGTTTTCCCCTCTAAATTAATCTAGTTTTTGCAACAAACAACTTTAATCTGCCCAAAATTGTTTGTGCTCAGAAGCACACAAATAATGCTTTTTTTTTGTTAAATACAACTTACTTTTATCTACAAACCAAATAGACTATCAGCATAAGGCAGGATTTGTAACCTTTTAAATGTCGCATGTTCATTTACAATATCTGTCGGCTTTTTTAGTGCGCCGTTTTTTACTGCTGCTCCACGTCTCCTGTTTCTAAAACACATTCTACAATAATGAAACATACATAACTTTTAGTCTATTATATTGTTGGATATATTAGGCTATGCATTTTAATAAAAACACTGCAAAAAAAGGAGATAAACACCGATGCTCCTCCTCCTCTCCTCAACTGGGTTTGTTTCCCCGACATAGAGGAAATCATTGACCAACACACACACGTCAAAAACAACAACAACAACAACAACAACAACACGGTTGTCTATGGGCATGACAAACTATATAGCCTACAAAAAGAACTCAGAACTCCATAACGCAGCGGCGAACAAACAAACAGATGAACAAATGAACGATCAGCACCTCGGACAGCGCCGCGGCACGTAATGCACATACCTGCGGCAAAAGTGCTCAACCTTTACGGTGCACTTCCCACTCACAGGGCGCGGTTAGAGGTATAAATGCTCAGAAATCTTGTGTGTTTTATTTTAGTTACACATAGGCTTCAGAAAACATACAGGACACATATTTAAGAAAAGTCATAGGATGAGAGGCTCGTACGTTTTTATTTTAAAATAGTTATTTGTATTATAAAAAGCCAAACCGTCCGGCAGACGGTCTTGGTGGTTCTAGTGTTAACACTCCTCAGGAGTCGAGAGGGATTTTTGCTATGTTGAACGCCGAGACTTATAATACAGAGGCTCTGTTTGCACAGAGCCTGCGGAGAGTGCAGTGCGCCTGCACTCTCTCTCTCTCTCCCCTGCTCCCTCTCTCGCCTACTCCCTCTCTCTCTCTCTCCCCCGCTCCCTCTCTCTCTTTCCCCCTCTCTCTCTCTCTCTCTCTCCCCTGCTCCCTCTCGCTCTCTCTCCCCTGCTCCCTCTCTCTCTCTCCCCCGCTCCCTCTCTCCCCTGCTCCTTCTCTCTCTCTCTCTCTCCCCACTCCCTCTCGCTCTCTCTCTCCCCGCTCCCTCTCTCCCCTGCTCCCTCCCTCTCTCTTAGCAATTTTATGAATAAATGAAAAATTAAATAAGAACAGGTGGGATATATACTTGGGCCCAGGTATCGTGTTTGTGTGGGAAACACTGGAGATTAAATATTCTCAAACAGGTTGTTGGTATAAAGTTTTCATTTTTATTGTGCTGTACTTTTTTTTGGATTTGGGCAAACGTCAGAGTTGTGTTAGTTTAAGTGCCAGTTCTAGCACTAGCCCTTTGTAGTCCTATAGTGTGGCTGCCAACAGTCAATAATAAATAACCTCCTGCATAAAATGTGTGTAGAAATAGGCCTACAGTGTATTTTAACATCTACCATAATGGTGGTACTTGGAGAGCCAAATATTTTCGGAGGTGGTACGCAGTCTAAAAAGTTTGAGAACCACTGACCTACACAGCATATTAGGTTCAGTTAAGTTTATGTTAAGAACTGAAGGATAATTATTACACAAAGTTTGTTTTTTAATGTCGACATTTACGTGGAGTATAACATTCATCATAACGTCAGATAACCATATTTACAGTCTGCGGATAACCACCGAGGTGAACCTTTAGCTTCTAACATCACACAAACTCATTATTTAACACTATCAATGCAAGACAAAATAAAACAAAAAAAAAAAACAGACCTGACAAACAAAAATTATAATTAACTTAAATTAAATGCAGGAATAAAGCAGGACGAAAAAAATATATGTAAATAAATAAAAACGTAAAAATTAAAAATAACAAAATTCCACAACCACATGATTTTTTCAGATTATGCTGCATGGAAGTGTTAAGTTGTCCACCTTTCACAGAAAATTGTGTTTCCATAAGATTTACAGGGGGCTGTCAGCCTACATCACCAAACCAAGATGTGTCAAGCCTGCTAGGCTTAGTGAATCAGCGGCACGCTGCTAATAATTTCCAGTCAAAAGAGAGAAGTGATGACTGCTGTTTAGCAGAGAAGTTAAGATCCTGTGACAACATTAATATATTTTCCCCATTTAGCATTGAATAAGTCTAATCGGTCTACCATCCTATATGTTAATTCTTCAAAGGCTGCCACTATACTTAATTGAGTGAACCAAAGGCTGGACGGAGGGAGTTCTGCCGCCATCCATTCTCTAACTAGGAGCTTCCGGCCCAGCATGATGGCCGTATGGATCCACCCCGCCTGAGATCGAGGGATCCCGCTTAAAGGTGTAGAGTCCCCCAGTATGTATAGGCTAGGTATGAATGGAATGTCCTGCCCCACGACCGATTTAATGTTCTCATGGATTGCTGTCCACCATCTCTGAGCTTTGGGGCAGGACCATATCACATGGGTTAGTGTGCCCAGGGTCTCACCACATCTCCAGCACGCTGGGTCATCTTTTAACCCCGCCTTGTGTAATTTTGCAGGGGTCCAATAAACTCTATTTAGAATTTTAAATTGTATTAACCTGGTCTTAATCTCCCGAGATGATTTTGGGGGATTTTGCAGAATAGAACTCCATTCATCATCACTAAATAACTTCTTAAGGTCAGTCTCCCATGTCTGCCTGAGGCTCCCTGTGTGATCTCCCGACCTGTCCAGCAAAGCAGAGTAGTATTTCGAGGCTTCCTTACCCTTACCAAAGGCATAAAGTATCTCCTTAAGAATATCAGGTTTTGAGAGAGTCACCCGAGGGTCCGGAACAGCCTGGTTGAGTAAATGTCTTATTTGGAGATATTGCCAGAATTGATTCTGAGATATACCATATCTATTTTCCAAAATCTTTGCAAGAATCTTACAATCCTGCCCAATTAGGGATATGGGCCTATAGCTCTTACAGTCTGTAGGTTCCTTATCCTTCTTTAAAATCAAAGTTATCAGAGCCTCATTTAGTGTCGGAGGTAAGATGTCAACTCTAAGTGATTCGACATACATGTCTAACAGGAGGGGTGAGAGCTCCTCCACATATGTTTTAAAAAATTCGGCTGTGAAGCCATCCAAACCTGGAGCTTTGTTGTTTGGTAATTTTTGAATGACCTCAATTATTTCTTCTACTGTAATGGGGTCATCTAATACTTTTTGTTGCTCCTCTGAAATGGAGGGAAGATGTAAATTTGCTAAAAATGAATTGATTTCTTCGTTTTCGGCCACCAACTCAGTTGCGTAGAAGTCCCTATAATAAGATTTAAAAGTATTATTGATTTCTTCACTGTCAGAATGGAGCTGACCGTTGGAGTCCTTAATAGCTGGGATCATACATGCCAGCTCCTTAAGTTTAATGTATCTGGCCAGCATTTTCCCAGCCTTATCTCCTTCCTCGAATTGTTTTTGACGGACTCTAAAAAGAGAAAATTCCATCTTCTTGGATTCAATCGAATTATATTCGTACTTCAATCTAGAGAGCAGCATTAAATTGGAAGAGGACATATCTAACTTAAATTTGTCCTCAGCCTCCTTAATTTTCACCTCTAAAGCCATTTGTGTACATCTAGCTACCCTCTTCTTCCTGGATGCATGTTGTATAATGTGACCCCTAAGAACTGCTTTCAGGGTCTCCCACAGTATTCCTGCTGATGGGGAGCTTGGGGAATTATCATCTATGAAGTGGACTATCTCATCTCTGAGCAACTCTTTAAAGCCGGACTCTAATAATAAGCTGGAGTTAAGTCTCCACCTCGGAGTTCTATGTGCTCTGGTGAAAGGGGTAATTTTTAAGTCAATGTGGGCTTGGTCAGATATTAAAATGCTACCTATAGTGGATGAAGTAACAGATGAGACAATGTTATGTGATACAAAGAAATAATCATGTCTGGAAAATACGTTATGTGGATGCGAATAAAATGTATAATCATTTGCTGTGGGGTTCAATAATCTCCAGATATCCAGACTGGTTTACAAGCTAGGTCCGTAAATATAAATACCGACACATGAGTATGCAGTAAATATAACACTACTATATCACTTACCGGAAAAAACTGAAGCATCCACTTCTTGGATGGTCTGTTAACCGCACAGCAAGCCATGTATGTTGTCAGATATGTGTTAAACAAACTCTCCAAACGAAGTAAAAAAGACGAGAAATCAGACGGATCAAGCTGCTAGCCTCCTGACCTGCTGAACTGACAGATGCAGCGCGCAGAGCTGTCAATCAAATCTACCACAACCCTTATATGGGCATAGCCGTTTTCCTTAATAAAATAACATCCGACGAGTTATAAAAAAAAAGTCCATCCTCCCCGTCTTTTGTCTGCTCCACCTTTCAGAAAATGTGTGCTCAAACAGGCCGTTTGGAGATTTTCCCTTCATGACATCACAAAGGGCAGTAGCCCCTCCCCCAGGTGGGTGACGCTCCCACAGCTAGGTGTTTGTTCTGCCCTCTGAGTCTGCCTTCTCACCATAAACAATAGGGCATGGAGCGAGAAAGCCAGAGACACCCGAGCCCTTCCAGAGAGGGGGCGTGGTCAGACACAGCTCATTTACATTTAAAGGTACAGACACAGAAACAGCCTGTTCTGAGCAGGGCTGAAATAGAGGGGTTTATAGGCATGATCAAATACAGGATCAGAGTTGATTTAGAACAAGAAACTTCATAGACATGTCTAGGGGAGCTCTGATACTTATTTAAACTGGTTGAAAAGGAGGATAATATGGGACCTTTAAGGTTTCATTTTGGTATTTTTGTGCCTTTATCAGAGACAGGACAGTAAATAGAGCCAGACATCAAGGAGAGTGGGGAATGACATTCAGGAAAGGAGCCACAGGTCGAATTTGAATCCGGCCGCCCGCCTACAGGACCACACATGGGGTGCACTACACGCACCAATCACCAGGCTGTATTAGAGAGACAGAACAGTTGATAGACTCATACATTTGGGAGATAGAGAGAGTTGGGAATGACATGCAGGAAAGGAGCCACAGGTTGAATTCGAACCTGGTCCCGTTTTGAGGACAGTCTCTGATCATGGGGTGCCTGCACTAGCCGCTACCAGCACCCCTTCACCTGACAAGTACAGAGAAAACACATCTTGTTTCAATATAAAAAACATAAATGTAGACCTGCTTTGCTTGTAATAAGTAAAAATATCTGCCAAATGGGCAAGCAAATCTTAATTGTCTTATAAGAAGTTCTAACTCGTTTACATCTCAAGAAGCAATATTTGGTAGCCCAATTGGAGGATAATTTTGCTTATTACAAGCAATGCAGACTTATTTTATGAAATACGTAGCTACAAATTGAGTTTTTGCAGTGAACATAAAATAAAAGAGACATATTATTGAGAAAAGGATAGCTTGTAGACTTTTTAATATTTTAACTGAAGATCAAGGTGTGCTGGAGGTGTGGCTGTCTTGTAAAGTGTGTCAGCTTTACACTCTCCTTTGTGAGTTTTCATGAAAAACAGCATTGTGTCATGTTTAAGTGATTCAAATTAAAGTCAGGTTTTCAGTGGCTGACTGTCTGCTGGTGACTTGCATACAAACAGCCATCGATCAATAATAACACAGTGAAGGTTACATGGGCATAAGTTAGAGGCAGTGCACTGGTGGAACTTTTGGGAATTTTTTATGGGAGTCCTTTAGTCAGACATGTTTCACTGACGGATTATTTTACACATCCTGTCAGATGGGACCTACAGTATAACAATAGCACAAGTAAAATCTGGTATTTGACCTCTGGTCTTGAAAAATGAAGCCAAATGCGGAAGTGAAAAATCCTGCAGTTCGTCTAGTGTACCGTAAGTCACATACACACCACAGCCGTTTTTACAGCCTTGTACAAACGAAATAGGTCTGATTTGCTCTGTGTCATCATGGGCATATGCTGTACTGGGGTTGATTTTTCTTTTTAATCGGCTCCGTTTTGATTTTAGGAACGCAAAGTATTATCCACAAAGGCTTAAAACCCGCCTCAGCTCCAGCTCTCAGACTGTCATTAGGTTTACTGAAAGTTAGGCTGAGACAGGATTTCCAGCATGGCGGCTGCTGCTGATGAGCCTCCGTAGCCCCCCTGCAGTAACAGATGGGTGACGTCACTCAGGCTTCTTCCATTAATATTTACAGTCAATGATTTGAGCCTACAGAAACAGTTTAAATGTTTCCACACTCAAGATCTTGTATGTGTTTATGTACAAATGATGCAGTGCATTGCAAGAACAATCTATCTTCACAACAACAGTAAAAGACACATTTATAACTAAAGTGGGTCAAGGTTACAGAGTGATAATAACAAATCAGTAACAAATATAACCTCGTGTGAGAAAGTGTTGTGAGTCGTTAGAAGACATGAAAAGCTCTATAAATAAAGTTCGTATAGGTATTATTTTATCATCATTTTTATTTATCTAGTTTCATTTTTGGTAAATTTTTCAAGCGAAACAAATTGGTCTGTTTGATTTCTGTTTTACTTGAAAGACATAATAATGCTGGTATGCACAACAGACGTGTGTTGTATTGAGGGATAAACCTGAGCACCAGGAGAAAACCCATACACACAATGTTGTTTAGGATTGGCCTTTCAGAGTCCTATTCAGAATGTCACTTCAAGGCACTGTGACGTTTCGCCTTCAATAAGATTGTCGCAGAGGCATAATGGGGTGATGAAGTGAACCTGACTTATGGTCTTCAGAGGTAGCGACAGAGGAAGCGTAGCGGGGGAACAAAGCGCTATGTGTGTGTGCATGTCTGACTGTGTATGTGGGGTGGTAGCGTATTCCTGCAGGTGTTCCTTTGTTGGCAATTGGTGGAAGGGCGGTCCAACGCAGAACATCCTCTTTGTAATAAAATTCTATATTACTATCATCTTCGTAAGTTAATTTGAGTTTGTCCCCTTCTAAATGCTGTTTGATGGATCTTGTTTTTTGAGTAGCCAATCTAGGCAAAGGTTCCCCTGTGTCTTTAGTACAATATGAGGAACGCTGTACCCCAGGAGGAGGGTAAAGTATTCCTGCAGGTCTTTCTCTACTCTTAATGGACGGGAGGCAGGGTTTTTGCCGAAGGTCAATGTTTTCCTCGTATGTTAATTGCAGCTTGTTTTGTTCTTGCTTCTGTTTGATGGAGCGGGTTATCTCATTCCCAAATCTTGGCAGGACTTCTCCGGTAAGAGCGCTACAATATGAGGAATGCTGTGCCCCAGGAGGAGGGTAAGGTTTTCCTGCAGGTCTTTCTCTACTCTTAATGGACGGGAGGCAGGGTTTTTGCCGAAGGTCAATGTTTTCCTCGTATGTTAATTGCAGCTTGTTTTGTTCTTGCTTCTGTTTGATGGA
Organism: Labrus mixtus; assembly: GCF_963584025.1. Lineage (NCBI taxonomy): Eukaryota > Metazoa > Chordata > Actinopteri > Labriformes > Labridae > Labrus > Labrus mixtus. The sequence continues at coordinate 19,694,139 of NC_083632.1, forward strand.
GCGGGTTATCTCATTCCCAAATCTCGGCAGGACTTCTCCGGTAAGAGCGCTACAATATGAGGAATGCTGTGCCCCAGGAGGAGGGTAAGGTTTTCCTGCAGGTCTTTCTCTACTCTTAATTGACGGGAGGCAGGGTTTTTGCCGTAGGTCAATGTTTTCCTCGTATGTTAATTGCAGCTTGTTTTGTTCTTGCTTCTGTTTGATGGAGCGGGTTATCTCATTCCCAAATCTCGGCAGGACTTCTCCGGTAAGAGCGCTACAATATGAGGAATGCTGTGCCCCAGGAGAAGGGTTAGGTTTTCCTGCAGGTCTTTCTCTATTCTTAATGGACGGGAGGCAGGGTTTTTGCCGAAGGTCAATGTTTTCCTCGTATGTTAATTGCAGCTTGTTTTGTTCTTGCTTCTGTTTGATGGAGCGGGTTATCTCATTCCCAAATCTCGGCAGGACTTCTCCGGTAAGAGCGCTACAATATGAGGAATGCTGTGCCCCAGGAGAAGGGTTAGGTTTTCCTGCAGGTCTTTCTCTATTCTTCATGGACGGGAGGCAGGGTTTTTGCCGAAGGTCAATGTTTTCCTCGTATGTTAATTGCAGCTTGTTTTGTTCTTGCTTCTGTTTGATGGAGCGGGTTATCTCATTCCCAAATCTTGGCAGGACTTCTCCGGTAAGAGCGCTACAATATGAGGAATGCTGTGCCCCAGGAGGAGGGTAAGGTTTTCCTGCAGGTCTTTCTCTACTCTTAATGGACGGGAGGCAGGGTTTTTGCCGAAGGTCAATGTTTTCCTCGTATGTTAATTGCAGCTTGTTTTGTTCTTGCTTCTGTTTGATGGAGCGGGTTATCTCATTCCCAAATCTTGGCAGGACTTCTCCGGTAAGAGCGCTACAATATGAGGAATGCTGTGCCCCAGGAGGAGGGTAAGGTTTTCCTGCAGGTCTTTCTCTACTCTTAATGGACGGGAGGCAGGGTTTTTGCCGAAGGTCAATGTTTTCCTCGTATGTTAATTGCAGCTTGTTTTGTTCTTGCTTCTGTTTGATGGAGCGGGTTATCTCATTCCCATATCTCGGCAGGACTTCTCCGGTAAGAGCGCTACAATATGAGGAATGCTGTGCCCCAGGAGGAGGGTTAGGTTTTCTTGCAGGTCTTTCTCTACTCTTAATGGACGGGAGGCAGGGTTTTTGCCGAAGGTCAATGTTTTCCTCGTATGTTAATTGCAGCTTGTTTTGTTCTTGCTTCTGTTTGATGGAGCGGGTTATCTCATTCCCAAATCTTGGCAGGACTTCTCCGGTAAGAGCGCTACAATATGAGGAATGCTGTGTCCCAGGAGGAGGGTTAGGTTTTCCTGCAGGTCTTTCTCTACTCTTAATGGACGGGAGGCAGGGTTTTTGCCGAAGGTCAATGTTTTCCTCGTATGTTAATTGCAGCTTGTTTTGTTCTTGCTTCTGTTTGATGGAGCGGGTTATCTCATTCCCAAATCTCGGCAGGACTTCTCCGGTAAGAGCGTTACAATATGAGGAATGCTGTACCCCAGGAGGAGGGTTAGGTTTTCCTGCAGGTCTTTCTCTACTCTTAATGGACGGGAGGAAGGGTTTTTGCTGAAGGTCAATGTTTTCCACGTATGTTAATTGCAGCTTGTTCTGTTCTTGCTTCTGTTTGATGGAGCGGGTTATCTCATTCCCAAATCTCGGCAGGACTTCTCCGGTAAGAGCGTTACAATATGAGGAATGCTGTACCCCAGGAGGAGGGTTAGGTTTTCCTGCAGGTCTTTCTCTACTCTTAATGGACGGGAGGAAGGGTTTTTGCTGAAGGTCAATGTTTTCCACGTATGTTAATTGCAGCTTGTTCTGTTCTTGCTTCTGTTTGATGGAGCGGGTTATCTCATTCCCAAATCTCGGCAGGACTTCTCCGGTAAGAGCGCTACAATATGAGGAATGCTGTACCCCAGGAGGAGGGTAAGGTTTTCCTGCAGGTCTTTCTCTACTCTTAATGGACGGGAGGCAGGGTTTTTGCCGAAGGTCAATGTTTTCCACGTATGTTAATTGCAGCTTGTTCTGTTCTTGCTTCTGTTTGATGGAGCGGGTTATCTCATTCCCAAATCTCGGCAGGACTTCTCCGGTAAGAGCGCTACAATATGAGGAATGCTGTGCCCCAGGAGGAGGGTAAAGTATTCCTGCAGGTCTTTCTCTATTCTTAATTGGCGGGAGGCAGGGTTTTTGCCGAAGGTCAATGTTTTCTTCGTATGTTAATTGCAGCTTGTTCTGTTCTTGCTTCTGTTTGATGGAGCGGGTTATGTCATTCCCAAATCTCGGCAGGACTTCTCCGGTAAGAGCGCTACAATATGAGGAATGCTGTGCCCCAGGAGGAGGGTAAAGTATTCCTGCAGGTCTTTCTCTATTCCTAATTGGCGGGAGGCAGGGTTTTTGCCGAAGGTCAATGTTTTCCTCGTATGTTAATTGCAGCTTGTTTTGTTCTTGCTTCTGTTTGATGGAGCGGGTTTTCTCAGTCCCAAATCTCGGCAGAACTTCTCCGGTAAGAGCGTTACAATATGAGGAATGCTCTACCCCAGAAGGAAGGCAATGTTTTCCTGCAGGCGGTTCCTTTTTGGAAATAGGTGGGATGCACAGCTGCTGCAGATCATTCTTACCATTTTTGGCATTGAGTATGGCAAAACGTCCAGTGTCTGCAGCTTTCTTAAGTTCACACTGAACATAATCCTCCAACTCCTTCTCTCTCTCAGCAAAATGTTCAGAGATCTTCTTTTCAGCATCCTGGTGCTCCTCTCTTAGTTTTTCCAGACGGGCATTTTTTTCAGCTATTAATTTAACATTCAGGTCTCTATACTTAATGTTCTTTTCCTTGATTGCTTTGGCCTTTCGTTTTTCTTCCTCAAGAAACAACCTGTCCGCTTCCTTCGCGGCCTGGTGCAAGACCAGCTCTTCCTGTTTCTCAGCCCTCTTGATCTGCTCTTTCTCACGGATCTTTGTTTCCCTGTGAGCAGCAATAGACGCGAGCTCTTCGGCCTTCTTTCTCTCCTTCTCTTTTTGTTTTTTGGCTGCTGCTGCTTTTTGTTCAGCCACTTTCTTGGACAGTTGCGCCTCCTCTTTCATGGTCAAGGAGGTGGCCTGCTGTTTTTTCATAACTGCCAATTTATCTTTTGTGACATCTAGTATCACCTGTCTCTGTTCAAACGTTTCTTGTTTGGCAGCATTTATATGCAGCTGCTTCACTTTTATTTCGAGATGACTACGTTCTGTTTTCAAATCCTCCAAATTTGACTTTTGGTCCTCCCTTTCTCTGTACAGTTTTTTCTGAGAGATTTCCTCAAGTCGCTCTTTGTGATAAATTTTCTTTAACTCTGCTCTTTTTATGGCCTGATGTTTCTTCTCCTGCACATGTAAATCATCAAGAGCACGGAGTTTCTCTCTCTCTTCTTTATCAGACTGTATTTCTTTTAGCCTCAACATTTGTTTCTGCTTCATTTTCTCAATGTTATCGTGAGTCTGTTTGAGCACTTTCTGTACCTGAAGAGATGTATCATTGTCTTTTCTCAGCTCCTCCTCCACTTTCAGCCTCAATTCCTCTTCATACTGTCTTTTTTGTTCTTCAGCGATACTCTGTCGTTCTCTCTTAAATTTAATCAGTTTCTCGTTCTCCTCCTGCACATGAGTGTATGTTAGGTCACTGTTGAATTTTCTGACAGAATCTCTGGTCAAAAACCTCTGATAATTGGCTTTGTCGAGGGCTTGCTGAACATCCTTTTTCTTCTGCTTCACCTCTTCTGCAGCAATCCTATTGAAATAGTCCTGTTTTTCTTGTTCCTTACGCTGGATATCTGCCGCTATCGCCTCCATTTTGGCTATTTGGGGTCGATTCTTCCCTTTGGGAAACTTGCACAGTTTGGGAACCCCATCTTGCATTGTGCACTGTTTCCCCATGGGCTTTGATGAAGACTGGATCCTTTCCCAGTCAGCCTGGGTCAAAACAGCTACTGTTGGTTCAGGCATGTTGTTGACTGTCTAAAAGTTTTGACAATATTACTCTCAGTATTCTTAGATAAATATTGCCTTGTGTTTTTTGATGCTGATGTTGCCTGAGTCCGTGTTGTCGTCTCCTCTGTGTGTCTCAGTATGTCTCTCTGTTCAGCCTTTATGACCTGTGTACAGAATCTGATGACATCATCAAGTCCTTTGATCTATGATGTCATAATATAAAGGCATTCTTTAAATCATTCTGTTAGGCCTCGGTTACCTAGGTTACTGTTGCTGCACATGTGAAGTTTTTTTGTTTTTATATAGAGAGACCATAGACTGTAAATATTAATGGCAACAGCCATCTGTTACGGCAGGGGGCTACTGGGGCTCATCGGCAGCCGCCGTAGGGATATGGGATTAATATACTATCTTTATTCAAGAGCATGTTTTTTTTCTTAAGAACGGGTTTTTAAGTTTTGAGAGCAATACTTATTGATTTTACATTCAGATGTTTTCATTCTTTCTCTCTTTGTACTCAAATAGTTGCTGCTTGTGCTTAAATTTTCTCTGTTTTTGCTCTAAATGTTTGCTTGCTCTCAGATTCCCGCGCTCACTTCAGACCGCAGCTGCTCGCAGCTGAAACTTCTGTTCTCGTACTTTTTTTCTCTGCGCGCTCGGGTCTTTATCTGCTCTTGGATTTCTTCTGCACTCTCGGATTTTATGAGGAATCAACCAATAGAAAACGGGTACAGGATCGGCCAATCATGTCCACGCCGCTCTATTGCTGGAGAGTTCGCTATACTGATTAGAGCAGTGGTTCTCAAACTATGGTACGCGTACCACCGGTGGTACTTGGGCTCCCTGTGGTGGTACGCAAAGAAATCTCCACAATATAAAAAAAAAAACCTGTTCAGCATAAAACGACATTTTTTTTTGACATACTCTTATCTTATCTGTCTTGTATCTATTGAGTTGTATTTATATCAAATGTGTTTTCCCCTCTAAATTAATCTAGTTTTTGCAACAAACAACTTTAATCTGCCCAAAATTGTTTGTGCTCAGAAGCACACAAATAATGCTTTTTTTTTGTTAAATACAACTTACTTTTATCTACAAACCAAATAGACTATCAGCATAAGGCAGGATTTGTAACCTTTTAAATGTCGCATGTTCATTTACAATATCTGTCGGCTTTTTTAGTGCGCCGTTTTTTACTGCTGCTCCACGTCTCCTGTTTCTAAAACACATTCTACAATAATGAAACATACATAACTTTTAGTCTATTATATTGTTGGATATATTAGGCTATGCATTTTAATAAAAACACTGCAAAAAAAGGAGATAAACACCGATGCTCCTCCTCCTCTCCTCAACTGGGTTTGTTTCCCCGACATAGAGGAAATCATTGACCAACACACACACGTCAAAAACAACAACAACAACAACAACAACACGGCTGTCTATGGGCATGACAAACTATATAGCCTACAAAAAGAACTCAGAACTCCATAACGCAGCGGCGAACAAACAAACAGATGAACAAATGAACGATCAGCACCTCGGACAGCGCCGCGGCACGTAATGCACATACCTGCGGCAAAAGTGCTCAACCTTTACGGTGCACTTCCCACTCACAGGGCGCGGTTAGAGGTATAAATGCTCAGAAATCTTGTGTGTTTTATTTTAGTTACACATAGGCTTCAGAAAACATACAGGACACATATTTAAGAAAAGTCATAGGATGAGAGGCTCGTACGTTTTTATTTTAAAATAGTTATTTGTATTATAAAAAGCCAAACCGTCCGGCAGACGGTCTTGGTGGTTCTAGTGTTAACACTCCTCAGGAGTCGAGAGGGATTTTTGCTATGTTGAACGCCGAGACTTATAATACAGAGGCTCTGTTTGCACAGAGCCTGCGGAGAGTGCAGTGCGCCTGCACTCTCTCTCTCTCTCGCCTACTCCCTCTCTCTCTCTCTCCCCCGCTCCCTCTCTCTCTTTCCCCCTCTCTCTCTCTCTCTCTCTCCCCTGCTCCCTCTCGCTCTCTCTCCCCTGCTCCCTCTCTCTCTCTCCCCCGCTCCCTCTCTCCCCTGCTCCTTCTCTCTCTCTCTCTCTCCCCACTCCCTCTCGCTCTCTCTCTCCCCGCTCCCTCTCTCCCCTGCTCCCTCCCTCTCTCTTAGCAATTTTATGAATAAATGAAAAATTAAATAAGAACAGGTGGGATATATACTTGGGCCCAGGTATCGTGTTTGTGTGGGAAACACTGGAGATTAAATATTCTCAAACAGGTTGTTGGTATAAAGTTTTCATTTTTATTGTGCTGTACTTTTTTTTGGATTTGGGCAAACGTCAGAGTTGTGTTAGTTTAAGTGCCAGTTCTAGCACTAGCCCTTTGTAGTCCTATAGTGTGGCTGCCAACAGTCAATAATAAATAACCTCCTGCATAAAATGTGTGTAGAAATAGGCCTACAGTGTATTTTAACATCTACCATAATGGTGGTACTTGGAGAGCCAAATATTTTCGGAGGTGGTACGCAGTCTAAAAAGTTTGAGAACCACTGACCTACACAGCATATTAGGTTCAGTTAAGTTTATGTTAAGAACTGAAGGATAATTATTACACAAAGTTTGTTTTTTAATGTCGACATTTACGTGGAGTATAACATTCATCATAACGTCAGATAACCATATTTATAGTCTGCGGATAACCACCGAGGTGAACCTTTAGCTTCTAACATCACACAAACTCATTATTTTCAACAACAACATTTTAATAACAAACATTTCTAACAATTCAGAATGACTTTTCCCCAGTTTAATAGTGCTGGCTAGATATGTTAACATTAGCATCTTTGGCATGAATGGGGCTAAACCAGTGGTTCCCAAAGTGGGGGTCGGGACCCCAAGGTGGGTCGCCAGCGACCAAGAGGAGGGTCGCGAGATGCCTTCCATAAAAAATTAAAAGTGCATAAATATATCTTTTTTTTATGACCAACATTTTTATTGTTTTTCAAATTTTTTACAACAGTATAATACCAGGCAACAAATGATATAGAACAATACCCAACGAGGGTAACACTATCAATGCAAGACAAAATAAAACCCCAAAAAAAAACAGACCTGACAAACAAAAATTATAATTAACTTAAATTAAATGCAGGAATAAAGCAGGACGAAAAAAATATATGTAAATAAATAAAAACGTAAAAATTAAAAATAACAAAATTCCACAACCACAACATGATTGTTTCAGATTATGCTGCATGGAAGTGTTAAGTTGTCCACCTTTCACAGAAAATTGTGTTTCCATAAGATTTACAGGGGGCTGTCAGCCTACATCACCAAACCAAGATGTGTCAAGCCTGCTAGGCTTAGTGAATCAGCGGCACGCTGCTAATAATTTCCAGTCAAAAGAGAGAAGTGATGACTGCTGTTTAGCAGAGAAGTTAAGATCCTGTGACAACATTAATATATTTTCCCCATTTAGCATTGAATAAGTCTAATCGGTCTACCATCCTATATGTTAATTCTTCAAAGGCTGCCACTATACTTAATTGAGTGAACCAAAGGCTGGACGGAGGGAGTTCTGCCGCCATCCATTCTCTAACTAGGAGCTTCCGGCCCAGCATGATGGCCGTATGGATCCACCCCGCCTGAGATCGAGGGATCCCGCTTAAAGGTGTAGAGTCCCCCAGTATGTATAGGCTAGGTATGAATGGAATGTCCTGCCCCACGACCGATTTAATGTTCTCATGGATTGCTGTCCACCATCTCTGAGCTTTGGGGCAGGACCATATCACATGGGTTAGTGTGCCCAGGGTCTCACCACATCTCCAGCACGCTGGGTCATCTTTTAACCCCGCCTTATGTAATTTTGCAGGGGTCCAATAAACTCTATTTAGAATTTTAAATTGTATTAACCTGGTCTTAATCTCCCGAGATGATTTTGGGGGATTTTGCAGAATAGAACTCCATTCATCATCACTAAATAACTTCTTAAGGTCAGTCTCCCATGTCTGCCTGAGGCTCCCTGTGTGATCTCCCGACCTGTCCAGCAAAGCAGAGTAGTATTTTGAGGCTTCCTTACCCTTACCAAAGGCATAAAGTATCTCCTTAAGAATATCAGGTTTTGAGAGAGTCACCCGAGGGTCCGGAACAGCCTGGTTGAGTAAATGTCTTATTTGGAGATACTGCCAGAATTGATTCTGAGATATACCATATCTATTTTCCAAAATCTTTGCAAGAATCTTACAATCCTGCCCAATTAGGGATATGGGCCTATAGCTCTTACAGTCTGTAGGTTCCTTATCCTTCTTTAAAATCAAAGTTATCAGAGCCTCATTTAGTGTCAGAGGTAAGATGCCAACTCTAAGTGATTCGACATACATGTCTAACAGGAGGGGTGAGAGCTCCTCCACATATGTTTTAAAAAATTCGGCTGTGAAGCCATCCAAACCTGGAGCTTTGTTGTTTGGTAATTTTTGAATGACCTCAATTATTTCTTCTACTGTAATGGGGTCATCTAATACTTTTTGTTGCTCCTCTGAAATGGAGGGAAGATGTAAATTTGCTAAAAATGAATTGATTTCTTCGTTTTCGGCCACCAACTCAGTTGCGTAGAAGTCCCTATAATAAGATTTAAAAGTATTATTGATTTCTTCACTGTCAGAATGGAGCTGACCGTTGGAGTCCTTAATAGCTGGGATCATACATGCCAGCTCCTTAAGTTTAATGTATCTGGCCAGCATTTTCCCAGCCTTATCTCCTTCCTCGAATTGTTTTTGACGGACTCTAAAAAGAGAAAATTCCACCTTCTTGGATTCAATCGAATTATATTCGTACTTCAATCTAGAGAGCAGCATTAAATTGGAAGAGGACATATCTAACTTAAATTTGTCCTCAGCCTCCTTAATTTTCACCTCTAAAGCCATTTGTGTACATCTAGCTACCCTCTTCTTCCTGGATGCATGTTGTATAATGTGACCCCTAAGAACTGCTTTCAGGGTCTCCCACAGTATTCCTGCTGATGGGGAGCTTGGGGAATTATCATCTATGAAGTGGACTATCTCATCTCTGAGCAACTCTTTAAAGCCGGACTCTAATAATAAGCTGGAGTTAAGTCTCCACCTCGGAGTTCTATGTGCTCTGGTGAAAGGGGTAATTTTTAAGTCAATGTGGGCTTGGTCAGATATTAAAATGCTACCTATAGTGGATGAAGTAACAGATGAGACAATGTTATGTGATACAAAGAAATAATCATGTCTGGAAAATACGTTATGTGGATGCGAATAAAATGTATAATCATTTGCTGTGGGGTTCAATAATCTCCAGATATCCAGACTGGTTTACAAGCTAACGCTAAACAAGCTAGGTCCGTAAATATAAATACCGACACATGAGTATGCAGTAAATATAACACTACTATATCACTTACCGGAAAAAACTGAAGCATCCACTTCTTGGATGGTCTGTTAACCGCACAGCAAGCCATGTATGTTGTCAGATATGTGTTAAACAAACTCTCCAAACGAAGTAAAAAAGACGAGAAATCAGACGGATCAAGCTGCTAGCCTCCTGACCTGCTGAACTGACAGATGCAGCGCGCAGAGCTGTCAATCAAATCTACCACAACCCTGATATGGGCATAGCCGTTTTCCTTAATAAAATAACATCCGACGAGTTATAAAAAAAAAAGTCCATCCTCCCCGTCTTTTGTCTGCTCCACCTTTCAGAAAATGTGTGCTCAAACAGGCCGTTTGGAGATTTTCCCTTCATGACATCACAAAGGGCAGTAGCCCCTCCCCCAGGTGGGTGACGCTCCCACAGCTAGGTGTTTGTTCTGCCCTCTGAGTCTGCCTTCTCACCATAAACAATAGGGCATGGAGCGAGAAAGCCAGAGACACCCGAGCCCTTCCAGAGAAGGGGCGTGGTCAGACACAGCTCATTTACATTTAAAGGTACAGACACAGAAACAGCCTGTTCTGAGCAGGGCTGAAATAGAGGGGTTTATAGGCATGATCAAATACAGGATCAGAGTTGATTTAGAACAAGAAACTTCATAGACATGTCTAGGGGAGCTCTGATACTTATTTAAACTGGTTGAAAAGGAGGATAATATGGGACCTTTAAGGTTTCATTTTGGTATTTTTGTGCCTTTATCAGAGACAGGACAGTAAATAGAGCCAGACATCAAGGAGAGTGGGGAATGACATTCAGGAAAGGAGCCACAGGTCGAATTTGAATCCGGCCGCCCGCCTACAGGACCACACATGGGGTGCACTACACGCACCAATCACCAGGCTGTATTAGAGAGACAGAACAGTTGATAGACTCATACATTTGGGAGATAGAGAGAGTTGGGAATGACATGCAGGAAAGGAGCCACAGGTTGAATTCGAACCTGGTCCCGTTTTGAGGACAGTCTCTGATCATGGGGTGCCTGCACTAACCGCTACCAGCACCCCTTCACCTGACAAGTACAGAGAAAACACATATTGTTTCAATATAAAAAACATAAATGTAGACCTGCTTTGCTTGTAATAAGTAAAAATATCTGCCAAATGGGCAAGCAAATCTTAATTGTCTTATAAGAAGTTCTAACTCGTTTACATCTCATGTCAAGATTCAAGAAGCAATATTTGGTAGCCCAATTGGAGGATAATTTTGCTTATTACAAGCAATGCAGACTTATTTTATGAAATACGTAGCTACAAATTGAGTTTTTGCAGTGAACATAAAATAAAAGAGACATATTATTGAGAAAAGGATAGCTTGTAGACTTTTTAATATTTTAACTGAAGATCAAGGTGTGCTGGAAGTGTGTCAGCTTTACACTCTCCTTTGTGAGTTTTCATGAAAAACAGCATTGTGTCATGTTTAAGTGATTCAAATTAAAGTCAGGTTTTCAGTGGCTGACTGTCTGCTGGTGACTTGCATACAAACAGCCATCGATCAATAATAACACAGTGAAGGTTACATGGGCATAAGTTAGAGGCAGTGCACTGGTGGAACTTTTGGGAATTTTTTATGGGAGTCCTTTAGTCAGACATGTTTCACTGACGGATTATTTTACACATCCTGTCAGATGGGACCTACAGTATAACAATAGCACAAGTAAAATCTGGTATTTGACCTCTGGTCTTGAAAAATGAAGCCAATACGGAAGTGAAAAATCCTGCAGTACGTCTAGTGTACCGTAAGTCACATACACACCACAGCCGTTTTTACAGCCTTGTACAAACGAAATAGGTCTGATTTGCTCTGTGTCATCATGGGCATATGCTGTACTGGGGTTGATTTTTCTTTTTAATCGGCTCCGTTTTGATTTTAGGAACGCAAAGTATTATCCATAGTTAAGTGCGTAGCTGGGCGGTTTGTCACAAAGGCTTAAAACCCGCCTCAGCTCCAGCTCTCAGACTGTCATTAGGTTTACTGAAAGTTAGGCTGAGACAGGATTTCCAGCATGGCGGCTGCTGCTGATGAGCCTCCGTAGCCCCCCTGCAGTAACAGATGGGTGACGTCACTCAGGCTTCTTCCATTAATATTTACAGTCGATGATTTGAGCCTACAGAAACAGTTTAAATGTTTCCACACTCAAGATCTTGTATGTGTTTATGTACAAATGATGCAGTGCATTGCAAGAACAATCTATCTTCACAACAACAGTAAAAGACATATTTATAACTAAAGTGGGTCAAGGTTACAGAGTGATAATAACAAATCAGTAACAAATATAACCTCATGTGTGAGAAAGTGTTGTGAGTTATTAGAAGACATGAAAAGCTCTATAAATAAAGTTTGTATAGGTATTATTTTTTCATCATTTTTATTTATCTAGTTTCATTTTTGGTAAATTTTTCAAGCGAAACAAATTGGTCTGTTTGATTTCTGTTTTACTTGAAAGACATAATAATGCTGGTATGCACAACAGACGTGTGTTGTATTGAGGGATAAACCTGAGCACCAGGAGAAAACCCATACACACAATGTTGTTTAGGATTGGCCTTTCAGAGTCCTATTCAGAATGCCACTTCAAGGCACTGTGACGTTTCGCCTTCAATAAGATTGTCGCAGAGGCATAATGGGGGGATGAAGTGAACCTGCCTTACGGTCTTCAGAGGTAGTGACAGAGGTGTTACAGGGGTGAGCTGGATCAGCTGAGCCGGCGGGGGAACACAGCGCTATGTGTATGTGCATGTCTGACTGTGTGTATGTGGGGTGGTAGCGTATTCCTGCAGGTGTTCCTTTGTTGGCAATTGGTGGAATTAAATTCTATATTACTATCATCTTCGTAAGTTAATTTGAGTTTGTCCCCTTCTAAATGCTGTTTGATGGATCTTGTTTTTTGAGTAGCCAATCTAGGCAAAGGTTCCCCTGTGTCTTTAGTACAATATGAGGGTTGCTCTACCCCAGGAGGAGGGTAAAGTTTTCCTGCAGGTCTTTCTCTACTCTTAATGGGCGGGAGGCAGGGTTTTTGCCGAAGGTCAGGGTTTTCCTCGTATGTTAATTGCAGCTTGTTCTGTTCTTGCTTCTGTTTGATGGAGCGGGTTTTCTCATTCCATTCAAGAGCGTTACAATATGAGGAATGCTCTACCCCAGAAGGAAGGCAATGTTTTCCTGCAGGCGGTTCCTTTTTGGAAATAGGTGGGATGCACAGCTGCTGCAGATCATTCTTGCCATTTTTGGCATTGAGTATGGCAAAACGTCCAGTGTCTGCAGCTTTCTTAAGTTCACACTGAACATAATCCTCCAACTCCTTTTCTCTCTCAGCAAAATGTTCAGAGATCTTCTTTTCAGCATCCTGGTGCTCCTCTCTTAGTTTTTCCAGACGGGCATTTTTTTCAGCTATTAATTTAACATTCAGGTCTCTATACTTAATGTTCTTTTCCTTGATTGCTTTGGCCTTTCGTTTTTCTTCCTCAAGAAACAACCTGTCCGCTTCCTTCGCGGCCTGGTGCAAGACCAGCTCTTCCTGTTTCTCAGCCCTCTTGATCTGCTCTTTCTCACGGATCTTTGTTTCCCTGTGAGCAGCAATAGACGCGAGCTCTTCGGCCTTCTTTCTCTCCTTCTCTTTTTGTTTTTTGGCTGCTGCTGCTTTTTGTTCAGCCACTTTCTTGGACAGTTGCGCCTCCTCTTTCATGATCAAGGAGGTGGCCTGCTGTTTTTTCATAACTGCCAATTTATCTTTTGTGACATCTAGTATCACCTGTCTCTGTTCAAACATTTCTTGTTTGGCAGCATTTATATGCAGCTGCTTCACTTTTATTTCGAGATGACTACGTTCTGTTTTCAAATCCTCCAAATTTGACTTTTGGTCCTCCCTTTCTCTGTACAGTTTTTTCTGAGCGATTTCCTCAAGTCGCTCTTTGTGATAAATTTTCTTTAACTCTGCTCTTTTTATGGCCTGATGTTTCTTCTCCTGCACATGTAAATCATCAAGAGCACGGAGTTTCTCTCCCTCTTCTTTATCAGACTGTATTTCTTTTAGCCTCAACATTTGTTTCTGCTTCATTTTCTCAATGTTATCGTGAGTCTGTTTGAGCACTTTCTGTACCTGAAGAGATGTATCATTTTTGTCTTTTCTCAGCTCCTCCTCCACTTTCAGCCTCAATTCCTCTTCATACTGTCTTTTTTGTTCTTCAGCGATACTCTGTCGTTCTCTCTTAAATTTAATCAGTTTCTCGTTCTCCTCCTGCACATGAGTGTATGTTAGGTCACTGTTGAATTTTCTGACAGAATCTCTGGTCAAAAACCTCTGATAATTGGCTTTGTCGAGGGCTTGTTGAACGTCCTTTTTCTTCTGCTTCACCTCTTCTGCAGCAATCCTATTGAAATAGTCCTGTTTTTCTTGTTCCTTACGCTGGATATCTGCCGCTATCGCCTCCATTTTGGCTATTTGGGGTCGATTCTTCCCTTTGGGAAACTTGCACAGTTTGGGAACCCCATCTTGCATTGTGCACTGTTTCCCCATGGGCTTTGATGAAGACTGGATCCTTTCCCAGTCAGCCTGGGTCAAAACAGCTACTGTTGGTTCAGGCATGTTGTTGACTGTCTAAAAGTTTTGACAATATTACTCTCAGTATTCTTAGATAAATATTGCCTTGTGTTTTTTGATGCTGATGTTGCCTGAGTCCGTGTTGTCGTCTCCTCTGTGTGTCTCAGTATGTCTCTCTGTTCAGCCTTTATGACCTGTGTACAGAATCTGATGACATCATCAAGTCCTTTGATCTATGATGTCATAATATAAAGGCATTCTTTAAATCATTCTGTTAGGCCTCGGTTACCTAGGTTACTGTTGCTGCACATGTGAAGTTTTTTTGTTTTTATATAGAGAGACCATAGACTGTAAATATTAATGGCAACAGCCATCTGTTACGGCAGGGGGCTACTGGGGCTCATCGGCAGCCGCCGTAGGGATATGGGATTAATATACTATCTTTATTCAAGAGCATGTTTTTTTTCTTAAGAACGGGTTTTTAAGTTTTGAGAGCAATACTTATTGATTTTACATTCAGATGTTTTCATTCTTTCTCTCTTTGTACTCAAATAGTTGCTGCTTGTGCTTAAATTTTCTCTGTTTTTGCTCTAAATGTTTGCTTGCTCTCAGATTCCCGCGCTCACTTCAGACCGCAGCTGCTCGCAGCTGAAACTTCTGTTCTCGTACTTTTTTTCTCTGCGCGCTCGGGTCTTTATCTGCTCTTGGATTTCTTCTGCACTCTCGGATTTTATGAGGAATCAACCAATAGAAAACGGGTACAGGATCGGCCAATCATGTCCACGCCGCCCTATTGCTGGAGAGTTCGCTATACTGATTAGAGCAGTGGTTCTCAAACTATGGTACGCGTACCACCGGTGGTACTTGGGCTCCCTGTGGTGGTACGCAAAGAAATCTCCACAATATAAAAAAAAAAACCTGTTCAGCATAAAACGACATTTTTTTTTGACATACTCTTATCTTATCTGTCTTGTATCTATTGAGTTGTATTTATATCAAATGTGTTTTCCCCTCTAAATTAATCTAGTTTTTGCAACAAACAACTTTAATCTGCCCAAAATTGTTTGTGCTCAGAAGCACACAAATAATGCTTTTTTTTGTTAAATACAACTTACTTTTATCTACAAACCAAATAGACTATCAGCATAAGGCAGGATTTGTAACCTTTTAAATGTCGCATGTTCATTTACAATATCTGTCGGCTTTTTTAGTGCGCCGTTTTTTACTGCTGCTCCACGTCTCCTGTTTCTAAAACACATTCTACAATAATGAAACATACATAACTTTTAGTCTATTATATTGTTGGATATATTAGGCTATGCATTTTAATAAAAAAACTGCAAAAAAAGGAGATAAACACCGATGCTCCTCCTCCTCTCTGCAACTGGGTTTGTTTCCCCGACATAGAGGAAATCATTGACCAACACACACACACACACACACGCCAAAAACAACAACAACAAAAACACAGCTATCTAAGGGCATGACAAACTATATAGCCTACAAAAAGAACTCAGAACTCCATAACGCAGCGGCGAACAAACAATCAGATGAACAAATGAACGATCAGCACCTCGGACAGCGCCGCGGCACGTAATGCACATACCTGCGGCAAAAGTGCTCAACCTTTACGGTGCACTTCCCACTCACAGGGTGCTTGCACCCCTCGCAGGAGACAATGGTCATGTTTTTCTTGCAGTGCGTGTTTGTCTGACTCTGCCTCCTTCTCAGCTCTTGTGGATGCTGTGGGTCAGTGGGCACCGACGTCAGACTTGACACGCAGGTGTTCCTCTCTCTGTTCCTTTGCCGGCTCAAGAATGAGCATGTATCTATCTGTCTATGGTCTCTATCTATCTATTTGTATATCCTATCTATCTGTCGCTCTTTGTTAAATTCCTGCGCATATATATGAAGTCTATAAATAGAAACAATAACTAATAAAGATTAAAACGACACACGAAAACAATCCAGGGAAATGTATCAACTTTTCAACTGCCGTCAATATGAAGGCGGCGGCGGTTAGAGGTATAAATGCTCAGAAATCTTGTGTGTTTTATTTTAGTTACACATAGGCTTCAGAAAACATACAGGACACATATTTAAGAAAAGTCATAGGATGAGAGGCTCGTACGTTTTTATTTAAAAATAGTTATTTGTATTATAAAAAGCCAAACCGTCCGGCAGACGGTCTTGGTGGTTCTAGTGTTAACACTCCTCAGGAGTCGAGAGGGATTTTTGCTATGTTGAACGCAGAGACTTATAATACAGAGGCTCTGTTTGCACAGAGCCTGCGGAGCGCGCGCCTGCACTCTCTCTCTCTCCCCCGCTCCCTCTCTCTCTCTCTCCCCTGATCCCTCTCTCGCCTACTCCCTCTCTCTCTCTCCCCCGCTCCCTCTCTCTCTCTCTCTCTCTCCCCCGCTCCCTCTCGCTCTCTCCCCTGCTCCCTCTCTCTCTCTCCCCTGCTCCCTCTCTCCCCTGCTCCTTCTCTCTCTCTCTCTCTCTCCCCGCTCCCTCTCGCTCTCTCTCTCCCCGCTCCCTCTCTCCCTCTCTCTCCCCGCTCCCTCTCTCCCCTGCTCCCTCCCTCTCTCTTAGCAATTTTATGAATAAATGAAAAATTAAATAAGAACAGGTGGGATATATACTTGGGCCCAGGTATCGTGTTTGTGTGGGAAACACTGGAGATTAAATATTCTCAAACAGGTTGTTGGTATAAAGTTTTCATTTTTATTGTGCTGTACTTTTTTTTGGATTTGGGCAAACGTCAGAGTTGTGTTAGTTTAAGTGCCAGTTCTAGCGCTAGCCCTTAGTAGTCCTATAGTGTGGCTGCCAACAGTCAATAATAAATAACCTCCTGCATAAAATGTGTGTAGAAATAGGCCTACAGTGTATTTTAACATCTACCATAATGGTGGTACTTGGAGAGCCAAATATTTTCGGAGGTGGTACGCAGTCTAAAAAGTTTGAGAACCACTGACCTACACAGCATATTAGGTTCAGTTAAGTTTATGTTAAGAACTGAAGGATAATTATTACACAAAGTTTGTTTTTTAATGTCGACATTTACGTGGAGTATAACATTCATCATAACGTCAGATAACCATATTTACAGTCTGCGGATAACCACCGAGGTGAACCTTTAGCTTCTAACATCACACAAACTCATTATTTTCAACAACAACATTTTAATAACAAACATTTCTAACAGTTCAGAATGACTTTTCCCCAGTTTAATAGTGCTGGCTAGATATGTTAACATTAGCATCTTTGGCATGAATGGGAGTCTTGATAGGCTAAATCAGTGGTTCCCAAAGTGGGGGTCGGGACCCCAAGGTGGGTCGCCAGCGACCAAGAGGAGGGTCGCAAGATGCCTTCCATAAAAAATTAAAAGTGCATAAATATATCTTTTTTTTTATGACCAACATTTTTATTGTTTTTCAAATTTTTTACAACAGTATAATACCAGGCAACAAATGATATAGAACAATACCCAACAAGGGTAACACTATCAATGCAAGACAAAATAAACAAAAAAAAAAAAACAGACCTGACAAACAAAAATTATAATTAACTTAAATTAAATGCAGGAATAAAGCAGGACGAAAAAAATATATGTAGATAAATAAAAACGTAAAAATTAAAAATAACAAAATTCCACAACCACAACATGATTGTTTCAGATTATGCTGCATGGAAGTGTTAAGTTGTCCACCTTTCACAGAAAATTGTGTTTCCATAAGATTTACAGGGGGCTGTCAGCCTACATCACCAAACCAAGATGTGTCAAGCCTGCTAGGCTTAGTGAATCAGCGGCACGCTGCTAATAATTTCCAGTCAAAAGAGAGAAGTGATGACTGATGTTTAGCAGAGAAGTTAAGATCCTGTGACAACATTAATATATTTTCCCCATTTAGCATTGAATAAGTCTAATCGGTCTACCATCCTATATGTTAATTCTTCAAAGGCTGCCACTATACTTAATTGAGTGAACCAAAGGCTGGACGGAGGGAGTTCTGCCGCCTTCCATTCTCTAACTAGGAGCTTCCGGCCCAGCATGATGGCCGTATGGATCCACCCCGCCTGAGATCGAGGGATCCCGCTTAAAGGTGTAGAGTCCCCCAGTATGTATAGGCTAGGTATGAATGGAATGTCCTGCCCCACGACCGATTTAATGTTCTCATGGATTGCTGTCCACCATCTCTGAGCTTTGGGGCAGGACCATATCACATGGGTTAGTGTGCCCAGGGTCTCACCACATCTCCAGCACGCTGGGTCATCTTTTAACCCCGCCTTGTGTAATTTTGCAGGGGTCCAATAAACTCTATTTAGAATTTTAAATTGTATTAACCTGGTCTTAATATCCCGAGATGATTTTGGGGGATTTTGCAGAATAGAACTCCATTCATCATCACTAAATAACTTATTAAGGTCAGTCTCCCATGTCTGCCTGAGGCTCCCTGTGTGATCTCCCGACCTGTCCAGCAAAGCAGAGTAGTATTTCGAGGCTTCCTTACCCTTACCAAAGGCATAAAGTATCTCCTTAAGAATATCAGGTTTTGAGAGAGTCACCCGAGGGTCCGGAACAGCCTGGTTGAGTAAATGTCTTATTTGGAGATACTGCCAGAATTGATTCTGAGATATACCATATCTATTTTCCAAAATCTTTGCAAGAATCTTACGATCCTGCCCAATTAGGGATATGGGCCTATAGCTCTTACAGTCTGTAGGTTCCTTATCCTTCTTTAAAATCAAAGTTATCAGAGCCTCATTTAGTGTCGGAGGTAAGATGCCAACTCTAAGTGATTCGACATACATGTCTAACAGGAGGGGTGAGAGCTCCTTCACATATGTTTTTAAAAATCCGGCTGTGAAGCCATCCAAACCTGGAGCTTTGTTGTTTGGTAATTTTTGAATGACCTCAATTATTTCTTCTACTGTAATGGGGTCATCTAATACTTTTTGTTGCTCCTCTGAAATGGAGGGAAGATGTAAATTTGTTAAAAATGAATTGATTTCTTCGTTTTCGGTCACCAACTCAGTTGCGTAGAAGTCCCTATAATAAGATTTAAAAGTATTATTGATTTCTTCACTGTCAGAATGGAGCTGACCGTTGGAGTCCTTAATAGCTGGGATCATACATGCCAGCTCCTTAAGTTTAATGTATCTGGCCAGCATTTTCCCAGCCTTATCTCCTTCCTCGAATTGTTTTTGACGGACTCTAAAAAGAGAAAATTCCACCTTCTTGGATTCAATCGAATTATATTCGTACTTCAATCTAGAGAGCAGCATTAAATTGGAAGAGGACATATCTAACTTAAATTTGTCCTCAGCCTCCTTAATTTTCACCTCTAAAGCCATTTGTGTACATCTAGCTACCCTCTTCTTCCTGGATGCATGTTGTATAATGTGACCCCTAAGAACTGCTTTCAGGGTCTCCCACAGTATTCCTGCTGATGGGGAGCTTGGGGAATTATCATCTATGAAGTGGACTATCTCATCTCTGAGCAACTCTTTAAAGCCGGACTCTAATAATAAGCTGGAGTTAAGTCTCCACCTCGGAGTTCTATGTGCTCTGGTGAAAGGGGTAATTTTTAAGTCAATGTGGGCTTGGTCAGATATTAAAATGCTACCTATAGTGGATGAAGTAACAGATGAGACAATGTTATGTGATACAAAGAAATAATCATGTCTGGAAAATACGTTATGTGGATGCGAATAAAATGTATAATCATTTGCTGTGGGGTTCAATAATCTCCAGATATCCAGACTGGTTTACAAGCTAACGCTAAACAAGCTAGGTCCGTAAATATAAATACCGACACATGAGTATGCAGTAAATATAACACTACTATATCACTTACCGGAAAAAACTGAAGCATCCACTTCTTGGATGGTCTGTTAACCGCACAGCAGATATGTGTTAAACAAACTCTCCAAACGAAGTAAAAAAGACGAGAAATCAGACGGATCAAGCTGCTAGCCTCCTGACCTGCTGAACTGACAGATGCAGCGCGCAGAGCTGTCAATCAAATCTACCACAACCCTTATATGGGCATAGCCGTTTTCCTTAATAAAATAACATCCGACGAGTTATAAAAAAAAAAGTCCAACCTCCCCGTCTTTTGTCTGCTCCACCTTTCAGAAAATGTGTGCTCAAACAGGGCGTTTGGAGATTTTCCCTTCATGACATCACAAAGGGCAGTAGCCCCTCCCCCAGGTGGGTGACGCTCCCACAGCTAGGTGTTTGTTCTGCCCTCTGAGTCTGCCTTCTCACCATAAACAATAGGGCATGGAGCGAGAAAGCCAGAGACACCCGAGCCCTTCCAGAGAGGGGGCGTGGTCAGACACAGCTCATTTACATTTAAAGGTACAGACACAGAAACAGCCTGTTCTGAGCAGGGCTGAAATAGAGGGGTTTATAGGCATGATCAAATACAGGATCAGAGTGGATTTAGAACAAGAAACTTCATAGACATTGTCTAGGGGAGCTCTGATACTTATTTAAACTGGTTGAAAAGGAGGATAATATGGGACCTTTAAGGTTTCTTTTTGGTATTTTTGTGCCTTTATCAGAGACAGGACAGTAAATAGAGCCAGACATCAAGGAGAGTGGGGAATGACATTCAGGGAAGGAGCCACAGGTCGAATTTGAATCCGGCCGCCCGCCTACAGGACCACACATGGGGTGCACTACACGCACCAATCACCAGGCTGTATTAGAGAGACAGAACAGTTGATAGACTCATACATTTGGGAGATAGAGAGAGTTGGGAATGACATGCAGGAAAGGAGCCACAGGTTGAATTCGAACCTGGTCCCGTTTTGAGGACAGTCTCTGATCATGGGGTGCCTGTACTAACCGCTACCAGCACCCCTTCACCTGACAAGTACAGAGAAAACACATCTTATTTCAATATAAAAAACATAAATGTAGACCTGCTTTGCTTGTAATAAGTAAAAATATCTGCCAAATGGGCAAGCAAATCTTAATTGTCTTATAAGAAGTTCTAACTCATTTACATCTCATGTCAAGATTCAAGAAGCAATATTTGGTAGCCCAATTGGAGGATAATTTTGCTTATTACAAGCAATGCAGACTTATTTTATGAAATACGTAGCTACAAATTGAGTTTTTGCAGTGAACATAAAATAAAAGAGACACATTACTGAGAAAAGGATAGCTTGTAGACTTTTTAATATTTTAACTGGAGATCGAGGTGTGCTGGAGGTGTGGCTGTCTTGTAAAGTGTGTCAGCTTTACACTCTCCTTTGTGAGTTTTCATGAAAAACAGCATTGTGTCATGTTTAAGTGATTCAAATTAAAGTCAGGTTTTCAGTGGCTGACTGTCTGCTGGTGACTTGCATACAAACAGCCATTGATCAATAATAACACAGTGAAGGTTACATGGGCATAAGTTAGAGGCAGTGCACTGCTGGAACTTTTGGGAATTTTTTTTTCCTTTAGTCAGACATGTTTCACTGACGGATTATTTTACACATCCTGTCAGATGGGACCTACAATATAACAATAGCACAAGTAAAATCTGGTATTTGACCTCTGGTCTTGAAAAATGAAGCCAATGCGGAAGTGAAAAATCCTGCAGTTCGTCTAGTGTACCGTAAGTCACATACACACCACAGCCGTTTTTACAGCCTTGTACAAACGAAATAGGTCTGATTTGCTCTGTGTCATCATGGGCATATGCTGTACTGGGGTTGATTTTTCTTTTTAATCGGCTCCGTTTTGATTTTAGGAACGCAAAGTATTATCCATAGTTAAGTGCGTAGCTGGGCGGTTTGTCACAAAGGCTTAAAACCCGCCTCAGCTCCAGCTCTCAGACTGTCATTAGGTTTACTGAAAGTTAGGCTGAGACAGGATTTCCAGCATGGCGGCTGCTGCTGATGAGCCTCCGTAGCCCCCCTGCAGTAACAGATGGGTGACGTCACTCAGGCTTCTTCCATTAATATTTACAGTCGATGATTTGAGCCTACAGAAACAGTTTAAATGTTTCCACACTCAAGATCTTGTATGTGTTTATGTACAAATGATGCAGTGCATTGCAAGAACAATCTATCTTCACAACAACAGTAAAAGACATATTTATAACTAAAGTGGGTCAAGGTTACAGAGTGATAATAACAAATCAGTAACAAATATAACCTCATGTGTGAGAAAGTGTTGTGAGTTATTAGAAGACATGAAAAGCTCTATAAATAAAGTTCGTATAGGTATTATTTTTTCATCATTTTTATTTATCTAGTTTCATTTTTGGTTAATTTTTCAAGCGAAACAAATTGGTCTGTTTGATTTCTGTTTTACTTGAAAGACATGCTGGTATGCACAACAGACGTGTGTTGTATTGAGGGATAAACCTGAGCACCAGGAGAAAACCCATACACACAATGTTGTTTAGGATTGGCCTTTCAGAGTCCTATTCAGAATGCCACTTCAAGGCACTGTGACGTTTCGCCTTCAATAAGATTGTCGCAGAGGCATAATGGGGGGATGAAGTGAACCTGCCTTACGGTCTTCAGAGGTAGTGACAGAGGTGTTACAGGGGTGAGCTGGATCAGCTGAGCCGGCGGGGGAACACAGCGCTATGTGTATGTGCATGTCTGACTGTGTGTATGTGGGGTGGTAGCGTATTCCTGCAGGTGTTCCTTTGTTGGCAATTGGTGGAATTAAATTCTATATTACTATCATCTTCGTAAGTTAATTTGAGTTTGTCCCCTTCTAAATGCTGTTTGATGGATCTTGTTTTTTGAGTAGCCAATCTAGGCAAAGGTTCCCCTGTGTCTTTAGTACAATATGAGGGTTGCTCTACCCCAGGAGGAGGGTAAAGTTTTCCTGCAGGTCTTTCTCTACTCTTAATGGGCGGGAGGCAGGGTTTTTGCCGAAGGTCAGGGTTTTCCTCGTATGTTAATTGCAGCTTGTTCTGTTCTTGCTTCTGTTTGATGGAGCGGGTTTTCTCATTCCATTCAAGAGCGTTACAATATGAGGAATGCTCTACCCCAGAAGGAAGGCAATGTTTTCCTGCAGGCGGTTCCTTTTTGGAAATAGGTGGGATGCACAGCTGCTGCAGATCATTCTTGCCATTTTTGGCATTGAGTATGGCAAAACGTCCAGTGTCTGCAGCTTTCTTAAGTTCACACTGAACATAATCCTCCAACTCCTTTTCTCTCTCAGCAAAATGTTCAGAGATCTTCTTTTCAGCATCCTGGTGCTCCTCTCTTAGTTTTTCCAGACGGGCATTTTTTTCAGCTATTAATTTAACATTCAGGTCTCTATACTTAATGTTCTTTTCCTTGATTGCTTTGGCCTTTCGTTTTTCTTCCTCAAGAAACAACCTGTCCGCTTCCTTCGCGGCCTGGTGCAAGACCAGCTCTTCCTGTTTCTCAGCCCTCTTGATCTGCTCTTTCTCACGGATCTTTGTTTCCCTGTGAGCAGCAATAGACGCGAGCTCTTCGGCCTTCTTTCTCTCCTTCTCTTTTTGTTTTTTGGCTGCTGCTGCTTTTTGTTCAGCCACTTTCTTGGACAGTTGCGCCTCCTCTTTCATGATCAAGGAGGTGGCCTGCTGTTTTTTCATAACTGCCAATTTATCTTTTGTGACATCTAGTATCACCTGTCTCTGTTCAAACATTTCTTGTTTGGCAGCATTTATATGCAGCTGCTTCACTTTTATTTCGAGATGACTACGTTCTGTTTTCAAATCCTCCAAATTTGACTTTTGGTCCTCCCTTTCTCTGTACAGTTTTTTCTGAGCGATTTCCTCAAGTCGCTCTTTGTGATAAATTTTCTTTAACTCTGCTCTTTTTATGGCCTGATGTTTCTTCTCCTGCACATGTAAATCATCAAGAGCACGGAGTTTCTCTCCCTCTTCTTTATCAGACTGTATTTCTTTTAGCCTCAACATTTGTTTCTGCTTCATTTTCTCAATGTTATCGTGAGTCTGTTTGAGCACTTTCTGTACCTGAAGAGATGTATCATTTTTGTCTTTTCTCAGCTCCTCCTCCACTTTCAGCCTCAATTCCTCTTCATACTGTCTTTTTTGTTCTTCAGCGATACTCTGTCGTTCTCTCTTAAATTTAATCAGTTTCTCGTTCTCCTCCTGCACATGAGTGTATGTTAGGTCACTGTTGAATTTTCTGACAGAATCTCTGGTCAAAAACCTCTGATAATTGGCTTTGTCGAGGGCTTGTTGAACGTCCTTTTTCTTCTGCTTCACCTCTTCTGCAGCAATCCTATTGAAATAGTCCTGTTTTTCTTGTTCCTTACGCTGGATATCTGCCGCTATCGCCTCCATTTTGGCTATTTGGGGTCGATTCTTCCCTTTGGGAAACTTGCACAGTTTGGGAACCCCATCTTGCATTGTGCACTGTTTCCCCATGGGCTTTGATGAAGACTGGATCCTTTCCCAGTCAGCCTGGGTCAAAACAGCTACTGTTGGTTCAGGCATGTTGTTGACTGTCTAAAAGTTTTGACAATATTACTCTCAGTATTCTTAGATAAATATTGCCTTGTGTTTTTTGATGCTGATGTTGCCTGAGTCCGTGTTGTCGTCTCCTCTGTGTGTCTCAGTATGTCTCTCTGTTCAGCCTTTATGACCTGTGTACAGAATCTGATGACATCATCAAGTCCTTTGATCTATGATGTCATAATATAAAGGCATTCTTTAAATCATTCTGTTAGGCCTCGGTTACCTAGGTTACTGTTGCTGCACATGTGAAGTTTTTTTGTTTTTATATAGAGAGACCATAGACTGTAAATATTAATGGCAACAGCCATCTGTTACGGCAGGGGGCTACTGGGGCTCATCGGCAGCCGCCGTAGGGATATGGGATTAATATACTATCTTTATTCAAGAGCATGTTTTTTTTCTTAAGAACGGGTTTTTAAGTTTTGAGAGCAATACTTATTGATTTTACATTCAGATGTTTTCATTCTTTCTCTCTTTGTACTCAAATAGTTGCTGCTTGTGCTTAAATTTTCTCTGTTTTTGCTCTAAATGTTTGCTTGCTCTCAGATTCCCGCGCTCACTTCAGACCGCAGCTGCTCGCAGCTGAAACTTCTGTTCTCGTACTTTTTTTCTCTGCGCGCTCGGGTCTTTATCTGCTCTTGGATTTCTTCTGCACTCTCGGATTTTATGAGGAATCAACCAATAGAAAACGGGTACAGGATCGGCCAATCATGTCCACGCCGCCCTATTGCTGGAGAGTTCGCTATACTGATTAGAGCAGTGGTTCTCAAACTATGGTACGCGTACCACCGGTGGTACTTGGGCTCCCTGTGGTGGTACGCAAAGAAATCTCCACAATATAAAAAAAAAAACCTGTTCAGCATAAAACGACATTTTTTTTCGACATACTCTTATCTTATCTGTCTTGTATCTATTGAGTTGTATTTATATCAAATGTGTTTTCCCCTCTAAATTAATCTAGTTTTTGCAACAAACAACTTTAATCTGCCCAAAATTGTTTGTGCTCAGAAGCACACAAATAATGCTTTTTTTTGTTAAATACAAC
Source organism: Labrus mixtus (assembly GCF_963584025.1). Lineage (NCBI taxonomy): Eukaryota > Metazoa > Chordata > Actinopteri > Labriformes > Labridae > Labrus > Labrus mixtus. The sequence goes on from NC_083632.1 coordinate 19,719,616, forward strand.
TTACTTTTATCTACAAACCAAATAGACTATCAGCATAAGGCAGGATTTGTAACCTTTTAAATGTCGCATGTTCATTTACAATATCTGTCGGCTTTTTTAGTGCGCCGTTTTTTACTGCTGCTCCACGTCTCCTGTTTCTAAAACACATTCTACAATAATGAAACATACATAACTTTTAGTCTATTATATTGTTGGATATATTAGGCTATGCATTTTAATAAAAAAACTGCAAAAAAAGGAGATAAACACCGATACTCCTCCTCCTCTCTGCAACTGGGTTTGTTTCCCCGACATAGAGGAAATCATTGACCAACACACACACACACACACACGCCAAAAACAACAACAACAAAAACACAGCTATCTAAGGGCATGACAAACTATATAGCCTACAAAAAGAACTCAGAACTCCATAACGCAGCGGCGAACAAACAATCAGATGAACAAATGAACGATCAGCACCTCGGACAGCGCCGCGGCACGTAATGCACATACCTGCGGCAAAAGTGCTCAACCTTTACGGTGCACTTCCCACTCACAGGGTGCTTGCACCCCTCGCAGGAGACAATGGTCATGTTTTTCTTGCAGTGCGTGTTTGTCTGACTCTGCCTCCTTCTCAGCTCTTGTGGATGCTGTGGGTCAGTGGGCACCGACGTCAGACTTGACACGCAGGTGTTCCTCTCTCTGTTCCTTTGCCGGCTCAAGAATGAGCATGTATCTATCTGTCTATGGTCTCTATCTATCTATTTGTATATCCTATCTATCTGTCGCTCTTTGTTAAATTCCTGCGCATATATATGAAGTCTATAAATAGAAACAATAACTAATAAAGATTAAAACGACACACGAAAACAATCCAGGGAAATGTATCAACTTTTCAACTGCCGTCAATATGAAGGCGGCGGCGGTTAGAGGTATAAATGCTCAGAAATCTTGTGTGTTTTATTTTAGTTACACATAGGCTTCAGAAAACATACAGGACACATATTTAAGAAAAGTCATAGGATGAGAGGCTCGTACGTTTTTATTTAAAAATAGTTATTTGTATTATAAAAAGCCAAACCGTCCGGCAGACGGTCTTGGTGGTTCTAGTGTTAACACTCCTCAGGAGTCGAGAGGGATTTTTGCTATGTTGAACGCAGAGACTTATAATACAGAGGCTCTGTTTGCACAGAGCCTGCGGAGCGCGCGCCTGCACTCTCTCTCTCTCCCCCGCTCCCTCTCTCTCTCTCTCCCCTGCTCCCTCTCTCGCCTACTCCCTCTCTCTCTCTCCCCCGCTCCCTCTCTCTCTCTCTCTCTCTCTCTCTCCCCCGCTCCCTCTCGCTCTCTCTCCCCTGCTCCCTCTCTCTCTCTCCCCTGCTCCCTCTCTCCCCTGCTCCTTCTCTCTCTCTCTCTCTCTCCCCGCTCCCTCTCTCCCTCTCTCTCCCCGCTCCCTCTCTCCCTCTCTCTCCCCGCTCCCTCTCTCCCCTGCTCCCTCCCTCTCTCTTAGCAATTTTATGAATAAATGAAAAATTAAATAAGAACAGGTGGGATATATACTTGGGCCCAGGTATCGTGTTTGTGTGGGAAACACTGGAGATTAAATATTCTCAAACAGGTTGTTGGTATAAAGTTTTCATTTTTATTGTGCTGTACTTTTTTTTGGATTTGGGCAAACGTCAGAGTTGTGTTAGTTTAAGTGCCAGTTCTAGCGCTAGCCCTTAGTAGTCCTATAGTGTGGCTGCCAACAGTCAATAATAAATAACCTCCTGCATAAAATGTGTGTAGAAATAGGCCTACAGTGTATTTTAACATCTACCATAATGGTGGTACTTGGAGAGCCAAATATTTTCGGAGGTGGTACGCAGTCTAAAAAGTTTGAGAACCACTGACCTACACAGCATATTAGGTTCAGTTAAGTTTATGTTAAGAACTGAAGGATAATTATTACACAAAGTTTGTTTTTTAATGTCGACATTTACGTGGAGTATAACATTCATCATAACGTCAGATAACCATATTTACAGTCTGCGGATAACCACCGAGGTGAACCTTTAGCTTCTAACATCACACAAACTCATTATTTTCAACAACAACATTTTAATAACAAACATTTCTAACAATTCAGAATGACTTTTCCCCAGTTTAATAGTGCTGGCTAGATATGTTAACATTAGCATCTTTGGCATGAATGGGAGTCTTGATAGGCTAAATCAGTGGTTCCCAAAGTGGGGGTCGGGACCCCAAGGTGGGTCGCCAGCGACCAAGAGGAGGGTCGCAAGATGCCTTCCATAAAAAATTAAAAGTGCATAAATATATCTTTTTTTTATGACCAACATTTTTATTGTTTTTCAAATTTTTTACAACAGTATAATACCAGGCAACAAATGATATAGAACAATACCCAACAAGGGTAACACTATCAATGCAAGACAAAATAAACAAAAAAAAAAAAACAGACCTGACAAACAAAAATTATAATTAACTTAAATTAAATGCAGGAATAAAGCAGGACGAAAAAAATATATGTAGATAAATAAAAACGTAAAAATTAAAAATAACAAAATTCCACAACCACATGATTGTTTCAGATTATGCTGCATGGAAGTGTTAAGTTGTCCACCTTTCACAGAAAATTGTGTTTCCATAAGATTTACAGGGGGCTGTCAGCCTACATCACCAAACCAAGATGTGTCAAGCCTGCTAGGCTTAGTGAATCAGCGGCACGCTGCTAATAATTTCCAGTCAAAAGAGAGAAGTGATGACTGATGTTTAGCAGAGAAGTTAAGATCCTGTGACAACATTAATATATTTTCCCCATTTAGCATTGAATAAGTCTAATCGGTCTACCATCCTATATGTTAATTCTTCAAAGGCTGCCACTATACTTAATTGAGTGAACCAAAGGCTGGACGGAGGGAGTTCTGCCGCCTTCCATTCTCTAACTAGGAGCTTCCGGCCCAGCATGATGGCCGTATGGATCCACCCCGCCTGAGATCGAGGGATCCCGCTTAAAGGTGTAGAGTCCCCCAGTATGTATAGGCTAGGTATGAATGGAATGTCCTGCCCCACGACCGATTTAATGTTCTCATGGATTGCTGTCCACCATCTCTGAGCTTTGGGGCAGGACCATATCACATGGGTTAGTGTGCCCAGGGTCTCACCACATCTCCAGCACGCTGGGTCATCTTTTAACCCCACCTTGTGTAATTTTGCAGGGGTCCAATAAACTCTATTTAGAATTTTAAATTGTATTAACCTGGTCTTAATATCCCGAGATGATTTTGGGGGATTTTGCAGAATAGAACTCCATTCATCATCACTAAATAACTTATTAAGGTCAGTCTCCCATGTCTGCCTGAGGCTCCCTGTGTGATCTCCCGACCTGTCCAGCAAAGCAGAGTAGTATTTCGAGGCTTCCTTACCCTTACCAAAGGCATAAAGTATCTCCTTAAGAATATCAGGTTTTGAGAGAGTCACCCGAGGGTCCGGAACAGCCTGGTTGAGTAAATGTCTTATTTGGAGATACTGCCAGAATTGATTCTGAGATATACCATATCTATTTTCCAAAATCTTTGCAAGAATCTTACGATCCTGCCCAATTAGGGATATGGGCCTATAGCTCTTACAGTCTGTAGGTTCCTTATCCTTCTTTAAAATCAAAGTTATCAGAGCCTCATTTAGTGTCGGAGGTAAGATGCCAACTCTAAGTGATTCGACATACATGTCTAACAGGAGGGGTGAGAGCTCCTTCACATATGTTTTTAAAAATCCGGCTGTGAAGCCATCCAAACCTGGAGCTTTGTTGTTTGGTAATTTTTGAATGACCTCAATTATTTCTTCTACTGTAATGGGGTCATCTAATACTTTTTGTTGCTCCTCTGAAATGGAGGGAAGATGTAAATTTGTTAAAAATGAATTGATTTCTTCGTTTTCGGTCACCAACTCAGTTGCGTAGAAGTCCCTATAATAAGATTTAAAAGTATTATTGATTTCTTCACTGTCAGAATGGAGCTGACCGTTGGAGTCCTTAATAGCTGGGATCATACATGCCAGCTCCTTAAGTTTAATGTATCTGGCCAGCATTTTCCCAGCCTTATCTCCTTCCTCGAATTGTTTTTGACGGACTCTAAAAAGAGAAAATTCCACCTTCTTGGATTCAATCGAATTATATTCGTACTTCAATCTAGAGAGCAGCATTAAATTGGAAGAGGACATATCTAACTTAAATTTGTCCTCAGCCTCCTTAATTTTCACCTCTAAAGCCATTTGTGTACATCTAGCTACCCTCTTCTTCCTGGATGCATGTTGTATAATGTGACCCCTAAGAACTGCTTTCAGGGTCTCCCACAGTATTCCTGCTGATGGGGAGCTTGGGGAATTATCATCTATGAAGTGGACTATCTCATCTCTGAGCAACTCTTTAAAGCCGGACTCTAATAATAAGCTGGAGTTAAGTCTCCACCTCGGAGTTCTATGTGCTCTGGTGAAAGGGGTAATTTTTAAGTCAATGTGGGCTTGGTCAGATATTAAAATGCTACCTATAGTGGATGAAGTAACAGATGAGACAATGTTATGTGATACAAAGAAATAATCATGTCTGGAAAATACGTTATGTGGATGCGAATAAAATGTATAATCATTTGCTGTGGGGTTCAATAATCTCCAGATATCCAGACTGGTTTACAAGCTAACGCTAAACAAGCTAGGTCCGTAAATATAAATACCGACACATGAGTATGCAGTAAATATAACACTACTATATCACTTACCGGAAAAAACTGAAGCATCCACTTCTTGGATGGTCTGTTAACCGCACAGCAGATATGTGTTAAACAAACTCTCCAAACGAAGTAAAAAAGACGAGAAATCAGACGGATCAAGCTGCTAGCCTCCTGACCTGCTGAACTGACAGATGCAGCGCGCAGAGCTGTCAATCAAATCTACCACAACCCTTATATGGGCATAGCCGTTTTCCTTAATAAAATAACATCCGACGAGTTATAAAAAAAAAAGTCCATCCTCCCCGTCTTTTGTCTGCTCCACCTTTCAGAAAATGTGTGCTCAAACAGGGCGTTTGGAGATTTTCCCTTCATGACATCACAAAGGGCAGTAGCCCCTCCCCCAGGTGGGTGACGCTCCCACAGCTAGGTGTTTGTTCTGCCCTCTGAGTCTGCCTTCTCACCATTAACAATAGGGCATGGAGCGAGAAAGCCAGAGACACCCGAGCCCTTCCAGAGAGGGGGCGTGGTCAGACACAGCTCATTTACATTTAAAGGTACAGACACAGAAACAGCCTGTTCTGAGCAGGGCTGAAATAGAGGGGTTTATAGGCATGATCAAATACAGGATCAGAGTGGATTTAGAACAAGAAACTTCATAGACATTGTCTAGGGGAGCTCTGATACTTATTTAAACTGGTTGAAAAGGAGGATAATATGGGACCTTTAAGGTTTCTTTTTGGTATTTTTGTGCCTTTATCAGAGACAGGACAGTAAATAGAGCCAGACATCAAGGAGAGTGGGGAATGACATTCAGGGAAGGAGCCACAGGTCGAATTTGAATCCGGCCGCCCGCCTACAGGACCACACATGGGGTGCACTACACGCACCAATCACCAGGCTGTATTAGAGAGACAGAACAGTTGATAGACTCATACATTTGGGAGATAGAGAGAGTTGGGAATGACATGCAGGAAAGGAGCCACAGGTTGAATTCGAACCTGGTCCCGTTTTGAGGACAGTCTCTGATCATGGGGTGCCTGTACTAACCGCTACCAGCACCCCTTCACCTGACAAGTACAGAGAAAACACATCTTATTTCAATATAAAAAACATAAATGTAGACCTGCTTTGCTTGTAATAAGTAAAAATATCTGCCAAATGGGCAAGCAAATCTTAATTGTCTTATAAGAAGTTCTAACTCATTTACATCTCATGTCAAGATTCAAGAAGCAATATTTGGTAGCCCAATTGGAGGATAATTTTGCTTATTACAAGCAATGCAGACTTATTTTATGAAATACGTAGCTACAAATTGAGTTTTTGCAGTGAACATAAAATAAAAGAGACACATTACTGAGAAAAGGATAGCTTGTAGACTTTTTAATATTTTAACTGGAGATCGAGGTGTGCTGGAGGTGTGGCTGTCTTGTAAAGTGTGTCAGCTTTACACTCTCCTTTGTGAGTTTTCATGAAAAACAGCATTGTGTCATGTTTAAGTGATTCAAATTAAAGTCAGGTTTTCAGTGGCTGACTGTCTGCTGGTGACTTGCATACAAACAGCCATTGATCAATAATAACACAGTGAAGGTTACATGGGCATAAGTTAGAGGCAGTGCACTGCTGGAACTTTTGGGAATTTTTTTTTCCTTTAGTCAGACATGTTTCACTGACGGATTATTTTACACATCCTGTCAGATGGGACCTACAATATAACAATAGCACAAGTAAAATCTGGTATTTGACCTCTGGTCTTGAAAAATGAAGCCAATGCGGAAGTGAAAAATCCTGCAGTTCGTCTAGTGTACCGTAAGTCACATACACACCACAGCCGTTTTTACAGCCTTGTACAAACGAAATAGGTCTGATTTGCTCTGTGTCATCATGGGCATATGCTGTACTGGGGTTGATTTTTCTTTTTAATCGGCTCCGTTTTGATTTTAGGAACGCAAAGTATTATCCATAGTTAAGTGCGTAGCTGGGCGGTTTGTCACAAAGGCTTAAAACCCGCCTCAGCTCCAGCTCTCAGACTGTCATTAGGTTTACTGAAAGTTAGGCTGAGACAGGATTTCCAGCATGGCGGCTGCTGCTGATGAGCCTCCGTAGCCCCCCTGCAGTAACAGATGGGTGACGTCACTCAGGCTTCTTCCATTAATATTTACAGTCGATGATTTGAGCCTACAGAAACAGTTTAAATGTTTCCACACTCAAGATCTTGTATGTGTTTATGTACAAATGATGCAGTGCATTGCAAGAACAATCTATCTTCACAACAACAGTAAAAGACATATTTATAACTAAAGTGGGTCAAGGTTACAGAGTGATAATAACAAATCAGTAACAAATATAACCTCATGTGTGAGAAAGTGTTGTGAGTTATTAGAAGACATGAAAAGCTCTATAAATAAAGTTCGTATAGGTATTATTTTTTCATCATTTTTATTTATCTAGTTTCATTTTTGGTTAATTTTTCAAGCGAAACAAATTGGTCTGTTTGATTTCTGTTTTACTTGAAAGACATGCTGGTATGCACAACAGACGTGTGTTGTATTGAGGGATAAACCTGAGCACCAGGAGAAAACCCATACACACAATGTTGTTTAGGATTGGCCTTTCAGAGTCCTATTCAGAATGCCACTTCAAGGCACTGTGACGTTTCGCCTTCAATAAGATTGTCGCAGAGGCATAATGGGGGGATGAAGTGAACCTGCCTTACGGTCTTCAGAGGTAGTGACAGAGGTGTTACAGGGGTGAGCTGGATCAGCTGAGCCGGCGGGGGAACACAGCGCTATGTGTATGTGCATGTCTGACTGTGTGTATGTGGGGTGGTAGCGTATTCCTGCAGGTGTTCCTTTGTTGGCAATTGGTGGAATTAAATTCTATATTACTATCATCTTCGTAAGTTAATTTGAGTTTGTCCCCTTCTAAATGCTGTTTGATGGATCTTGTTTTTTGAGTAGCCAATCGAGGCAAAGGTTCCCCTGTGTCTTTAGTACAATATGAGGGTTGCTCTACCCCAGGAGGAGGGTAAAGTTTTCCTGCAGGTCTTTCTCTACTCTTAATGGGCGGGAGGCAGGGTTTTTGCCGAAGGTCAGGGTTTTCCTCGTATGTTAATTGCAGCTTGTTCTGTTCTTGCTTCTGTTTGATGGAGCGGGTTTTCTCATTCCATTCAAGAGCGTTACAATATGAGGAATGCTCTACCCCAGAAGGAAGGCAATGTTTTCCTGCAGGCGGTTCCTTTTTGGAAATAGGTGGGATGCACAGCTGCTGCAGATCATTCTTGCCATTTTTGGCATTGAGTATGGCAAAACGTCCAGTGTCTGCAGCTTTCTTAAGTTCACACTGAACATAATCCTCCAACTCCTTTTCTCTCTCAGCAAAATGTTCAGAGATCTTCTTTTCAGCATCCTGGTGCTCCTCTCTTAGTTTTTCCAGACGGGCATTTTTTTCAGCTATTAATTTAACATTCAGGTCTCTATACTTAATGTTCTTTTCCTTGATTGCTTTGGCCTTTCGTTTTTCTTCCTCAAGAAACAACCTGTCCGCTTCCTTCGCGGCCTGGTGCAAGACCAGCTCTTCCTGTTTCTCAGCCCTCTTGATCTGCTCTTTCTCACGGATCTTTGTTTCCCTGTGAGCAGCAATAGACGCGAGCTCTTCGGCCTTCTTTCTCTCCTTCTCTTTTTGTTTTTTGGCTGCTGCTGCTTTTTGTTCAGCCACTTTCTTGGACAGTTGCGCCTCCTCTTTCATGATCAAGGAGGTGGCCTGCTGTTTTTTCATAACTGCCAATTTATCTTTTGTGACATCTAGTATCACCTGTCTCTGTTCAAACATTTCTTGTTTGGCAGCATTTATATGCAGCTGCTTCACTTTTATTTCGAGATGACTACGTTCTGTTTTCAAATCCTCCAAATTTGACTTTTGGTCCTCCCTTTCTCTGTACAGTTTTTTCTGAGCGATTTCCTCAAGTCGCTCTTTGTGATAAATTTTCTTTAACTCTGCTCTTTTTATGGCCTGATGTTTCTTCTCCTGCACATGTAAATCATCAAGAGCACGGAGTTTCTCTCCCTCTTCTTTATCAGACTGTATTTCTTTTAGCCTCAACATTTGTTTCTGCTTCATTTTCTCAATGTTATCGTGAGTCTGTTTGAGCACTTTCTGTACCTGAAGAGATGTATCATTTTTGTCTTTTCTCAGCTCCTCCTCCACTTTCAGCCTCAATTCCTCTTCATACTGTCTTTTTTGTTCTTCAGCGATACTCTGTCGTTCTCTCTTAAATTTAATCAGTTTCTCATTCTCCTCCTGCACATGAGTGTATGTTAGGTCACTGTTGAATTTTCTGACAGAATCTCTGGTCAAAAACCTCTGATAATTGGCTTTGTCGAGGGCTTGTTGAACGTCCTTTTTCTTCTGCTTCACCTCTTCTGCAGCAATCCTATTGAAATAGTCCTGTTTTTCTTGTTCCTTACGCTGGATATCTGCCGCTATCGCCTCCATTTTGGCTATTTGGGGTCGATTCTTCCCTTTGGGAAACTTGCACAGTTTGGGAACCCCATCTTGCATTGTGCACTGTTTCCCCATGGGCTTTGATGAAGACTGGATCCTTTCCCAGTCAGCCTGGGTCAAAACAGCTACTGTTGGTTCAGGCATGTTGTTGACTGTCTAAAAGTTTTGACAATATTACTCTCAGTATTCTTAGATAAATATTGCCTTGTGTTTTTTGATGCTGATGTTGCCTGAGTCCGTGTTGTCGTCTCCTCTGTGTGTCTCAGTATGTCTCTCTGTTCAGCCTTTATGACCTGTGTACAGAATCTGATGACATCATCAAGTCCTTTGATCTATGATGTCATAATATAAAGGCATTCTTTAAATCATTCTGTTAGGCCTCGGTTACCTAGGTTACTGTTGCTGCACATGTGAAGTTTTTTTGTTTTTATATAGAGAGACCATAGACTGTAAATATTAATGGCAACAGCCATCTGTTACGGCAGGGGGCTACTGGGGCTCATCGGCAGCCGCCGTAGGGATATGGGATTAATATACTATCTTTATTCAAGAGCATGTTTTTTTTCTTAAGAACGGGTTTTTAAGTTTTGAGAGCAATACTTATTGATTTTACATTCAGATGTTTTCATTCTTTCTCTCTTTGTACTCAAATAGTTGCTGCTTGTGCTTAAATTTTCTCTGTTTTTGCTCTAAATGTTTGCTTGCTCTCAGATTCCCGCGCTCACTTCAGACCGCAGCTGCTCGCAGCTGAAACTTCTGTTCTCGTACTTTTTTTCTCTGCGCGCTCGGGTCTTTATCTGCTCTTGGATTTCTTCTGCACTCTCGGATTTTATGAGGAATCAACCAATAGAAAACGGGTACAGGATCGGCCAATCATGTCCACGCCGCCCTATTGCTGGAGAGTTCGCTATACTGATTAGAGCAGTGGTTCTCAAACTATGGTACGCGTACCACCGGTGGTACTTGGGCTCCCTGTGGTGGTACGCAAAGAAATCTCCACAATATAAAAAAAAAAACCTGTTCAGCATAAAACGACATTTTTTTTCGACATACTCTTATCTTATCTGTCTTGTATCTATTGAGTTGTATTTATATCAAATGTGTTTTCCCCTCTAAATTAATCTAGTTTTTGCAACAAACAACTTTAATCTGCCCAAAATTGTTTGTGCTCAGAAGCACACAAATAATGCTTTTTTTTGTTAAATACAACTTACTTTTATCTACAAACCAAATAGACTATCAGCATAAGGCAGGATTTGTAACCTTTTAAATGTCGCATGTTCATTTACAATATCTGTCGGCTTTTTTAGTGCGCCGTTTTTTACTGCTGCTCCACGTCTCCTGTTTCTAAAACACATTCTACAATAATGAAACATACATAACTTTTAGTCTATTATATTGTTGGATATATTAGGCTATGCATTTTAATAAAAAAACTGCAAAAAAAGGAGATAAACACCGATACTCCTCCTCCTCTCTGCAACTGGGTTTGTTTCCCCGACATAGAGGAAATCATTGACCAACACACACACACACACACACGCCAAAAACAACAACAACAAAAACACAGCTATCTAAGGGCATGACAAACTATATAGCCTACAAAAAGAACTCAGAACTCCATAACGCAGCGGCGAACAAACAATCAGATGAACAAATGAACGATCAGCACCTCGGACAGCGCCGCGGCACGTAATGCACATACCTGCGGCAAAAGTGCTCAACCTTTACGGTGCACTTCCCACTCACAGGGTGCTTGCACCCCTCGCAGGAGACAATGGTCATGTTTTTCTTGCAGTGCGTGTTTGTCTGACTCTGCCTCCTTCTCAGCTCTTGTGGATGCTGTGGGTCAGTGGGCACCGACGTCAGACTTGACACGCAGGTGTTCCTCTCTCTGTTCCTTTGCCGGCTCAAGAATGAGCATGTATCTATCTGTCTATGGTCTCTATCTATCTATTTGTATATCCTATCTATCTGTCGCTCTTTGTTAAATTCCTGCGCATATATATGAAGTCTATAAATAGAAACAATAACTAATAAAGATTAAAACGACACACGAAAACAATCCAGGGAAATGTATCAACTTTTCAACTGCCGTCAATATGAAGGCGGCGGCGGTTAGAGGTATAAATGCTCAGAAATCTTGTGTGTTTTATTTTAGTTACACATAGGCTTCAGAAAACATACAGGACACATATTTAAGAAAAGTCATAGGATGAGAGGCTCGTACGTTTTTATTTAAAAATAGTTATTTGTATTATAAAAAGCCAAACCGTCCGGCAGACGGTCTTGGTGGTTCTAGTGTTAACACTCCTCAGGAGTCGAGAGGGATTTTTGCTATGTTGAACGCAGAGACTTATAATACAGAGGCTCTGTTTGCACAGAGCCTGCGGAGCGCGCGCCTGCACTCTCTCTCTCTCCCCCGCTCCCTCTCTCTCTCTCTCCCCTGCTCCCTCTCTCGCCTACTCCCTCTCTCTCTCTCCCCCGCTCCCTCTCTCTCTCTCTCTCTCTCTCTCTCCCCCGCTCCCTCTCGCTCTCTCTCCCCTGCTCCCTCTCTCTCTCTCCCCTGCTCCCTCTCTCCCCTGCTCCTTCTCTCTCTCTCTCTCTCTCCCCGCTCCCTCTCGCTCTCTCTCTCCCCGCTCCCTCTCTCTCCCCGCTCCCTCTCTCCCCTGCTCCCTCCCTCTCTCTTAGCAATTTTATGAATAAATGAAAAATTAAATAAGAACAGGTGGGATATATACTTGGGCCCAGGTATCGTGTTTGTGTGGGAAACACTGGAGATTAAATATTCTCAAACAGGTTGTTGGTATAAAGTTTTCATTTTTATTGTGCTGTACTTTTTTTTGGATTTGGGCAAACGTCAGAGTTGTGTTAGTTTAAGTGCCAGTTCTAGCGCTAGCCCTTAGTAGTCCTATAGTGTGGCTGCCAACAGTCAATAATAAATAACCTCCTGCATAAAATGTGTGTAGAAATAGGCCTACAGTGTATTTTAACATCTACCATAATGGTGGTACTTGGAGAGCCAAATATTTTCGGAGGTGGTACGCAGTCTAAAAAGTTTGAGAACCACTGACCTACACAGCATATTAGGTTCAGTTAAGTTTATGTTAAGAACTGAAGGATAATTATTACACAAAGTTTGTTTTTTAATGTCGACATTTACGTGGAGTATAACATTCATCATAACGTCAGATAACCATATTTACAGTCTGCGGATAACCACCGAGGTGAACCTTTAGCTTCTAACATCACACAAACTCATTATTTTCAACAACAACATTTTAATAACAAACATTTCTAACAATTCAGAATGACTTTTCCCCAGTTTAATAGTGCTGGCTAGATATGTTAACATTAGCATCTTTGGCATGAATGGGAGTCTTGATAGGCTAAATCAGTGGTTCCCAAAGTGGGGGTCGGGACCCCAAGGTGGGTCGCCAGCGACCAAGAGGAGGGTCGCAAGATGCCTTCCATAAAAAATTAAAAGTGCATAAATATATCTTTTTTTTATGACCAACATTTTTATTGTTTTTCAAATTTTTTACAACAGTATAATACCAGGCAACAAATGATATAGAACAATACCCAACAAGGGTAACACTATCAATGCAAGACAAAATAAACAAAAAAAAAAAAACAGACCTGACAAACAAAAATTATAATTAACTTAAATTAAATGCAGGAATAAAGCAGGACGAAAAAAATATATGTAGATAAATAAAAACGTAAAAATTAAAAATAACAAAATTCCACAACCACATGATTGTTTCAGATTATGCTGCATGGAAGTGTTAAGTTGTCCACCTTTCACAGAAAATTGTGTTTCCATAAGATTTACAGGGGGCTGTCAGCCTACATCACCAAACCAAGATGTGTCAAGCCTGCTAGGCTTAGTGAATCAGCGGCACGCTGCTAATAATTTCCAGTCAAAAGAGAGAAGTGATGACTGATGTTTAGCAGAGAAGTTAAGATCCTGTGACAACATTAATATATTTTCCCCATTTAGCATTGAATAAGTCTAATCGGTCTACCATCCTATATGTTAATTCTTCAAAGGCTGCCACTATACTTAATTGAGTGAACCAAAGGCTGGACGGAGGGAGTTCTGCCGCCTTCCATTCTCTAACTAGGAGCTTCCGGCCCAGCATGATGGCCGTATGGATCCACCCCGCCTGAGATCGAGGGATCCCGCTTAAAGGTGTAGAGTCCCCCAGTATGTATAGGCTAGGTATGAATGGAATGTCCTGCCCCACGACCGATTTAATGTTCTCATGGATTGCTGTCCACCATCTCTGAGCTTTGGGGCAGGACCATATCACATGGGTTAGTGTGCCCAGGGTCTCACCACATCTCCAGCACGCTGGGTCATCTTTTAACCCCGCCTTGTGTAATTTTGCAGGGGTCCAATAAACTCTATTTAGAATTTTAAATTGTATTAACCTGGTCTTAATATCCCGAGATGATTTTGGGGGATTTTGCAGAATAGAACTCCATTCATCATCACTAAATAACTTATTAAGGTCAGTCTCCCATGTCTGCCTGAGGCTCCCTGTGTGATCTCCCGACCTGTCCAGCAAAGCAGAGTAGTATTTCGAGGCTTCCTTACCCTTACCAAAGGCATAAAGTATCTCCTTAAGAATATCAGGTTTTGAGAGAGTCACCCGAGGGTCCGGAACAGCCTGGTTGAGTAAATGTCTTATTTGGAGATACTGCCAGAATTGATTCTGAGATATACCATATCTATTTTCCAAAATCTTTGCAAGAATCTTACGATCCTGCCCAATTAGGGATATGGGCCTATAGCTCTTACAGTCTGTAGGTTCCTTATCCTTCTTTAAAATCAAAGTTATCAGAGCCTCATTTAGTGTCGGAGGTAAGATGCCAACTCTAAGTGATTCGACATACATGTCTAACAGGAGGGGTGAGAGCTCCTTCACATATGTTTTTAAAAATCCGGCTGTGAAGCCATCCAAACCTGGAGCTTTGTTGTTTGGTAATTTTTGAATGACCTCAATTATTTCTTCTACTGTAATGGGGTCATCTAATACTTTTTGTTGCTCCTCTGAAATGGAGGGAAGATGTAAATTTGTTAAAAATGAATTGATTTCTTCGTTTTCGGTCACCAACTCAGTTGCGTAGAAGTCCCTATAATAAGATTTAAAAGTATTATTGATTTCTTCACTGTCAGAATGGAGCTGACCGTTGGAGTCCTTAATAGCTGGGATCATACATGCCAGCTCCTTAAGTTTAATGTATCTGGCCAGCATTTTCCCAGCCTTATCTCCTTCCTCGAATTGTTTTTGACGGACTCTAAAAAGAGAAAATTCCACCTTCTTGGATTCAATCGAATTATATTCGTACTTCAATCTAGAGAGCAGCATTAAATTGGAAGAGGACATATCTAACTTAAATTTGTCCTCAGCCTCCTTAATTTTCACCTCTAAAGCCATTTGTGTACATCTAGCTACCCTCTTCTTCCTGGATGCATGTTGTATAATGTGACCCCTAAGAACTGCTTTCAGGGTCTCCCACAGTATTCCTGCTGATGGGGAGCTTGGGGAATTATCATCTATGAAGTGGACTATCTCATCTCTGAGCAACTCTTTAAAGCCGGACTCTAATAATAAGGTGGAGTTAAGTCTCCACCTCGGAGTTCTATGTGCTCTGGTGAAAGGGGTAATTTTTAAGTCAATGTGGGCTTGGTCAGATATTAAAATGCTACCTATAGTGGATGAAGTAACAGATGAGACAATGTTATGTGATACAAAGAAATAATCATGTCTGGAAAATACGTTATGTGGATGCGAATAAAATGTATAATCATTTGCTGTGGGGTTCAATAATCTCCAGATATCCAGACTGGTTTACAAGCTAACGCTAAACAAGCTAGGTCCGTAAATATAAATACCGACACATGAGTATGCAGTAAATATAACACTACTATATCACTTACCGGAAAAAACTGAAGCATCCACTTCTTGGATGGTCTGTTAACCGCACAGCAGATATGTGTTAAACAAACTCTCCAAACGAAGTAAAAAAGACGAGAAATCAGACGGATCAAGCTGCTAGCCTCCTGACCTGCTGAACTGACAGATGCAGCGCGCAGAGCTGTCAATCAAATCTACCACAACCCTTATATGGGCATAGCCGTTTTCCTTAATAAAATAACATCCGACGAGTTATAAAAAAAAAAGTCCATCCTCCCCGTCTTTTGTCTGCTCCACCTTTCAGAAAATGTGTGCTCAAACAGGGCGTTTGGAGATTTTCCCTTCATGACATCACAAAGGGCAGTAGCCCCTCCCCCAGGTGGGTGACGCTCCCACAGCTAGGTGTTTGTTCTGCCCTCTGAGTCTGCCTTCTCACCATAAACAATAGGGCATGGAGCGAGAAAGCTAGAGACACCCGAGCCCTTCCAGAGAGGGGGCGTGGTCAGACACAGCTCATTTACATTTAAAGGTACAGACACAGAAACAGCCTGTTCTGAGCAGGGCTGAAATAGAGGGGTTTATAGGCATGATCAAATACAGGATCAGAGTGGATTTAGAACAAGAAACTTCATAGACATTGTCTAGGGGAGCTCTGATACTTATTTAAACTGGTTGAAAAGGAGGATAATATGGGACCTTTAAGGTTTCTTTTTGGTATTTTTGTGCCTTTATCAGAGACAGGACAGTAAATAGAGCCAGACATCAAGGAGAGTGGGGAATGACATTCAGGGAAGGAGCCACAGGTCGAATTTGAATCCGGCCGCCCGCCTACAGGACCACACATGGGGTGCACTACACGCACCAATCACCAGGCTGTATTAGAGAGACAGAACAGTTGATAGACTCATACATTTGGGAGATAGAGAGAGTTGGGAATGACATGCAGGAAAGGAGCCACAGGTTGAATTCGAACCTGGTCCCGTTTTGAGGACAGTCTCTGATCATGGGGTGCCTGTACTAACCGCTACCAGCACCCCTTCACCTGACAAGTACAGAGAAAACACATCTTATTTCAATATAAAAAACATAAATGTAGACCTGCTTTGCTTGTAATAAGTAAAAATATCTGCCAAATGGGCAAGCAAATCTTAATTGTCTTATAAGAAGTTCTAACTCATTTACATCTCATGTCAAGATTCAAGAAGCAATATTTGGTAGCCCAATTGGAGGATAATTTTGCTTATTACAAGCAATGCAGACTTATTTTATGAAATACGTAGCTACAAATTGAGTTTTTGCAGTGAACATAAAATAAAAGAGACACATTACTGAGAAAAGGATAGCTTGTAGACTTTTTAATATTTTAACTGGAGATCGAGGTGTGCTGGAGGTGTGGCTGTCTTGTAAAGTGTGTCAGCTTTACACTCTCCTTTGTGAGTTTTCATGAAAAACAGCATTGTGTCATGTTTAAGTGATTCAAATTAAAGTCAGGTTTTCAGTGGCTGACTGTCTGCTGGTGACTTGCATACAAACAGCCATTGATCAATAATAACACAGTGAAGGTTACATGGGCATAAGTTAGAGGCAGTGCACTGCTGGAACTTTTGGGAATTTTTTTTTCCTTTAGTCAGACATGTTTCACTGACGGATTATTTTACACATCCTGTCAGATGGGACCTACAATATAACAATAGCACAAGTAAAATCTGGTATTTGACCTCTGGTCTTGAAAAATGAAGCCAATGCGGAAGTGAAAAATCCTGCAGTTCGTCTAGTGTACCGTAAGTCACATACACACCACAGCCGTTTTTACAGCCTTGTACAAACGAAATAGGTCTGATTTGCTCTGTGTCATCATGGGCATATGCTGTACTGGGGTTGATTTTTCTTTTTAATCGGCTCCGTTTTGATTTTAGGAACGCAAAGTATTATCCATAGTTAAGTGCGTAGCTGGGCGGTTTGTCACAAAGGCTTAAAACCCGCCTCAGCTCCAGCTCTCAGACTGTCATTAGGTTTACTGAAAGTTAGGCTGAGACAGGATTTCCAGCATGGCGGCTGCTGCTGATGAGCCTCCGTAGCCCCCCTGCAGTAACAGATGGGTGACGTCACTCAGGCTTCTTCCATTAATATTTACAGTCGATGATTTGAGCCTACAGAAACAGTTTAAATGTTTCCACACTCAAGATCTTGTATGTGTTTATGTACAAATGATGCAGTGCATTGCAAGAACAATCTATCTTCACAACAACAGTAAAAGACATATTTATAACTAAAGTGGGTCAAGGTTACAGAGTGATAATAACAAATCAGTAACAAATATAACCTCATGTGTGAGAAAGTGTTGTGAGTTATTAGAAGACATGAAAAGCTCTATAAATAAAGTTCGTATAGGTATTATTTTTTCATCATTTTTATTTATCTAGTTTCATTTTTGGTTAATTTTTCAAGCGAAACAAAATGGTCTGTTTGATTTCTGTTTTACTTGAAAGACATGCTGGTATGCACAACAGACGTGTGTTGTATTGAGGGATAAACCTGAGCACCAGGAGAAAACCCATACACACAATGTTGTTTAGGATTGGCCTTTCAGAGTCCTATTCAGAATGCCACTTCAAGGCACTGTGACGTTTCGCCTTCAATAAGATTGTCGCAGAGGCATAATGGGGGGATGAAGTGAACCTGCCTTACGGTCTTCAGAGGTAGTGACAGAGGTGTTACAGGGGTGAGCTGGATCAGCTGAGCCGGCGGGGGAACACAGCGCTATGTGTATGTGCATGTCTGACTGTGTGTATGTGGGGTGGTAGCGTATTCCTGCAGGTGTTCCTTTGTTGGCAATTGGTGGAATTAAATTCTATATTACTATCATCTTCGTAAGTTAATTTGAGTTTGTCCCCTTCTAAATGCTGTTTGATGGATCTTGTTTTTTGAGTAGCCAATCTAGGCAAAGGTTCCCCTGTGTCTTTAGTACAATATGAGGGTTGCTCTACCCCAGGAGGAGGGTAAAGTTTTCCTGCAGGTCTTTCTCTACTCTTAATGGGCGGGAGGCAGGGCTTTTGCCGAAGGTCAGGGTTTTCCTCGTATGTTAATTGCAGCTTGTTCTGTTCTTGCTTCTGTTTGATGGAGCGGGTTTTCTCATTCCATTCAAGAGCGTTACAATATGAGGAATGCTCTACCCCAGAAGGAAGGCAATGTTTTCCTGCAGGCGGTTCCTTTTTGGAAATAGGTGGGATGCACAGCTGCTGCAGATCATTCTTGCCATTTTTGGCATTGAGTATGGCAAAACGTCCAGTGTCTGCAGCTTTCTTAAGTTCACACTGAACATAATCCTCCAACTCCTTTTCTCTCTCAGCAAAATGTTCAGAGATCTTCTTTTCAGCATCCTGGTGCTCCTCTCTTAGTTTTTCCAGACGGGCATTTTTTTCAGCTATTAATTTAACATTCAGGTCTCTATACTTAATGTTCTTTTCCTTGATTGCTTTGGCCTTTCGTTTTTCTTCCTCAAGAAACAACCTGTCCGCTTCCTTCGCGGCCTGGTGCAAGACCAGCTCTTCCTGTTTCTCAGCCCTCTTGATCTGCTCTTTCTCACGGATCTTTGTTTCCCTGTGAGCAGCAATAGACGCGAGCTCTTCGGCCTTCTTTCTCTCCTTCTCTTTTTGTTTTTTGGCTGCTGCTGCTTTTTGTTCAGCCACTTTCTTGGACAGTTGCGCCTCCTCTTTCATGATCAAGGAGGTGGCCTGCTGTTTTTTCATAACTGCCAATTTATCTTTTGTGACATCTAGTATCACCTGTCTCTGTTCAAACATTTCTTGTTTGGCAGCATTTATATGCAGCTGCTTCACTTTTATTTCGAGATGACTACGTTCTGTTTTCAAATCCTCCAAATTTGACTTTTGGTCCTCCCTTTCTCTGTACAGTTTTTTCTGAGCGATTTCCTCAAGTCGCTCTTTGTGATAAATTTTCTTTAACTCTGCTCTTTTTATGGCCTGATGTTTCTTCTCCTGCACATGTAAATCATCAAGAGCACGGAGTTTCTCTCCCTCTTCTTTATCAGACTGTATTTCTTTTAGCCTCAACATTTGTTTCTGCTTCATTTTCTCAATGTTATCGTGAGTCTGTTTGAGCACTTTCTGTACCTGAAGAGATGTATCATTTTTGTCTTTTCTCAGCTCCTCCTCCACTTTCAGCCTCAATTCCTCTTCATACTGTCTTTTTTGTTCTTCAGCGATACTCTGTCGTTCTCTCTTAAATTTAATCAGTTTCTCGTTCTCCTCCTGCACATGAGTGTATGTTAGGTCACTGTTGAATTTTCTGACAGAATCTCTGGTCAAAAACCTCTGATAATTGGCTTTGTCGAGGGCTTGTTGAACGTCCTTTTTCTTCTGCTTCACCTCTTCTGCAGCAATCCTATTGAAATAGTCCTGTTTTTCTTGTTCCTTACGCTGGATATCTGCCGCTATCGCCTCCATTTTGGCTATTTGGGGTCGATTCTTCCCTTTGGGAAACTTGCACAGTTTGGGAACCCCATCTTGCATTGTGCACTGTTTCCCCATGGGCTTTGATGAAGACTGGATCCTTTCCCAGTCAGCCTGGGTCAAAACAGCTACTGTTGGTTCAGGCATGTTGTTGACTGTCTAAAAGTTTTGACAATATTACTCTCAGTATTCTTAGATAAATATTGCCTTGTGTTTTTTGATGCTGATGTTGCCTGAGTCCGTGTTGTCGTCTCCTCTGTGTGTCTCAGTATGTCTCTCTGTTCAGCCTTTATGACCTGTGTACAGAATCTGATGACATCATCAAGTCCTTTGATCTATGATGTCATAATATAAAGGCATTCTTTAAATCATTCTGTTAGGCCTCGGTTACCTAGGTTACTGTTGCTGCACATGTGAAGTTTTTTTGTTTTTATATAGAGAGACCATAGACTGTAAATATTAATGGCAACAGCCATCTGTTACGGCAGGGGGCTACTGGGGCTCATCGGCAGCCGCCGTAGGGATATGGGATTAATATACTATCTTTATTCAAGAGCATGTTTTTTTTCTTAAGAACGGGTTTTTAAGTTTTGAGAGCAATACTTATTGATTTTACATTCAGATGTTTTCATTCTTTCTCTCTTTGTACTCAAATAGTTGCTGCTTGTGCTTAAATTTTCTCTGTTTTTGCTCTAAATGTTTGCTTGCTCTCAGATTCCCGCGCTCACTTCAGACCGCAGCTGCTCGCAGCTGAAACTTCTGTTCTCGTACTTTTTTTCTCTGCGCGCTCGGGTCTTTATCTGCTCTTGGATTTCTTCTGCACTCTCGGATTTTATGAGGAATCAACCAATAGAAAACGGGTACAGGATCGGCCAATCATGTCCACGCCGCCCTATTGCTGGAGAGTTCGCTATACTGATTAGAGCAGTGGTTCTCAAACTATGGTACGCGTACCACCGGTGGTACTTGGGCTCCCTGTGGTGGTACGCAAAGAAATCTCCACAATATAAAAAAAAAAACCTGTTCAGCATAAAACGACATTTTTTTTTGACATACTCTTATCTTATCTGTCTTGTATCTATTGAGTTGTATTTATATCAAATGTGTTTTCCCCTCTAAATTAATCTAGTTTTTGCAACAAACAACTTTAATCTGCCCAAAATTGTTTGTGCTCAGAAGCACACAAATAATGCTTTTTTTTGTTAAATACAACTTACTTTTATCTACAAACCAAATAGACTATCAGCATAAGGCAGGATTTGTAACCTTTTAAATGTCGCATGTTCATTTACAATATCTGTCGGCTTTTTTAGTGCGCCGTTTTTTACTGCTGCTCCACGTCTCCTGTTTCTAAAACACATTCTACAATAATGAAACATACATAACTTTTAGTCTATTATATTGTTGGATATATTAGGCTATGCATTTTAATAAAAAAACTGCAAAAAAAGGAGATAAACACCGATACTCCTCCTCCTCTCTGCAACTGGGTTTGTTTCCCCGACATAGAGGAAATCATTGACCAACACACACACACACACACACGCCAAAAACAACAACAACAAAAACACAGCTATCTAAGGGCATGACAAACTATATAGCCTACAAAAAGAACTCAGAACTCCATAACGCAGCGGCGAACAAACAATCAGATGAACAAATGAACGATCAGCACCTCGGACAGCGCCGCGGCACGTAATGCACATACCTGCGGCAAAAGTGCTCAACCTTTACGGTGCACTTCCCACTCACAGGGTGCTTGCACCCCTCGCAGGAGACAATGGTCATGTTTTTCTTGCAGTGCGTGTTTGTCTGACTCTGCCTCCTTCTCAGCTCTTGTGGATGCTGTGGGTCAGTGGGCACCGACGTCAGACTTGACACGCAGGTGTTCCTCTCTCTGTTCCTTTGCCGGCTCAAGAATGAGCATGTATCTATCTGTCTATGGTCTCTATCTATCTATTTGTATATCCTATCTATCTGTCGCTCTTTGTTAAATTCCTGCGCATATATATGAAGTCTATAAATAGAAACAATAACTAATAAAGATTAAAACGACACACGAAAACAATCCAGGGAAATGTATCAACTTTTCAACTGCCGTCAATATGAAGGCGGCGGCGGTTAGAGGTATAAATGCTCAGAAATCTTGTGTGTTTTATTTTAGTTACACATAGGCTTCAGAAAACATACAGGACACATATTTAAGAAAAGTCATAGGATGAGAGGCTCGTACGTTTTTATTTAAAAATAGTTATTTGTATTATAAAAAGCCAAACCGTCCGGCAGACGGTCTTGGTGGTTCTAGTGTTAACACTCCTCAGGAGTCGAGAGGGATTTTTGCTATGTTGAACGCAGAGACTTATAATACAGAGGCTCTGTTTGCACAGAGCCTGCGGAGCGCGCGCCTGCACTCTCTCTCTCTCCCCCGCTCCCTCTCTCTCTCTCTCCCCTGCTCCCTCTCTCGCCTACTCCCTCTCTCTCTCTCCCCCGCTCCCTCTCTCTCTCTCTCTCTCTCTCTCTCCCCCGCTCCCTCTCGCTCTCTCTCCCCTGCTCCCTCTCTCTCTCTCCCCTGCTCCCTCTCTCCCCTGCTCCTTCTCTCTCTCTCTCTCTCTCCCCGCTCCCTCTCGCTCTCTCTCTCCCCGCTCCCTCTCTCCCTCTCTCTCCCCGCTCCCTCTCTCCCCTGCTCCCTCCCTCTCTCTTAGCAATTTTATGAATAAATGAAAAATTAAATAAGAACAGGTGGGATATATACTTGGGCCCAGGTATCGTGTTTGTGTGGGAAACACTGGAGATTAAATATTCTCAAACAGGTTGTTGGTATAAAGTTTTCATTTTTATTGTGCTGTACTTTTTTTTGGATTTGGGCAAACGTCAGAGTTGTGTTAGTTTAAGTGCCAGTTCTAGCGCTAGCCCTTAGTAGTCCTATAGTGTGGCTGCCAACAGTCAATAATAAATAACCTCCTGCATAAAATGTGTGTAGAAATAGGCCTACAGTGTATTTTAACATCTACCATAATGGTGGTACTTGGAGAGCCAAATATTTTCGGAGGTGGTACGCAGTCTAAAAAGTTTGAGAACCACTGACCTACACAGCATATTAGGTTCAGTTAAGTTTATGTTAAGAACTGAAGGATAATTATTACACAAAGTTTGTTTTTTAATGTCGACATTTACGTGGAGTATAACATTCATCATAACGTCAGATAACCATATTTACAGTCTGCGGATAACCACCGAGGTGAACCTTTAGCTTCTAACATCACACAAACTCATTATTTTCAACAACAACATTTTAATAACAAACATTTCTAACAATTCAGAATGACTTTTCCCCAGTTTAATAGTGCTGGCTAGATATGTTAACATTAGCATCTTTGGCATGAATGGGAGTCTTGATAGGCTAAATCAGTGGTTCCCAAAGTGGGGGTCGGGACCCCAAGGTGGGTCGCCAGCGACCAAGAGGAGGGTCGCAAGATGCCTTCCATAAAAAATTAAAAGTGCATAAATATATCTTTTTTTTATGACCAACATTTTTATTGTTTTTCAAATTTTTTACAACAGTATAATACCAGGCAACAAATGATATAGAACAATACCCAACAAGGGTAACACTATCAATGCAAGACAAAATAAACAAAAAAAAAAAAACAGACCTGACAAACAAAAATTATAATTAACTTAAATTAAATGCAGGAATAAAGCAGGACGAAAAAAATATATGTAGATAAATAAAAACGTAAAAATTAAAAATAACAAAATTCCACAACCACATGATTGTTTCAGATTATGCTGCATGGAAGTGTTAAGTTGTCCACCTTTCACAGAAAATTGTGTTTCCATAAGATTTACAGGGGGCTGTCAGCCTACATCACCAAACCAAGATGTGTCAAGCCTGCTAGGCTTAGTGAATCAGCGGCACGCTGCTAATAATTTCCAGTCAAAAGAGAGAAGTGATGACTGATGTTTAGCAGAGAAGTTAAGATCCTGTGACAACATTAATATATTTTCCCCATTTAGCATTGAATAAGTCTAATCGGTCTACCATCCTATATGTTAATTCTTCAAAGGCTGCCACTATACTTAATTGAGTGAACCAAAGGCTGGACGGAGGGAGTTCTGCCGCCTTCCATTCTCTAACTAGGAGCTTCCGGCCCAGCATGATGGCCGTATGGATCCACCCCGCCTGAGATCGAGGGATCCCGCTTAAAGGTGTAGAGTCCCCCAGTATGTATAGGCTAGGTATGAATGGAATGTCCTGCCCCACGACCGATTTAATGTTCTCATGGATTGCTGTCCACCATCTCTGAGCTTTGGGGCAGGACCATATCACATGGGTTAGTGTGCCCAGGGTCTCACCACATCTCCAGCACGCTGGGTCATCTTTTAACCCCGCCTTGTGTAATTTTGCAGGGGTCCAATAAACTCTATTTAGAATTTTAAATTGTATTAACCTGGTCTTAATATCCCGAGATGATTTTGGGGGATTTTGCAGAATAGAACTCCATTCATCATCACTAAATAACTTATTAAGGTCAGTCTCCCATGTCTGCCTGAGGCTCCCTGTGTGATCTCCCGACCTGTCCAGCAAAGCAGAGTAGTATTTCGAGGCTTCCTTACCCTTACCAAAGGCATAAAGTATCTCCTTAAGAATATCAGGTTTTGAGAGAGTCACCCGAGGGTCCGGAACAGCCTGGTTGAGTAAATGTCTTATTTGGAGATACTGCCAGAATTGATTCTGAGATATACCATATCTATTTTCCAAAATCTTTGCAAGAATCTTACGATCCTGCCCAATTAGGGATATGGGCCTATAGCTCTTACAGTCTGTAGGTTCCTTATCCTTCTTTAAAATCAAAGTTATCAGAGCCTCATTTAGTGTCGGAGGTAAGATGCCAACTCTAAGTGATTCGACATACATGTCTAACAGGAGGGGTGAGAGCTCCTTCACATATGTTTTTAAAAATCCGGCTGTGAAGCCATCCAAACCTGGAGCTTTGTTGTTTGGTAATTTTTGAATGACCTCAATTATTTCTTCTACTGTAATGGGGTCATCTAATACTTTTTGTTGCTCCTCTGAAATGGAGGGAAGATGTAAATTTGTTAAAAATGAATTGATTTCTTCGTTTTCGGTCACCAACTCAGTTGCGTAGAAGTCCCTATAATAAGATTTAAAAGTATTATTGATTTCTTCACTGTCAGAATGGAGCTGACCGTTGGAGTCCTTAATAGCTGGGATCATACATGCCAGCTCCTTAAGTTTAATGTATCTGGCCAGCATTTTCCCAGCCTTATCTCCTTCCTCGAATTGTTTTTGACGGACTCTAAAAAGAGAAAATTCCACCTTCTTGGATTCAATCGAATTATATTCGTACTTCAATCTAGAGAGCAGCATTAAATTGGAAGAGGACATATCTAACTTAAATTTGTCCTCAGCCTCCTTAATTTTCACCTCTAAAGCCATTTGTGTACATCTAGCTACCCTCTTCTTCCTGGATGCATGTTGTATAATGTGACCCCTAAGAACTGCTTTCAGGGTCTCCCACAGTATTCCTGCTGATGGGGAGCTTGGGGAATTATCATCTATGAAGTGGACTATCTCATCTCTGAGCAACTCTTTAAAGCCGGACTCTAATAATAAGGTGGAGTTAAGTCTCCACCTCGGAGTTCTATGTGCTCTGGTGAAAGGGGTAATTTTTAAGTCAATGTGGGCTTGGTCAGATATTAAAATGCTACCTATAGTGGATGAAGTAACAGATGAGACAATGTTATGTGATACAAAGAAATAATCATGTCTGGAAAATACGTTATGTGGATGCGAATAAAATGTATAATCATTTGCTGTGGGGTTCAATAATCTCCAGATATCCAGACTGGTTTACAAGCTAACGCTAAACAAGCTAGGTCCGTAAATATAAATACCGACACATGAGTATGCAGTAAATATAACACTACTATATCACTTACCGGAAAAAACTGAAGCATCCACTTCTTGGATGGTCTGTTAACCGCACAGCAGATATGTGTTAAACAAACTCTCCAAACGAAGTAAAAAAGACGAGAAATCAGACGGATCAAGCTGCTAGCCTCCTGACCTGCTGAACTGACAGATGCAGCGCGCAGAGCTGTCAATCAAATCTACCACAACCCTTATATGGGCATAGCCGTTTTCCTTAATAAAATAACATCCGACGAGTTATAAAAAAAAAAGTCCATCCTCCCCGTCTTTTGTCTGCTCCACCTTTCAGAAAATGTGTGCTCAAACAGGGCGTTTGGAGATTTTCCCTTCATGACATCACAAAGGGCAGTAGCCCCTCCCCCAGGTGGGTGACGCTCCCACAGCTAGGTGTTTGTTCTGCCCTCTGAGTCTGCCTTCTCACCATAAACAATAGGGCATGGAGCGAGAAAGCTAGAGACACCCGAGCCCTTCCAGAGAGGGGGCGTGGTCAGACACAGCTCATTTACATTTAAAGGTACAGACACAGAAACAGCCTGTTCTGAGCAGGGCTGAAATAGAGGGGTTTATAGGCATGATCAAATACAGGATCAGAGTGGATTTAGAACAAGAAACTTCATAGACATTGTCTAGGGGAGCTCTGATACTTATTTAAACTGGTTGAAAAGGAGGATAATATGGGACCTTTAAGGTTTCTTTTTGGTATTTTTGTGCCTTTATCAGAGACAGGACAGTAAATAGAGCCAGACATCAAGGAGAGTGGGGAATGACATTCAGGGAAGGAGCCACAGGTCGAATTTGAATCCGGCCGCCCGCCTACAGGACCACACATGGGGTGCACTACACGCACCAATCACCAGGCTGTATTAGAGAGACAGAACAGTTGATAGACTCATACATTTGGGAGATAGAGAGAGTTGGGAATGACATGCAGGAAAGGAGCCACAGGTTGAATTCGAACCTGGTCCCGTTTTGAGGACAGTCTCTGATCATGGGGTGCCTGTACTAACCGCTACCAGCACCCCTTCACCTGACAAGTACAGAGAAAACACATCTTATTTCAATATAAAAAACATAAATGTAGACCTGCTTTGCTTGTAATAAGTAAAAATATCTGCCAAATGGGCAAGCAAATCTTAATTGTCTTATAAGAAGTTCTAACTCATTTACATCTCATGTCAAGATTCAAGAAGCAATATTTGGTAGCCCAATTGGAGGATAATTTTGCTTATTACAAGCAATGCAGACTTATTTTATGAAATACGTAGCTACAAATTGAGTTTTTGCAGTGAACATAAAATAAAAGAGACACATTACTGAGAAAAGGATAGCTTGTAGACTTTTTAATATTTTAACTGGAGATCGAGGTGTGCTGGAGGTGTGGCTGTCTTGTAAAGTGTGTCAGCTTTACACTCTCCTTTGTGAGTTTTCATGAAAAACAGCATTGTGTCATGTTTAAGTGATTCAAATTAAAGTCAGGTTTTCAGTGGCTGACTGTCTGCTGGTGACTTGCATACAAACAGCCATTGATCAATAATAACACAGTGAAGGTTACATGGGCATAAGTTAGAGGCAGTGCACTGCTGGAACTTTTGGGAATTTTTTTTTCCTTTAGTCAGACATGTTTCACTGACGGATTATTTTACACATCCTGTCAGATGGGACCTACAATATAACAATAGCACAAGTAAAATCTGGTATTTGACCTCTGGTCTTGAAAAATGAAGCCAATGCGGAAGTGAAAAATCCTGCAGTTCGTCTAGTGTACCGTAAGTCACATACACACCACAGCCGTTTTTACAGCCTTGTACAAACGAAATAGGTCTGATTTGCTCTGTGTCATCATGGGCATATGCTGTACTGGGGTTGATTTTTCTTTTTAATCGGCTCCGTTTTGATTTTAGGAACGCAAAGTATTATCCATAGTTAAGTGCGTAGCTGGGCGGTTTGTCACAAAGGCTTAAAACCCGCCTCAGCTCCAGCTCTCAGACTGTCATTAGGTTTACTGAAAGTTAGGCTGAGACAGGATTTCCAGCATGGCGGCTGCTGCTGATGAGCCTCCGTAGCCCCCCTGCAGTAACAGATGGGTGACGTCACTCAGGCTTCTTCCATTAATATTTACAGTCGATGATTTGAGCCTACAGAAACAGTTTAAATGTTTCCACACTCAAGATCTTGTATGTGTTTATGTACAAATGATGCAGTGCATTGCAAGAACAATCTATCTTCACAACAACAGTAAAAGACATATTTATAACTAAAGTGGGTCAAGGTTACAGAGTGATAATAACAAATCAGTAACAAATATAACCTCATGTGTGAGAAAGTGTTGTGAGTTATTAGAAGACATGAAAAGCTCTATAAATAAAGTTCGTATAGGTATTATTTTTTCATCATTTTTATTTATCTAGTTTCATTTTTGGTTAATTTTTCAAGCGAAACAAATTGGTCTGTTTGATTTCTGTTTTACTTGAAAGACATGCTGGTATGCACAACAGACGTGTGTTGTATTGAGGGATAAACCTGAGCACCAGGAGAAAACCCATACACACAATGTTGTTTAGGATTGGCCTTTCAGAGTCCTATTCAGAATGCCACTTCAAGGCACTGTGACGTTTCGCCTTCAATAAGATTGTCGCAGAGGCATAATGGGGGGATGAAGTGAACCTGCCTTACGGTCTTCAGAGGTAGTGACAGAGGTGTTACAGGGGTGAGCTGGATCAGCTGAGCCGGCGGGGAAACACAGCGCTATGTGTATGTGCATGTCTGACTGTGTGTATGTGGGGTGGTAGCGTATTCCTGCAGGTGTTCCTTTGTTGGCAATTGGTGGAATTAAATTCTATATTACTATCATCTTCGTAAGTTAATTTGAGTTTGTCCCCTTCTAAATGCTGTTTGATGGATCTTGTTTTTTGAGTAGCCAATCTAGGCAAAGGTTCCCCTGTGTCTTTAGTACAATATGAGGGTTGCTCTACCCCAGGAGGAGGGTAAAGTTTTCCTGCAGGTCTTTCTCTACTCTTAATGGGCGGGAGGCAGGGTTTTTGCCGAAGGTCAGGGTTTTCCTCGTATGTTAATTGCAGCTTGTTCTGTTCTTGCTTCTGTTTGATGGAGCGGGTTTTCTCATTCCATTCAAGAGCGTTACAATATGAGGAATGCTCTACCCCAGAAGGAAGGCAATGTTTTCCTGCAGGCGGTTCCTTTTTGGAAATAGGTGGGATGCACAGCTGCTGCAGATCATTCTTGCCATTTTTGGCATTGAGTATGGCAAAACGTCCAGTGTCTGCAGCTTTCTTAAGTTCACACTGAACATAATCCTCCAACTCCTTTTCTCTCTCAGCAAAATGTTCAGAGATCTTCTTTTCAGCATCCTGGTGCTCCTCTCTTAGTTTTTCCAGACGGGCATTTTTTTCAGCTATTAATTTAACATTCAGGTCTCTATACTTAATGTTCTTTTCCTTGATTGCTTTGGCCTTTCGTTTTTCTTCCTCAAGAAACAACCTGTCCGCTTCCTTCGCGGCCTGGTGCAAGACCAGCTCTTCCTGTTTCTCAGCCCTCTTGATCTGCTCTTTCTCACGGATCTTTGTTTCCCTGTGAGCAGCAATAGACGCGAGCTCTTCGGCCTTCTTTCTCTCCTTCTCTTTTTGTTTTTTGGCTGCTGCTGCTTTTTGTTCAGCCACTTTCTTGGACAGTTGCGCCTCCTCTTTCATGATCAAGGAGGTGGCCTGCTGTTTTTTCATAACTGCCAATTTATCTTTTGTGACATCTAGTATCACCTGTCTCTGTTCAAACATTTCTTGTTTGGCAGCATTTATATGCAGCTGCTTCACTTTTATTTCGAGATGACTACGTTCTGTTTTCAAATCCTCCAAATTTGACTTTTGGTCCTCCCTTTCTCTGTACAGTTTTTTCTGAGCGATTTCCTCAAGTCGCTCTTTGTGATAAATTTTCTTTAACTCTGCTCTTTTTATGGCCTGATGTTTCTTCTCCTGCACATGTAAATCATCAAGAGCACGGAGTTTCTCTCCCTCTTCTTTATCAGACTGTATTTCTTTTAGCCTCAACATTTGTTTCTGCTTCATTTTCTCAATGTTATCGTGAGTCTGTTTGAGCACTTTCTGTACCTGAAGAGATGTATCATTTTTGTCTTTTCTCAGCTCCTCCTCCACTTTCATCCTCAATTCCTCTTCATACTGTCTTTTTTGTTCTTCAGCGATACTCTGTCGTTCTCTCTTAAATTTAATCAGTTTCTCGTTCTCCTCCTGCACATGAGTGTATGTTAGGTCACTGTTGAATTTTCTGACAGAATCTCTGGTCAAAAACCTCTGATAATTGGCTTTGTCGAGGGCTTGTTGAACGTCCTTTTTCTTCTGCTTCACCTCTTCTGCAGCAATCCTATTGAAATAGTCCTGTTTTTCTTGTTCCTTACGCTGGATATCTGCCGCTATCGCCTCCATTTTGGCTATTTGGGGTCGATTCTTCCCTTTGGGAAACTTGCACAGTTTGGGAACCCCATCTTGCATTGTGCACTGTTTCCCCATGGGCTTTGACGAAGACTGGATCCTTTCCCAGTCAGCCTGGGTCAAAACAGCTACTGTTGGTTCAGGCATGTTGTTGACTGTCTAAAAGTTTTGACAATATTACTCTCAGTATTCTTAGATAAATATTGCCTTGTGTTTTTTGATGCTGATGTTGCCTGAGTCCGTGTTGTCGTCTCCTCTGTGTGTCTCAGTATGTCTCTCTGTTCAGCCTTTATGACCTGTGTACAGAATCTGATGACATCATCAAGTCCTTTGATCTATGATGTCATAATATAAAGGCATTCTTTAAATCATTCTGTTAGGCCTCGGTTACCTAGGTTACTGTTGCTGCACATGTGAAGTTTTTTTGTTTTTATATAGAGAGACCATAGACTGTAAATATTAATGGCAACAGCCATCTGTTACGGCAGGGGGCTACTGGGGCTCATCGGCAGCCGCCGTAGGGATATGGGATTAATATACTATCTTTATTCAAGAGCATGTTTTTTTTCTTAAGAACGGGTTTTTAAGTTTTGAGAGCAATACTTATTGATTTTACATTCAGATGTTTTCATTCTTTCTCTCTTTGTACTCAAATAGTTGCTGCTTGTGCTTAAATTTTCTCTGTTTTTGCTCTAAATGTTTGCTTGCTCTCAGATTCCCGCGCTCACTTCAGACCGCAGCTGCTCGCAGCTGAAACTTCTGTTCTCGTACTTTTTTTCTCTGCGCGCTCGGGTCTTTATCTGCTCTTGGATTTCTTCTGCACTCTCGGATTTTATGAGGAATCAACCAATAGAAAACGGGTACAGGATCGGCCAATCATGTCCACGCCGCCCTAATGCTGGAGAGTTCCCTCTCTCTCTCTCTCTCTCTCCTCCGCTCCCTCTCTCTCTCCCCCGCTCCCTCTCTCTCTCTCCCCCGCTCCCTCTCTCTCTCTCCCCGCTCCTTCTCTCTCTCTCTCTCTCTCTCCCCTGCTCCCTCTCTCTCTCTCTCCCCCGCTCCCTCTCTCTCTCTCTCTCTCTCCCCCGCTCCTTCTCGCTCTCTCTCTCCCCTGCTCCCTCTCCCTCGCTCTCTCTCTCCCCTGCTCCCTCTCTCTCTCTCTCTCTCTCCCCTGCTCCCTCTCACTCTCTCTCTCCCCTGCTCCCTCTCGCTCTCTCTCTCCCTGATCCCTCTCTCCCCCGCTCCCTCTCTCCCCTGCTCCCTCTCGCTCTCTCTCCCCGCTCCCTCTCGCTCCCACTCGCTCTCTCTCTCCCCTGCTCCCTCTCTCCCCTGCTCCCTCTCGCTCGCTCTCTCTCCCCCGCTCCCTCTCACTCTCTCTCCCCCGCTCCCGCTCACTCTCTCTCTCCCCTGCTCCCTCTCGCTCTCTCTCTCTCCCCTGCTCCCTCTCACTCTCTCTCCCCCACTCCCTCTCTCCCCTGCTCCCTCTCGCTCTCTCTCCCCTGCTCCCTCTCGCTCTCTCTCTCCCCGATCCCTCTCTCCCCCGCTCCCTCTCTCCCCTGCTCCCTCTCTCTCTCTTTCTCCCCCGCTCCCTCCTCGCTCCCTCTCTCCCCTGCTCCCTCCTCGCTCTCTCTCTCCCCTGCTCCCTCTCGCTCCCTCTCTCCACTGCTCCCTCTCTCTCTCCCCGCTCCCTCTCACTCTCTCTCTCCAATGCTCCCTCTCGCTCTCTTAGCAATTTTATGAATAAATGAAAAATTAAATAAGAACAGGTGGGATATATACTTGGGCCCAGGTATCGTGTTTGTGTGGGAAACACTGGAGATTAAATATTCTCAAACCGGTTGTTGGTATAAAGTTTTCATTTTTATTGTGCTGTACTTTTTTTTGGAGTTGTGTTAGTTTAAGTGCCAGTTCTAGCGCTAGCCCTTTGTAGTCCTATAGTGTGGCTGCCAACAGTCAATAATAAATAACCTCCTGCATAAAATGTGTGTAGAAATAGGCCTACAGTGTATTTTAACATCTACCATAATGGTGGTACTTGGAGAGCCAAATATTTTCGGAGGTGGTACGCAGTCTAAAAAGTTTGAGAACCACTGACCTACACAGCATATTAGGTTCAGTTAAGTTTATGTTAGAACTGAAGGATAATTATTACACAAAGTTTGTTTTTTAATGTCGACATTTACGTGGAGTATAACATTCATCATAACGTCAGATAACCATATTTACAGTCTGCGGTTAACCACCGAGGTGAACCTTTAGCTTCTAACATCACACAAACTCATTATTTTCAACAACAACATTTTAATAACAAACATTTCTAACAATTCAGAATGACTTTTCCCCAGTTTAATAGTGCTGGCTAGATATGTTAACATTAGCATCTTTGGCATGAATGGGAGTCTCGATAGGCTAAACCAGTGGTTCCCAAAGTGGGGGTCGGGACCCCAAGGTGGGTCGCCAGCGACCAAGAGGAGGGTCGCGAGATGCCTTCCATAAAAAATTAAAAGTGCATAAATATATATTTTTACCATTTTTGTAAATATACAAAAAGTAGTCCAATGTCATATAAGACAGTATCATTAAGTGAAATTAAATTTTTAATTCTTTTAGGCTGTTGTATTATTTTGTGTTACTAGTTTTTGGATAGGTTTATTAGTGTGTGCGTGGCTGTCGCTATGTTAAATACCTAACTAACCACCTTAAAGAACAGTGGGGGGTCCCCAGTTTCTGTCACCCTTATTTTGGGGGTCACAACCCGAAAAGTTTTGGAACCCCTGGTCTAGACCATAAAAATCCTCTTAAAGGTTCCATTGCTATCAGAGTGGTTTTAGAAAAGGGCTATTTTTAGAGGCCAAGGACATCACTTCACCTTATTAAAAAAAAAAAGAGGTGAAGAACAGCCCTGCCACTGTAGCTCCTGACACACACACACACACACACACACACACACACACACGTTCATCAGTATCTGGGCCAAGATAAGATGAAATATAAATACTTAACGTTAAAGTCAATGTAGGGCTGGTGGGAACATTCCTCTGCATATGGTTATTATATTATTAATCACAGCAGCAGCAGTATTCCTTATTCATTTCATTCATTATAGTAGCATCAGCAGAATTGATTCTTTTATGAGTAGTAGTATTATGCTAGAATTTTTATTAACATAAGCAGAAGTTTTTTCTACCTATGGTTAAATCATTAGCGTAAGCAGTGATAGTAGCGTGACAACACTAGAATTATTTCTCTTAACAACTGAAAGCTATATTTTCATCATTTAGGAAATTTACCCGTTTTTTTGTCAAACTGAGATGTAAAATCACTTTTATTTGGCCTGTAAACAAACTGCTAAAGCCGCTCTGTCTGCGAGTAGAGTTAAGCTAGCTTTTAGCTTCCTTTCTTCATGCTAAGCTAAGCAAGAGGTCTTTACTGAAAATACATTGCTACACCCACTCGTTCAACTTTCAGCAAAAAGTAATGAATCAAAAAATCTCTCTTTTGAGGAGTTCTACAATATTTTATAATATTGTTTTGACACTTGTGGGCAGACACAAGCTGTGAGAACAACACTGACAAATGAAGTTGTTGGGGTTGTATCAAGTCAACTTTGGTTATATTCTTTAATAATTATTTCTATATTAATTATATTATATTATTAATATAAATAAAATATCATTAAACTATGTTTAATCTCGTTTTGGGGCACCACCCTGTACTCAGGGAAATATAACCAAAATATCACTCAAATCAGTCTCAAATTAGTTATTTAATTACTAATATTATTAATAATTAATAACTATATTTAATAAATTGAAGGCGTGAAATCCGTACACAAAGCCTTCGCACCCAGCTTATATCACAATGTAAATACACCAGTAATCACAAACAACTGCTCTCTTAAATTATAACAGAATTTATTTAAACAAAGCAACATCAATCCAAAATCAATTAACTTAATCAAATAAATAACTATTAAACTAATCTAAGCAAACAAACATTATCAAGCACGGCTTGTGGAAGGGGTGTGTGTGTGTGTGTGTGTGTGTGTGTATAAGGTTGAGGCTATCCAGAAATGCCCTCGACCTCGCACCAAGAAGGAGGTACGGTCTTTCCTGGGTTTGGCTGGCTGGTACAGGAGATTTGTGCCCCAATTTGCAACGATTGCTGCACCGATCACGGCACTCACCAGCAAGGACCAGAGAAATCCTGTTACCTGGTCAGATGACTGTGAAACAGCTTTCAGCACCCTGAAAGCCCACCTGTGCTCTTCCCCTGTTCTCAAAAGTCCAGACTTCAACCGACGATTCCTGGTACAGGTGGATGCCTCTGCAGTTGGTCTTGGAGCAGCTCTGGCCCAAGGAGATCCAGGAGAAGAGCATCCAATTCTGTACCTGAGCCGTAAGCTTCAGCCACGTGAGACCAGGTATTCCACAGTGGAGAAGGAGGGCCTGGCCATTAAGTGGGGATTGGAAAGTCTGCGGTACTATCTACTTGGACGGGAGTTTGATCTTGAAACGGACCACAGAGCTCTGACCTGGATCAACTCAATGAAGGACCACAACAGTCGCCTGACCAGATGGTATCTTTCACTCCAGCCGTTCAAGTTCACCATCCGACAACGATCAGGAAAGGCCAATGTGGTGGCTGACTACCTTTCCAGGTTGCCGCACATCGTCAACCTCCGGGAGGAGGGGGATGATGTGACGGAGCGGCTCCGTCACTGACTGCAGTCAGCGCACACACGCTGACACACACGGACACACGCTGACACACACACATCCGCCAAACTTTTCCCTCTGCCAGTGCGCCTATAGTCATTCAGTAAATCACACCATCATCCTCCTTTCCCTCTCAGTTTCATAGCGCGATTAAGGGTGCACACTTGAGAGCTCTATTTTTGTTTTTCATACATATATATATATAGAGTCATAGCAGTATTACCGTTGGTGCGTTTCATATGCGCGCCGCTGTGTCCCGTTTGGGTGCCAAACAGAGTGGGCCCAGTTCCGCATTCTAAATAGGCGGATGGGGCGCACATTGGTAATCACGTGATTGATTGGTTAATTAAATGTTTGTTTTCAATGTATCGCCACAGATACATTAGCGAGGTGTTAATAAAATAGGGATGAAAATGGGTAATTTAGTGATGAGTAGACCATATGAATTTAACCGGTTATAAATTGCTCATTCATGAGAAAGTGTGTTTTGTTTAAAATGTTATGCAATTCATAACGCCCAGTGGGAGGGGCTTCTTGCTTTTAAAAGATGGCTGCTTGCTGCTTTCAGGCAGTCGAGGATGGTTACAGGGAAGGTAACATGTTACATCGAGAGTTTATTTTTTTTGGAAGTACCGTTTGTTTGCTGTTTGTTTGGATTTTGTTTTTGGACGACTTTTGTTTTCGACATAGTGTAAATAGTCTAAACATCCTTTTTTTCTGTTTTTGCATTTTTGCATGTTTGTAAATATCTATCACTGCACTTTGGGAGGCCGGCAAAAAAATAAAAACACTTCACTTACAGTCTGCGACTACGCCTGTTTTTAAGTTTCGGGTGGATTGCCAGAGGACCCCGTCACAGTGAGAGAGAGAGGGGGGGAGAAGAAAAGGGGGAGATGGCTTCGTACCCACGTGGTCGCCCTTCCGATGGCGCACACCTAACAAAGACCTAATGTGGCCTTAATGTCTAAAAGAGACCGAGTTCGGCCCTACACGATCTGTGTCTCTGAGGCGTCTGGATGGCCGCGAGTATACAGATCTCTGTGTGTTAGTCAAAGGGGAAGAAAAGAGGATAGAAGAGGAGCGTAGAGGAGGAGAGAAATGCGTGCCTGAAGAGGCCGGATCACAGTCCGAATCCCGCATCACAACTCGGAGTAATTCCCTTCATTCACAGAAACAAACCAATGGCCGAATTCAAGTTAATACGGCTTACACTGGCCTTTCTGATCAGAAGAATAATACCCGGTTATAACGCTGTTACGCTGAACACATACAGGACGCAGCGGTCCGAAACGGGAACAACAAGAGTTTTAAACAGGTAAAACTCAGGACGCAACTACAGTTTCTGCACAAATCAAACAATTGTTAAAAACACTCTCTAAAGCTAATTCTGCCCAGACCTAATTAAGCCTCACTTGTGAATCGCTTTGCCTGCGATCGGTGAAGGAAAAAGGAGTCCGGCGATAAAACAGATCTTCTGTCTGTCCTGGTGCAGAGGCGTCTGATGGCGGCGAGGGTCCCTTACGGCAAGAGCGGCTTCGTTGGTTCTCCGTCGAGGGGAAAGATGTCCGTTAATGTCCTTTCGTTGCAGGACGGAATAAGACCGTTATCTTTCTGATAATCTGTTATAGCCTAACGCTCTCCGAGAAACTGAGATGCGTTCACTGGACAATCCGAGCTCGGAATTTGGAACACTGCCGGCCGCGGATTACCTGCGCGCCAAAACTTAACACAAAGGAAGATTGTTGCAGGAAACAAGAGGTGAGCTTGGGTCTCCGAGCACTTCAAGTCAGCGCGTGGAAAGAGGTTGAACGAGGGGAGTCTCGGAGTTTTGTCACCTGGCCGACTTCCTGTGGGGTCTCCCTCAGGTTCCGGTCCCCCCTTTACGTCACACGTAGGTGTGAAGTACCGCAGGGGATTCTGGGATAAAGAGTCCTTTTAGGCCTCTTTGTGATCTCATTAAATAACTCAAAGGCCCAAGTCCATGGTTTGACTGTCCTAAGCCTGCGTGGCCCAACAAAGTCTTCTGTTAAACATCCTAGCGTACAGTTTATTTACACATCCAGCAGACAGCAACATTATTGTTAATAAAGAGGGTTGACCATTCATTTGGTGGATGTTCGCTACATATTAGTCACATTATGTTTCCCAGCTAGCTGACTTACTAATCGTTCTCTAAACGTCTGTCTGCTCTTTGATGCTGAGCAGGTAGTGTGTGGGTACATCAGAGCGTATATTTGCTGAAATCAAAAGATTGCTTCAGCTGAAAATGACTTCATGAGAACAGTGGGAGTGAAATAAAACAAGATGATTTGTTTTGATTAAAAAGCTACATACGTCAAGAAACCAGTAATCACAGTTGTCAAAACACTTTCCACTGCTGATAAAAAGTCATATAAACTGAGTGCAATAATATCATCACAACTTTGTTGACTTTCCAACATCCACTCTTTGACATTTACCACAAAACATCTCCTTTAACCCCCTCTCCCCTGCTTCCTCCTCCTCCTCCTCCAGGATTCCTGATGTCTCTGGATGACTTCTACCTTCTTGGGAGCGGCCTGCTGATGACGCAGACCTCCATTGGTGTCTTCAACATCTCTCTGTTCTCACAGCTCAGCCCTCACAGCCTGCTGGCCTGGCAGAGAGTCCGCCTGGCCAACAACCTGGCACACAGCGGAGAGGAATGGGCCAAGATCTTCTCCAAATACAACTCAGGTGAACCCTCGTTTATCATCCTATGCATAAATGTTGACACACTCGGAAAATATCAAAACCAAAGAAATGCTGGACAAAGTCTGGATGGATCGTGAACACATGGTAGCCAGCTAAAAGTTTAAAAACATATAGAAGATGTTAGACCATTCATTCATGTAATGTTTTAAATACAAGCAAATTCTTTGTTACCATTTCCCTGTTTGTCGTCTTTGTTTGAGATTTGCATCTTCATGCAAAATGGCAGTTGGGAAAAAACTTTTGAACAAAACAAACAAACAAATCCCAAAGAGAAACATTCAAAAACATATAAAATCCAGTTGTGGAGGCACTCAGCTATCACCTGTTTTTATGAAACAGGGACAAGTTCATAGGACTTTATCTTCACTCCTTTAATAAATCCGTTATTTCTGCCATGAGCAGCTTTGTAAAGCTTTACCTATCATCTGTGTTTTGAGCTAAAAATTAATGTCACCATTCTTAATCTCGCCATTCTTACACGTTCAGAATGACATTTTTAACATGAGGATATTACACATTTACAGTGTTAAACATCTAAGTTCAGTTATGCTAAGATTTGCTAGTTAGCAGTTAACACAAAGTCAACCTGGGGAGAAAGGGAAGGTCAGGTATTAAAGCTTTTGAATTAAAAAGGACACGCAGGACATTTTGTGGAGATCTTAGACGTAAATGTTTATCAGATAAAATGATGCAAACATCACTATTTAACTTTTACTTCAACTTTAGTGAAGAAATGTGTGTTAGAATGAAAAGACGGGACAGGACAGAGGTATAAAAAGAGAAAAAAGAAACATAAGACTTGCAGAAAGGCAAGAATAATAACTTTGGTCTGAAACAAAAATTCTTACTTTGTGAAAATTCACAGGACAAGTTTCCATAGATAGATTCATCAGACTCTTAACCAGACTATCCTCTTTATAACACAACAGTTTGATCTGTCACGTCATGTTGCTAGGGGAGGGCAGGGGAGAACGGGACAGAGTGTTCTCCAGACTGACAGCCCTCTCATTACCCAGCAGCCTCGGCTCTCATACTCCTCATCCTACCAAACTGTTGTGGTGGCCTGCAGGCTCTTTACCCAGGAGCCTTTGCTTTACATTGGTCTTTGTTTTAATTTCATTCAAATAGAGTTAGGTGAGGGATTTATTGTCTGTGCAAGTCAATAACTCCAGAGCCGGAAGTTAACCTCGTTTCTTCCACTGGTTTCAAATCCTCCAGGCCGATGGAAGACGTGACAATGTTTCTGTTTGTTTTTGAATGTGTCTGTATTTTAGGTACCTATAATAGCCAGTACATGGTGGTGGACCTGAGCAGGGTTTCTCTGGGTCACAGTATCAAGAGTGGAGCTCTGACTGTGGTTGAGCAGATTCCCGGGAAGGTGGCGCACTCTGATCAGACTCAAGCTTTACGGAGAGGTACAGGGGGAAAAAAAACAACATCCATCTGTTTTTATGAATATTTCTATAATTAGGGTTTTTATCCAGAGTGGTTGATTTTGTTGTTAATATGTCACGACACAGTCCTTCTTCACTGTGTTACATTTGGCAGGTTACTGGCCGTCGTACAACATACCATTTCATGCTGATATCTACAATCTGAGTGGGTACGGTGTGATGTGGAATAGATATGGAGAAGACTTCTCCTACGACCTCTGCCCCAGAGCCAAAATACTCCGCAGGGACCAGGCCAAAGTGTCCGACCTCAACTCTCTTAAACACATCATGAGATACAACAGTAAGTGTATTTGTATATTTTCCTGACTTCTAAAAAAAAACACAAACAATTGGATAAACAAAATAATGGAGGATGCTGAAACCTAAAGTCAGACTGGTTCTGTTTCAGACTACAAGAGAGACCCCTACTCCAAGGGCCATCCATGTAAAACCCTCTGTTGCCGTAACGACCTGAGACCAAGGAGACCACGTCCAGGAGGTTGCTATGACACCAAGGTAAGCGGTCATCAATAATGAGATAATTAAGTTTAGAAATTAAATGTATTTCAGTGAAAGGTGAAAAAGTGCTAATAAAAAATGAGTACTCAATTCTTTATTAGTGAATTAAAGAGGACATATGATATTCCTTTTCCACCTTTTCAAACAGTCCCCTGTGGTCTAAATGAAACATCTGTGCTGTGCTTTGGTCAAAATATAACATGAATCAAGCACCAGAGGTTTGTGACCCTGTATAAACCACCCTTGGGGGCGGGGTTGCTTGCTCTCGGAGGCAAGGAGTTGGTCGCACACCGCCTGTTCTCAAGGGCTGATGCCAGGCTTTTTAGTACCTGATTATGCGTATGTGTATCTCCCTTGCGTGAGGCTGGTCTTGCAGCATACCATGATGTGTTTGAGGGTCACTGGAGTTGGGCAGAGGGCACAGGTGGGATCATCGCCGTACCACTAATGGAGGTTCTTTGGTGATGGAAGCACACCATATGTCGCTCTGATGATGAAGCTGATCTTGCTTGCTTCCATTTCCCATATGGGATTATGTTAGTGGTTATGCGACCAAGGTTGCCATTTGTAAAGGATAAGCACGTATACTTGGGTTTTTCCATTACAAACTGGAGCAAAAGTTAGGAATATACTAATTTCTTGTTTCTGACTTTAAAAGGTCCAATTTAATTTTAAACATTATATCAAAGCACATTTTTAGAATATATTTGTTCTGTTGAAAGCAACAGAAAGGTCTATATTGATGTGTAGAACGTGTATCCAAAGGCAAGATTAAATGAGTTTATTTTCTTCCTGGCATCATTAACCATTTCTGTCTGCAGGTGACCAACTACCAGATGGCGATCAAGCTGGTCGCGGAGGCAATTAACGGCCCAACGACACATGGGGGCCTGCGTCCCTTCTCATGGCAGTCCTTCAATCTCTCAAATCATCAGGGTCTCCCACACACCTACAACTTCTCCTTCGTCACGATGAGGTCCACACTGCGTCAGCCTTGAGAACAAGAGACAGAAAATACCTCCAACGCCGTGTAGAAAAGGTCTTCCTGTTGAGATCAGCAGTCCTAATTTTTCTTGTTGATAATGCACTTTTGGTTACAGAGGACAACGTTGAAGCTTGGGAAAATGTGACAAATTTGGTCAACAAATACAATTTCAATTGTACACTTTACAGGCACCATCTTACACAACTAATTTAAAGTAATTAAAGGAATAAATACAGACCATGGCACAATGTGATTGAGGAAATTGTCAATGCATTTACATGCACTCCATTTAATTATCCCAATGTCATTTCCTTGTAGTTAAATAATGCCAATCTGATAGAGCGTCACTTTTTGTTGTTGTTTATAAAATAGGCTATTTATTAATACATTAGTATTCCATTCTTAAATCCATTTTCAGATCATTTGTTTTTGACAACAGCCATTATTACTGGCTCTTGCTGGTATCAATACTGTTCTCCTTTCTGGTTTCCATACAACAGTAGTATTGTAAAAGTAGTACCTTAATGAGCTTGAGGATTATTGACTGAAAATGTTTGTTCCAGATATTTTAAATGTTACCTGTCAGGACAGTTCTATTAAGTTTTGATGCAATGTTTACTCGGGTAACAAATTGATGTTATTGCTTATTTGATGTGATGTATATATCAACGATTATAAAATATTAATTGACCTACATTGTGGAGCATTTCGGTCTTGCTTTACCATAATTTATAAAAAACTACAAGCCCCAGTCTTTTTTCTGGTTTTTAATATTTATAGTCTATGTTTTTTATCTGTGTATTAGTTTTGACATAACTACATCTACTATACAGTTTGCTTTCAAAACAAAACCTTATGGGTAACCTTTGAAAATGATGCTCAAACAGCTAATAAAAATCAATGGATAAAATAATTAGATCAATTACTCCTTAGGCTACTTAAAGCCTACCTGGACTAGGCCTGTATAGGCTATAGGCTATATATTTTTCTTTTAAAGTATTCTCAGTCTTTCCTTCTGAATCTCAGCCTATTATCGTTGATACTTTGTAGGAGTAAACAGACCTCTAGTATTTGATTAAATTACTATTCTTATAGGCTAGTAGGCTTATGAGTGTGCAAACGTTGTATAATCGGAAATTAATTTTAATTAATGCAGAAAGTGTAAAACAGAAATCAAATTTTGAGACAGTAGGCTATGTGTGCAAAGAGTGGGCCATGTGAACAGAGAAGGATATATCATTTCAGATTTGAATGAGGGACAGTGTACTGTACAAAAAAAACATTAGTCCCTGAAGAGAAAAGATGCTTTGTACCAGATTACTAGCTCATTTCTATCTTTTGTCCCTGGGCAGATGATGTAGCTATTTAAACTGATTTAAGTTTGAATTTCTGAAGTTCAATAATATGGAGTAACAAATGTCCAACCACAGAAAACATTTAGTCTTACAGTATCCGCTTTATTTCATTTTGGGAGTCGGCAGGGACTGATCATATAAAGAATTTATTTTGAAAGTCTTTGCCGGATGTACATTTCTAATTTCCTGTAACCTGGGTACTCTTTGGATTGTACGGGTTTAGGGCGGAGCGTGGTCGGTAGGTTACGGAGAGACTCGAGGTAACAGCGGACACTTCGTGTAGTAACGGCTGTTTCCAAATGGCAACGAAGGCGGACGAGCAGCGGGAACCGGCGGACGTCGCTGCGCTGTCGCCGCTCCACGGCACCAGAATCCACCACAATAGTAATAACAACAACAATAACAACAACAACAACAAAGACAGCGAGGCGAGCGAGACCGCGACGTCCGCCACCGCCGCCAGCACGACGGAGTCCGGCGGGACGGCGTCGCAGAGCATCGGGAACGGCTCGGTAATCAACCCCACCGGGGGGAACAACGGGAAGTGGGTCCGGCTGAACGTCGGCGGCACGGTGTTCCTCACGACGCGGCACACTCTGCTCAAAGAACAAACTTCATTCCTGTACCGGCTGTGTCAGCAGCAGGACCTACACTCAGACACGGTGAGTCCGGTGAACCATTCCCAGTGTACGGTAACCTACTTCTTAAAAGAGTTGTTACTTTGTAATAACAGGTAACAAGTATGTTTTATTGATGGCACCAAGCAATGAGTGAGCCTGAATAATGAATGGAGGCTACCTTCACATGCATTACCCAATATACATTATTTATGTGTGTCATGCTTTAATGTGCCTACATTTGTAG
This sequence comes from Labrus mixtus, assembly GCF_963584025.1. NCBI lineage: Eukaryota > Metazoa > Chordata > Actinopteri > Labriformes > Labridae > Labrus > Labrus mixtus. Next base: position 19,762,238 of record NC_083632.1, read on the forward strand.
TTTATCTATGAGCCTACATTTAATGTTAGTTTCAAACACAACAGGCTATGTTAAAGTAGCTGGCTGGTTAAGGCTATGTGAAGAAATAACATCACTCTCTGTCAGCTTTATATGGTGGCAAAGCTTGTAAAACACCCAAAATGCACTTTAACTTATGTCAATACTGTCCATTTACAACTCTGTTTTTGTACATTTACATTTAATCTTCCATATTTAAGAATAGTAATGCTAAGTTAAACCCTGCTTGTATATATTCACATTCTTAGTTTTGATATTTTTAGTGCTTATTTACTTTGTATTTTATATTATATTGTGTTTAGATTTGCTAATATTGTGTTTTTTGCTCATTTTGTGTGTTGGATAACCTGCTGCTGTAACGCCACAATTACCCAGTTTGGGATCAATAAAGTAATTCTATTCTATTCGAAAATAACGTTTTATAACATTCCTGTAGTGGCTCATATTTGCTCTTAACGCTGAGTTTACATTAGACGTTCACCCATGATAATATTGTTATACTTTGACAGGTGTTGACAGGTGGTTAAAGATTGGCTCAATATCATTTTTTTTATCCCAGTGTGGTAAAGGTATTTTTTTTGTATAACTAAAAGGATTGGCTAAAGTATGTGAGCAGGTCTTGGCAAGTTGGCATGAAGTGATTCAGTGCTTTACCTAATAGAGACTGAATGGAAAAATTATATTACTGAATAGTGCAGTGTGACGTTTTTATCTTGTAAGGCATCACAGTGGCCTTAAAGGAAAGGGCTAACTATATTATACTGTAACTGAATTATCTATGTACTCTTCCCAGAACCTATTACTTTAACTCTATTGTGGTCCAGAAATAAAGGCCTGCTGCTCTGAAGTAGGCGGAGAGCTGTCTAATTACCAGCTGATGAACTGTACATGTGCAGTATGGAGCTCTCCCACTCTCTCTTACTTCTTCTGTAAGTGTGTGTGTGTGTGTGTGTGCGTGCGTGTGTGTGTCTCAGCATCACTTTGTGGTGTGAACATAGCTTGGGTCAGATGGATGAACACGTGCCTCCTCTTCTGCAGGGAGCTGCACAGTCAGAAGCAGTGCAGCTGACATCTTATTGGGGGAACAGAAAGAGAGAGATGTATTGTGGATCCCGCAGTCACATGCAGACTGAACACATTGAAAAGGGCTGGCAAGTCTCATGAATGATGCAGGTTTCTATTATGCTGCAGCCTTTGATATGCATGTATGTGATCAAAGAGAAGAAGGGGGCAGGTCTGGTGACGTCTGTAAATGGTCATTTTTAGCTTTAGATGTAGACCTTTATGTCTCTTAATATCCACTCTGTAAGCAACTGTCAAAGAAAAAAGCAATAGGTAGGATAATATTCATCCAATAATAAATCATAAGGTATGTCATTTAAATAGTACATCATGAAGCTTTATGTCTTGTTTTGACCATGATTGTACCATATGCCTTCTTCTACATTTTTCTACAATAGTAAGCTTAATATTTTGAAGTGTTCTTGAATATTCGAGAAACACAAACATCACCTATAGGCTCTGCAGGCTTGTAATAGAATAGTTAGAAAAGGTTTGGATGCATAATGTATTTATTCCTTGCTGTCGGTGATAATTCAGGTAATTATAGTTTTAGCACTTTTCCACATTTTTTTTTAAATATCAAGTAAGGGGATGTTAAAGGAAGAATGTGTGATTTTTAGACATAAATACAGCAGAAATCCAGAATCCTCTGTAAATATCTCTCTGGGTCATGACTGTCCACAATGAGTGACGCGTGAGCCCCGCTGTCTGTGATGTTGTCTGAGCTGTGTTTATGTCGTGTTTACATGGACTGGACGGCCGGCCGGCTCATCCCCTTGCAGATAAAAGCTGTTTAAGTGAGGGACTAGAGAAAAGAAGAATAATAACATACTGTACTCACTGATTATTTCAAGCTCACTAAAGCGTTCTTACATCACGGTCATTCCGTCCAATTTTAAGCTACGAGCAAATTAAAGAGCGATAACAATTAGTCTGCTAACAGAACAATGCAGCTCGATTTTCCTTCTATACCTAAAACGTTTTACAAAATGAAGCCAAAATATTTGAAAATAGACTAATTTATTAAATAAAACTGGACCTGGAAAGCGTTTTCCGAGTCTTCTGACTACTCAAAGCACATTTACACTACACTGATGGTAGCGGCTGCTAAGTGTACAACAGTCAAACGATACTACTTCATTCACACAAATTCGTACACCACCGGCGTAATGATTTTGGGGTCAGTGTCCTGCCCAAGGGCACTATGACATGTGACTGCAGAGCTGGAGACTGAACCCGACCTTCTGGTTGAGAGGCAAAACTCTATCTCTGACCCACAGCTGCCCCACTTCACAGTCTACATCAGCATATGTCAAATCCTGATCTCACGCTTAGCTTCATCATGACTTGCTGTAAATGTTATCCCTTAGAGGGTTCCAAAAAGTCAAGTACTTTTTGGCATTTGCAGAAGAAACCCATCTGCTAGGGAACAGGTATTCCAGGGTTAGTGCCAAAAACAACCTCCAAATTTGGAGTTTGGAGGTTTTTACAGGAGATCAGAAACTGCTGTTGCCCTGCTGCAGCGCTGGGCATTTTGGGAGGGCAGAATATTCTCATGTGACCTTCAGTGTGACCCAGCAGGAGCTTCCTCTGCACTACTTTAAGACACAAAGCCACATATTTACTCTCTCACTATCCAACTGGCACAAACACACACCTACAGCTCTTTTCTTCACTCATCTTGGCTCTTTTTTTCTTTATCGACCATTCTCTTCTCATCCTCACTGTCAGCAGCTGACTCACTGAACTCATCGCATGTTTGCCCTCCCTCGGCTGTCTTTTCTGCTCTTTATCACAAACTCTTAACTCGTTTCATTTTAGAGACTAGATTATTTTGTTTTCAGTTAATAAGTCTCCATGGCACTGCTGTCATGCTAAAAACAGGACTCTGGGAGTCTGACCTATGGGAGTTATAACCTTTAAAAATTATGGTTGAGGAGTGCTCAAGCTGCTTTTTTTTTAAAGTTATGCAAGCGCTCCCGAGCCCACAGCCAGCGCTTTTCTGTTTGAAAAACATACTCAGTGGACACGGGGCCAAACACACCTACTGTAGCCAATATTCATGCATTTATAGACATTATATTAAAGAAGTCTCGTTTTATTTGTTTTATCTTTGATTTTTATTTGTATTGTATTTTATTTATTCCTCAGGTGTGTGCAGGACTGCAAAATGATAAATAGTTATTTGGTAAGATGACCTTTATGCAGCTCCGAGTCACAAGAATAGTCACGGTAATAAATGTGAAATCAGGAGGAAAATATATATTATATATATATATATATTTTGTTTATGGCTTTAGCTTCAGAAGCCTCGTGATGAAAACAAAGCATGTTTCTTTAGATCACTCAGACCCACTGATCCTAACAGCTGTGAATGCACAGAAGCGTAAATGATTCAACAGATGGATGTACAGTCAACTGTGGGGGAGAAAAAAAAATCTGTCTAATTCATGAAACAACCATTTTCTAAAATGCATCACAGTTGCAGGTTTATCTATGTGAAGAGGAAACATTTCATTGCTAATAGAGCTTTTTCTCTTCAGTCTAGTAGAGTAGCAGAGCCTTGTGAACACGCTAACGTTAACATTTCAGGCCTTCAGTATCACAGAACAAGCTGCCTGCTAGATTTGAGCCATAATATCAGTTAACTACTAAGATCAAACCAATAAAGAAAGCTACCTACACAACATGACTGTGCATTAATGTAGGTTCACTCACTCAACAAAATATATCATACAGGTTTCTCCATCTTTTTTTCAGCTTGGATGGACCATCTCGGTCTCGCCTGATATAAACACCCTCCCTACTAAAACCATCTAAAGTGAATACACTAACTACCAATCCAATACAATCCAAAAAGCGCTGTACAGGTCCAATCCAATCTTGAATGGAGGTTGGGAATAGAATGAAGTGCATGTTGCAGGGAGTGTCCCAATGAGCCAGATGAAACCAGCTTGTGATGTTGAGTACACAAAGCAATCTGAACTTCAATCACACAGGAGATGATCAGCTTCTGTGTTTTCTTCTCTCACTGGGTGTGTGTGTGTGTGGGGGGGGGAGCTGATTTTATCTGGACCATAGTCCCCCTATAATCCGCTGATGTTGGCGTGTTTCTGCTCGGGTGTTCTTAGCCGTTTCAAACCCACAGACACTGTCTGGCTATGTGTGAATGTTTTAATGAGATTACCAGTGCCTCTGCCGCCCTTCCCCTGCACAGAATAATACCCAGTGCTAACTACTGACGCTAATACGGCTCATGATGACCTCTTATGGTCTCAAGCCAATAGCTAAAGTTCAGCTTTGATCCTGCTGTGATGTTAGCTAAGTAGGTGTAACAGTGCTGGTATTGCAAATATAACCCCATAACCAGATGATCACAGATTTGGGATTAGTAAAAATGGATTCATATTTGATTACTATACAGTTGAGTTATGTTGGCTTGATACTTTTTTTATGTGTGGTTTATAATTCTTTGGCTGTCTTCGTCCCATCTTGCAGTGTCGGCATGGATTCCAACACAAGCCTGAACTCGCTTTAATCATTTTATCTGCGCTGTGAGATCTCTATTATGACACACAGGCAGGGCCCAGACATTAAAAAATATATATTTTAATTGAATACATAGCACAGAGTTGTGAATATAGTGCAAGACACACATATGATTTTTGTATTTTTGCTCCCCAATAACTGCTTGTTCGATTTAAAATCAAGATGGCTAAAAATTAATTAGACGTGTTATAGAAACAAAAATAATTTAAAGAGTTTCCTATTACCCCCACTGTTTTAATTATGTCAACTGCTTTGCTCATTTCATTTATTGGAACTGAAATCTATTTAATTAAACAATACAGATGGTAGAGATGAAGGTTAGAAACACCTTCTTTACATGAAGAGAGAAATGCACTTGCATTTTGGAAAGGGTTGCAGGAAGTACTCCAATATACTTTTCACAAAGATTTATATATCTGGATAGAAATCATAGAATTACACTTCTAAGAACATTTGCTAAGGTGACATCTAATGACTGCATTTTGCAAGGAAGCCCTCGAAATCTGTTTATATTCACCCCGAAGAGAGTGGGGACCTTATTGAGCTGCTATGATGCCTCCTACCTCAAAGACGTCACCAACACTGAGGAGCATGTGGTTCAGCCAGACCATCTGTGACGAAAAATGAGGAGGATCCCTAATTAGAAATCACAGGACAACACAGTTTTTCACAACTTCTGCCCCCTCTCCCCTTATGTCAGAATTACGTCAACAGACCAGATATGTATTTCCACATTTTCACCATGCAGTAACAACAGATTAATGCAGGATCAGTATCACAGTGTTTGGATATGCCAAAGTCAAAATGCATAGGCTTTTTGTTGGCTGCTGGTGTTGTACATTAAACCCATACTTTTGCTTGAATATAGACTACTTTGATAATATAGTCAATTTGGCAAAGATGTTTTTTTAACTTCTTTTTTGTAAGCAGAAGCAGCATGACGTCAATACCGTGGCTCTTCCAGATGATCCCAAATGCGCAGACCCGGCTCGTGAATATGCATTATATATGCACCCATTTCTGGTAGTTCTGGCTTCATCCTGTTCAACAGGGGGAGGCTGAAGCACACTGTCCATTTATATACAGTCTATGAAAAGAAAAACACACTCAGACAGATACAGGGACAGATAACATCACATTCTTCTGCAAGCATTTCCCTAATCATATCAGGCATCTGTTTTCTTATCATATGTTTAAAGATCAGGTGTGTGTGTGTTGGGCTTTTGTTAAGGTGTGTTTGATAACCTGTGGGGGTTACAGAAGGATATAGTGGAGTCACATCCTATTTCCCTAAGCAAATGTTCTGCAAGCCATTAACCTACAAACCATGTCCCTTATAATAATAATAATAATAATAATGTTGTGTGATAAAAATCGGTGTAGCATGTGTAAATGCCTCTTCTGTAAAAACAAACAACAACCTACAAATTCTCAATATTTCAGTGAGAGAGAGAGGGAGAAAACCTTCTGCCAGTGTTGTCATGCCCACACTGTCAAGTCAAGTCACGTTGACAAGGCGTCGCTCTGTTCTGCTGCAGCTCCTCCGCTCATTTTGGATTATGTGTTGTTGTATCTGTGTCTGTGCTGCAGAGCCTGCAGTCATTCCACTCTGTAATAACTGCGATTTTCAGAGCAGACGAACATATTCTAATCCATTCTGTCACTGCTGGACCTTAACAGTCTCTTTGTGTCTTTTTGTCAGAAAAAAACAGAAATCCTGCATGTCTTCATCCTCTGTATCTATGGCACTCTCCCTCTATTCTTTCTTTGTTGTTTTGTTTTTCAGTATGTCTGCCCTTCATTTCTTATAGCAGGTTTCAGTTATACTGTTTTTTCTAAAATATGTAATCCTCCAGGTATTTTTCGCTGTGGCTATCTCTAACATTCTCCTCGTCTTCCTTCTGCCTTCTTTCCCTCATCCGACTGTACTTCCACTCTGCAGACTGCATCACAGTCTGAATCTTTTTGTGTGTGCTTGTAGATTTCCTCCATCATTGTATTCATTGTACGTCTCGTAGTGTGAAGGCTCATCAGATGCTCTTGTCATGCTGCACCAGCGATGATTGGCCGCTCCAGAAGAGATGTGTGTGCAGGCAGGATAAAGTCAGACTGATCATTGAAATTAGGGTGACAGCACGCTGTCTGTCGTACAAAAAATCCTTCATGCTGCTAGAGGATTTCTGTATTATCTTGACTCTTGACCACAGTATAACTTTATGATTTTTATTTAGATATGCACACATCAAGACAAATAGGTTCCATTGTTAGAAAATATGAAAACCATCATTGGCTTAATGTTTCATCATTCTAGGTGTTGTATTTTTGTGTGAAATATTTTTAATACTACAATCTTGCCATCCATCATCAGAAGGGTATTCCTCATCAGATCTTTTCATTTCAGACATATCATCGGAAGCTAACGGAAAGTTAGCTAAGTTAGCGAAACAATAGTTAAAGCGGAAACAGGATTTAAATATTCAGCAACAATTATCTCTACAGGCAAACCAGCTTGTGTGTAGTCCATGTTTTAATTTAGACACACATTAATCTCTTCTCAGGTTAGTTAAGTTATAACTAGGCTAAGAGGAGACTAATTAAGAGCTGGTGCCACTTCCATGGATTACAAGCATGGCTGCAGGATTTGTGTTCCTGCAGGAGTTTATAAAGAGAGGTATTCTTTTATACCTCAAAAACCTTCAAGCCTGACCAATGCAGCTGATACCAGGAAGGGGGAGGGGAAGTGAAACAATCATCATATTTGCCGTAGGCCAGCCTTCTCAAATTTAAGACTGCCACGGCCCACTTTGAAACACAAAATGACTCCACGGCCATTATGAAATAAACGTTTCATGACTACAGCTATCACTCCCAGTCAGAGTCAACTATTGGACCCGACAACATGATATTATGGCAAGATAACACATGACACATACAAGAAAGTTAACTGAACAGATAGTAAAATATTATATGATATAATGTCCATGAATAGTCATGACAGGCCTTACTAATCACTTAAAGGGTTGAGTCATGGTAAATCATCATTTATTGTGATATTTATTTTATTTTTATTCTTGGTGGAGGTCCTTTCGCGGCACCACATGCAGTACCCAAATTGCCCACCAGTGTGCTGCGACCCGCACTTTGGGAAGCACTGCTGTAGGCTTTGCATCCACTACTAACCTGCATGATTTCTGTTTTAACGATGAGATGGTCGTTTAAAGCAAAAGTCTGAATTGAAACACATTCCAGAGGACCGGGGTAGACATTGTTAACGGACTGCACTCATTCCTTGGCGTGATGAATCATATTCACCCATTCACACACACATTCATACCCTGTGGTCAGACATAAGAAGCTATATAAGAAGCTAAGCTAATCTTTGAAAGGCTTGCGTTTGGGAGCAATTTGGAATTCATTGTCTCTCCCAAAGACACTTTGACATGTGGACCGCAGGGTCTGGGAATTCATCTGATCAGGAGAGAACTCTTTGTCTGCTACAGCTCCCTGGAGAAGAAGCCTCTTTCCCTGGTCCAGAGTGACCTAAGTGCCTTCACCTCCAAACAAAAGGCTGGCCTGATATTCCCCTTAAAAAAGGATCGGTAATAATCCAATTCCAAGTAAACAAATTTGGATTTGCTTAAATAACCTCAAAGTCCATTAGAGCCCCCTCAAACATTCAAAGCAGAGTTAAATCCTCACCAGGTCGACCTGCAGCGGCAAAAATACAACACTAAAGTGGACAACAGGACCCTGGCAGTACTTTTTGTTTGATTTATGTAGAAAAGTTTAATCTGGATTTTATGTTATGGGTTTAGGATGATCATCAAGTATGAAGTAACAAACCCAGTGGTACTGTGTGTGTGTGTGTGTGTGTGTGTGTGTGTGTGTGTGTGTGTGTGTGTGTGTGTGTGTGTGTGTGTGTGTGTGTGTGTGTGTGTGTGTGTGTGTGTGTGTGTGTGTGTGTGTGTGTGTGTGTGTGTGTGTGTGTGAATGAGTAGGGGTCCACTAATAAAAGAGACAACATGCATGTTTACAAGATGCAGCTGGAGGCTCAGGCTGTCCGTTTGCCGCTTCAGCAAACAGCCATAAATAGAATCAGTCATGTGAATACTGCAGGTTCTCTTTATTAAGATACACATTTTCTTCTCATTCTCTGACTCTCAGTTTTTCTGTCTTTTCCACTTATGATCGAAATGATACTCTACAAGCCACCATCCAAATATAAATAGCCTGTTTATACTGTTAATACTGCAGCAGTGATTCTTTAGTGAATTTGAATCTTAAAGAGAGTCTCTGCTTTAAGCGATTATCACAAGGAAGAGAGCAGGGGGAGGATGTGCGTGCATGTTGGTGGTGCCATGACATATGAGCCAGGCAGGCTTGACAGGAGTGGAGCCTGGAGGTGGGAGAGAAGAAGGCTGCTTCTACATTTGTGAAAATAAAGTCACATTAAACTACTCGGGAGGGATAGCCGTAGCCTGTGTGTCCAAAAATCAGTTGTTGTAGCTGTAAAGGGCAACACAGATAGTAATGTTTTATTATCAGCATGGATAATGAAATATTAGGTTAACACTGAAGTGAGTTTAATCAGAAATGAAGACTTACTTTTTTAACTAACAAACAAGCAGTGGGAAATAAAAAAAAAAAAAAAAAGCAAACCCATTTTCATCTCAGAAACAACATTATTGCATTGTTCTACGACATAACCTTTCGTCTATGGGGAGCTTTTATTTTGGAGAGCTCTGCTATGTGTTTGGCGTACGTACATCCTTTCTGGGCAGCCAATTCTGCGCACAACAGATTAAATTGCATACCAGGATGTTATTTTCCTGCCAGTATGCTGCAGTCTAAAAATAATAATAAAAAAAGTCCTTGCTCGAGGAAGGAGCTACATTCATTTGAGAGATATCTGATTGGTCATTAAATCACACATGACCATAAAAAGTATTAATGAGGAATATTAGTAGTTAGACAATACACAGATTATAAAAATAAAGTTCTGAATACAACACTAGTCTATTTAAAACTCGACATAATGTAAGCACACTGTGTGTATTATCACCATATCATAACACTATGGTTGAAAGTGTTTCATGTGTGATGATGTTTTTGTCTCTGCCACAGGATGAGACGGGAGCCTACGTAATCGACAGAGACCCCACATACTTTGGTCCCATCCTAAACTACTTGAGACACGGCAAGCTGGTGTACAACAAGGAGCTGGCTGAAGAAGGTCTTTGATCTGCTTTCACTTTACTCTGATGGGGCCTGGGTGCATGAGTTTGTGGGTTTGTGGCCATAAGGAAATGCCTCGTTGTCTCCAAACTGTACATACTACCTCACATACTGTTATTTCTCTGGAAGTGTCCTGTAGCAATCAAGTTAATGAAAGATGAACATTTATAATATGCATAGAAACTGCTTAGTAACTATTGGGTTACTCAACATAGTGACTTCAAACATGGGTGTACATTTGAAGTTCAGATAAAAGTAAAAGGATGGTATGTAAACACATCAAATGTAACTATTCATTAAAAGTGAATGAAGTAATGAACAAATTGTTTAAATAGTTGATTAGACTATTTGATGATTATGAAAACTTAAATCAATCAGTAAAAAGTAGACTGTGTGAAGAATGGACAGCAGAATACCTCGCCTCAAGTGAAGCCAAAAGATTTAGGGCTCCCCCTACAGACCCACTGCAGTATAGGTCATACACCGCCATCATGTGAATACAGCAGGTTATTTTTATTAAGCGTCTTCTGCAGCGCTGTGTTCACCAGTACAGCAGAAACAGCAAGAGGAAACTTAACAAACACAAACACAAGAGTCATTGAATTCTCTTTCTAACTATCACTAATCTAATCTGTTCTGCTTAGGACGGTATACCTGTGGCATCTGTGCCATTTTATGGATAAGTTAAATGCATGTTTTTGTTATCGGAGGTGATGTGATGTTAATTCTGTGGCTCTTCCAGCCAATCCCGACTGCACAGACTCTGGTTCCAAATTCACAATGTGTCAGTAACTGTCTAGTTTTTGTTGTTGCTTTATCTTTGTGCAGTTGGAGAAGGCTGAGGCACATTGTCCATTTGTGTTTATGCAAATTATTAGTGAAAATAGTTAGCCAAGACCTAAAGTATCACAGTTAGCTTAAAGTAAAGACTTTATGACAAACATAAAAAGCTCAAGTTAAACATCCAAAAGTAAACAGAAAGCTTAAAGAGAGAAGTAACTTGTAAATGATAAAATCAAATATAAGGGTAATCAATTAATCAATCAGTGGAATAATAAGGACTTACTGATTACAATAGCAAGCTAAAAGTAATGACAGTTTTTATAATGAGTAAGCAGAGTCCACTTATATTATTAAAAAACATCTGAAACTTATTTTGAGAATCATTTGTAAATCGGCCAGTGTTGTTGATTTAAGGGTTTTGAGTTGTGGTTTAAATTATTTCTCAAAGAAACACTTGAGATCCACTTTGCTGCTGTATGTAACCGGGAGCTAAATCACTGAATCTTTTGTTTTCAGGTGTCCTGGAGGAGGCTGAGTTTTACAACATTACCCCACTGATCAAACTCATCAAGGAGAGGATCGTGGAGAGAGACTCCAAAGCCACGCAGGTATGCACAGAACTAGTCAAAGTGTTTTCATGAAGGAGGAGTATTGCTCGTCCCCGCTGCTCTGATTGCTTCACAGAGAAACATGGCTCCCTCCAGTCGCTTCACTAGTTTGTTAAATGCAGTTATTAACAATGTGATGGTGTCAGTGAGCAGCCTTTCAGTCATTCTCTTTGTTTGTGATTTCACCCTTCTGTGCCTTTCTTTAAAGAGCGCTGCTGTACATCAGGCTTCTCTCTCCTAGATGTTTGCACTCTTACATAACTCCACTGCCGTACCAAACATACATACTGCCTCTTCATCCGTCTTCTGTCTCCTAAACCCTCTCTTCTCTCTTTTCCCAGCAGGTGCCCCCCAAGCACGTCTACAGAGTGTTGCAGTGTCAGGAGGAGGAGCTGACCCAGATGGTCTCCACGATGTCGGACGGCTGGAAGTTTGAGCAGGTCAGCGTGCGCGCCTGCAGAAAGCCCCGCACCGGACTGCTCTGGACTGTGGGTTGGACTCACGCTGCTGCTGACCCTTCAATCTTGACCCTTGGCCTGACCCCCTTGGCCCTCACCTGAGCCCTGCTATCTGCACTCCCAAAATCAGATTAGGACTTCCAGATTGCATTTGATTGTTTGGTTCAGTTCTCACTTTTTTTCCAGCTGAAATAGCACAAGTAGCTGATTTTCCCGAAAAAGCCCCATCTTTAATTTTCTCCACTGCCCTTCGATAGAGATAACAACATGATGCCACAACATGTGCGACCCTCTTCATTCTAACTGACAGCCTCTATTATTCAGTCTCTGACTCAGACTACACTACAGTGGTACCCGTGCTCCAGTCACTGTTTTGGTCCAAGTGTTTTTTCTACGGCTGTTAGACTTTGGCGAATGTGCTGGAAAAGCATCGTCTTTATTTATCATTATCAAAGACAATAAAACATTTTAGTAAAGTCTGCTGCGACAGGACTTAGAGAAGTGGAATCAGTGTTTTCACATAGTGAGCAAAAAACATGAAATCAGTCACAAACATTTAGCACTCTCAGATTAATGATTCCTATGCATGCACTAACATCATAAAGTTGAATTTTTGCCCTGATCTTTCTCTCTGTTTTTTTCTGTATACTTCTTTTTAAAGATTTCTTTGGGCGGTTTTGCCTTTATTGTGATAAGAAAGCTGAAGATAGGAAACTATTGGAACGGGAGAGAGAGTGGGGATGACATGCAGCGAGGGTCCGAGGTCAGAGTCAAACCCGGCCCGCAGCAGCGAGCACTAAAGCCTCTTCACATGGGGAATGCTTTCTATTAACTGAGCCAGCCTAGAGCCCCCTTTCCTTATATTTCTACTATGTTGGTTACAGATATCAGACTGCAGTCTTTCAAATCTGAAACCTTTTTGAGTTTGAAAAATTGTATTGTAAATTGTAAAAAGTGTTGAATTGAAAAGCCATTCTTTTATAACACAATTGTTCTTGTTGATGTGTTTGATTAGACATATTTGTGGTTTTCTTAGTCACCTAAACAAGAGAAGCTTTCAGGTTTTGTTTGGTTTTGATTCAAAACAAGCAGATGACTCATTTAGGCTAACTTTGTTAAAATGTGACGGATAACTTTTGAACTATTTTAACTAACTTTGGTCCACAAATGTTTGTCTGTTTAGTTTTTCTCTCGCAGTATTGACAGTCTTATGAACACAGTGACCCCATTTCAACACTGCTCACAGTGAGAACACTGTTAGATTGATCTAATAATGTAGATCGATCCCTTGGCGTCCAGCGTTAACAAATCTTTTTTAGGAGATGAGAGGCTTTAGTTTAGTTTGATGATTTTCTTGAATAGAGATTCAGACCAACATCTCTGAAAGTTTTATTTCAGTCTATCCCCACTATAGCTATGATTTGGATATAGACCCGTCTGCCCCTCCCCCCCACCCAACCCCTCCTGCTGCTTTGCCACTTGTCTCCACTGCATGCTGCACAGCCACGATTTGTTTCCTGCAGAAGCGGACCCACAGTTGTGTTTTTGTTCCCACCAGTTAAGAAGAAGCTTCTTCTTGAGTCCACTGAGTGTTTAGCAGGAGACCGAACCGCCCCGCTCCCCCCACCCGCATGAGCTCAAGACTCTTTCCTCACTGTGATGGGACCCTTCCTTGATTTCTCCGCTGTTGTCTCTACTTCTTCCAGACACTCACTCCCCCTTTTTCTCTGTCTCTGTTTATCTTTCTGTATCTGTGTCTTTTTCAAGATGGTGAACATCGGCTCGTCATACAGCTACGGGACAGAGGACCAGGCTGAGTTTCTATGTGTCGTATCAAAGGAGCTTCACACTCCTGGTTCTGGACTGGGCACGGAGCAGAGTCACAAAACCAAGGTGAATGCTCTAATGTTGTCCTCATACAGTAAACACACACATGTATGTTTAAAGCCTCGTTGTAAGATCAAGCTGCCAGGCTGTGTGTCCTCGTGTGCTCCTCGCTGTCCTTGCTTTGTGTGTGTGCGCTTTTCTGTGTCTGTGTGAAAGAGAAGGAGGGTATCTCCTCTCGCTGAAGGGGATACGAGTGTGCTTTGATCCTGCGTTCTCCACTCAAAGCTCCAAATGTCGCTCACCTCAAAATGTCATTCACACAATCATTCAGCCCATCCTTCATGCAGCTCTCCCTTTCTTTCCTGCTGTTATCCACTGTTCCTTCCTGTCTACCTCCTATTGTATCTCTCTTTTTTCTCCCTCCTTCATGTGGATATAGAGACATATATCTGTCTATATCTACCCCTCTGCCTTTCACAGTCCACTCACTGACACTCATCAACATGTTCATTTTGTGTCGTTTTCTGTCTCGTTTTCTTTTTCTTTTTTTTTGGTGTGTTCTCCCCTCCGTCCCATCATGCTGAATGAAGCCGGCGGAGATGCAGGAGGAGGAGGAGGAGGCTGCGAAGGATGAGGAGCAAGAGCAGGAGGAGGAGGAGGAGGAGGGAGAGAGAGATACCAGACCGAATGAGTGGCTTAGAGAATGAGGGAGTCATGTTTCTTTGTTCCAAAGAGAGGCGGGAATGGGTGAGGAACTGTGCGCTGGATGTGCTAGAGGGTAGACCTGGTAGATTTTAGTGTGTGTGGGTTTGTATGTGTGTGTATGTACACATGTCTATGGTGGTCGTTATTGTTTTATGTCACCGCATTGAGAATGACCTCTGTTTAAGTTTACCCAGTGCACACTCAAACAAGCAAATACAAGTAGATGTACAAAGCAGTGAAAATACTAAAACCATACACTGACTTAACCCACAGCTTAAATAATGGCATTAACATTGTTTGTGTAAAACCTTTGTTCATATGAATCTGATTTTGTTTATCCACATAGGACACATCTCGAGGCTTTGACAATGACCATGCCTAGTAATCTGCTTGCATTTAAAAAGCCTGCACAGGCAAAGGCGTTTGCAGCACCGCTAATGACTCAATTCAAAGCAACACTTTGCACATGCGATACAGTTTGCTGATTGGCTGTTGGATGAAAATGTAATTCCGTCACGCTGTTAGTCATGACCTGCAGCAGCTTGTGTCTGAGTGTGAATATGGACATGCTCAGTCTGGTCTCTCAGTGACCCATCACAGCCACACACATATTGATTGAACACTGTGTCTCTGTGGGCTCTCATTACCAATGCTGTGACATGAATATCTCTGACCTTTCAGTGTAGCTGTAGTGTTGGATGTCCTTCCCAGTCTGTGTGCATACTGTATTTACATTCACAATGCACAGTCACTCAGAGGAGATAACACCCTGAGAAACCACTTTCAAACATGGACGTCATGCATTTTAAACATGGTTAAAACGTGTCATTCTCATGTCAGTCAAGTCATTAGCTCGCATTCTGTCTCCATAATCGCAGCCAAAATATCCTTTCAGTTAGCTAGAAGGTTTTAAGGTTACATTGCCACGGATCCACATTTTCTGATGTCTGATTTTTGTTTTTAATTTACAGCTTTTCCAGATCCACGGGTCCCGGATGTGAAAAAAAAAAAAAAGAATATAACTTTTATCTTGGCTCATTATGACACTCACACAGTGTAAGTGTGCCTCAACAGGCGGTCATCAAAAACAAGATCTGTAGCATCGGTTTATTTACATAATGCCAGTTATAAAGATGGCCAAAAAGGAAGAAGAATAGGTTAGTCTCACAGCTTTATTTTCAAGTAGTTTTCTTTTTCTTTTCAGTGACACTCATTTTATGAGAAGAAATCGTCATATGCTGGGCTGTGCAAACATTACATTGCCAAGGACAGTAGTGGAGCTTAGTAAATTATGACCAAAGATTCAAAGTAAAGCCGGCTGATCCAAGGTGCTGCATACACAAACATGACAGAGAATCTGAAATCTGCCTTCATCACTCAGTGAGGAGCTTTTTCTGCATCACTCCAATCTGATCAATCTTAAATGGAGTGCAGGGATCTGATTACTCCTGTACTGTGCAACTTTGGATGCAGTTGTTCCCAAGATCTTTAACTTCATGCCCATTTATCTCCGATGTTGCACAAGGCTGCTTCGGTAAACAATCCCCTTGGCAACAAAAACACAATATCTGCAGTGATCCCATCAACTGTTAACTTTCACTTAACCATAAAGCTTGTAAAGAATAACTGAATGATGACTGAATCATTTGTTGTCCAATGCTGGTTTAATCTTCAGGTATTAGATGTTATTAAGCCAGTGATTGGTTTGTTTGGCTTTTAATCGATGGATGGAATCAGTGTAGCTGAAGACAGACAAGGGGATTTGTTCGTATCCAAGTATTTACTCAAAATAATGCAAAGATTTTATCTGGCTACAGGAAGACTGAAAGATAATAAGAGTCTGTCTATCAGAGCTCAAAGCAACAGCAGTTACACTCACGCTGCCCCTCCAGCATCAACACCCTGCGGTGTGCTGATACACACCTGCATCACCATGTGCCGGTGCAGGCTCAGCAGCATTCGTCTCAGTCTGTCGCCTTGGCTGCAATCCAAAGGCAGCTTTGGCCTCAGCTGACAGAGACGCTGGCATGAGTTAGCAAAGAGTGTAAGAGAGACTCAGAGAGAAGGAGGGGGGGGACAAACTGAGCAGGAGAGGGTGACACAGCAGTGTGAGGTGAAGCTACTCTCCTCTGTTGTTTTCTTTGTCAGTTCAGAGAGAGGACAGCTCACAGCTCCTACTTTCAACAGTGTGCTGATCTGCCGCAGTGCAGGTGTGTGATTGAGGGAGGTTTTTTTAGAAGCAGTGACTTACATAACACGTGACTTCTAACAACCTCTATTGGCAACTTGTAGGAACTGCACCACAGATCAGATGTGTATCCTGTGTCTGTCTGTAGAACAAACCCTGACAGATGTTTTTGTAAATGTGCATAATGGAATAAAATAGGTTTTAGGTGTAGTTTGGCAAATACACCTGCCGCAGGTTTTTGACTTTACATTTACTGTAAATGGACTTGGAAAACTCTAGCAGTGTGGTCGTTGAATGCCTGATAGTAAGGGTCATGGCTTAAAGAAAACAAGGTTTTAACATTTTTAACAGCAGGTTAGAAAATATGTAAATAAGCATTTTATGTACAATTTATTTACAATAACCCCGTGTTATGTCATAGCTTATCAGAAAACATCATAAAATAAAACAGAAATGTCACAGAGCAGAAGCTAATGGAAGTGCAGCAAGACGAACAATAAAATACATAAAATATTCTTCAGTTCATTCACAAACAACCATAACAGTAAAACAGGAACAACAAGGGTTACCATTCAGAGTTACCTAGGCCGGCTTGTTAGCCATGTTGACTTTCCAAATTCATGTTAGCCAGCTACACTCGCTATACCCTCCAATAAGTGTGTGTCTACATGATACAGCTTCGCCTAATCCCATCATTCCGTTCTGTGATCGATTCATTTTCCTTGCCTAAAGGTTTGCCATCACGGCTTCCTGTTTGGTAGCTCTTTCTCCCCAGAGCCATGAACTTTTTCTCACAGAGGGCTTCAGAAGCTCATGCTCTATGTAACAGTCCATGTGGAGTTATTGTTTTATCCCAAACCCTGAGCTGTTCATGCACCAATGAAGTAGTTTTCAGCACTGACATGGTTAAGGTTTCTCAAACGGGGCTAAAAGCTGCTTTCGGTTTTTAAACTTCTGAGTTCAACAACTTTTGTTCCATTTCTTCTCACACAGTAGGTTATTGGTTTTTGGGCTTTGGCGGAGTGGTTTGAGAATCTATTGACCGTAAACTATGAGTAGGTTTGTACTTTGCTAGCATTAACTATTGTGCACTTACTCTTCAACACTGCAGTTTTTTGTCCCTGTCCACTGAGCAGAGAGATTTTCTCTGCAGCCATATTTGAGAACCATTTGTGGTTAGCCCAGCTCACGTCAGCCCTCCCCCTCCCCCCTACAGGTTAGCTCCAGTTAAAACTGACTGCCCGGATTGATAAAGAGTAGGGACGCCAATACACTCAAACTGTTAAACCCAGGCAATAATGAAGTCACATTACGAGACAATCCAACTTTAAGAACATTGTCTGCGACTTCTTTGATATAATTTTGATGAATAAATCTGAAAAAAAAGCCTTCAAATACAACATGGTGTGTCTGTGTGATGCGTAAGAGAAAGTGTGAGAGGTATTTCACCTGTAAGAGAAAAACATCCTGGACCTCTCCGGTCTCTCCCGACGTGCTTTCAGCTGAGTTAGCAGATTTTAGAATAGTGACGTTATCATGCTTGTGATAATCATTACACACATTAGAAGGAGGAAGAAGACTGAAAGAGACACGATGTGATATGATGTTTATAATTGTATAAAATCTTTTTTTTTTTTTTTTTTGGTTGTCGCCTGTTTAACTTGGATCGTTTGGTGCCTTGAGTCCAAATTCCTCCGTGTCAAAGTGCTCACAGGAGTTCATACAAGCGTTAATAAATAGCTGAGTTATTCATTGTGTCGACTGATGTGTAGTTTACAATCTCACTGAGGTTCGTTATTTGTGTGTTTTTTCCTCCAGTACAGATTTGCTGTAAGAATTGTATTTTTCGATAAGGATACAGAGAAAGTACACTGATAGGCTAACGGGGTGTTTTGTATATAATGTCATGCTTTTTTTTATATTTTTTTGTACTTTCAGTTGTTTAATTTATTCTTTTTGAATGTTACACTTCAAAGAATTTTTTGACTTTTTTTCCAGCGTGTGTGACTGGGAGGCGGTTTACACCATCTTTAGGTGACTTCTGTGTTTTTTTTTGTAATTAACTTCAACAGTTTATAGATCTTGATTTGTTAGTTTTACTGAATATGATGCACACACATGCTGATGAATGGACTTTCATCAAGATAAGAATTCCTCTCAAGTGAAAGCCGCTCTACAATGAAACTTTCTTATGCATGTCCAGTGACTTTGTTTGGTTTGCCGGCTGTTTTTACTCGTTTACTATTTGTTCATCTGCTGAACAGTAGAGTTGTGTTTTTATGTAGTATTTGATGTGTCAAAGTCAACATAGCAGTCCTATGTCATCATTCTGTGGGGGAGGGGGAACTTTCAGGCAGCTGTGGATAGAAAACAGTTTTTTATCTGATGCTGGACTTTTCTTCTTCTGCCATCCTTAGAGCCTCAGTGTCTGTAAACATGAAACTGTGTGACACATGCAATGTAACGCCTCAAATCAACCTGTACGGGCTTTAAGGAACACTGTGTTTTCATTTCATTATCAGGACCTGAGCAACATACATTTGCAACAATGTGACATGAGTTGAATATTTTTTATTTAATATAAATGAATGTCACCATTCAACAAAAATAAATCTTTGTCCTTTGGTTTAAAAAAAATGAAAATCTTGTTTGTTTGTTTGTTATTAGAGTCGGCAAATGTTACAAGAGACACATCCCTGACTAATCCACATGACACTGCTCAGTGAAGTTTACAGTTTACAAAAATAAAGAAGCTAGTTTCTAAGTAGCCACTGCACAGGGTGTGGTCCAGATTCAAATCCTGTCTGTGGCTGCTTTTCCACATGTCATTCCCCTCTCTCTCTGTCTCCATGATTTCTGACTGTTCACTACAAGTGTATTTGCATCATATTCCTGCATAAAATGTAAAAGTGATCGTGTAATTAAGCGGTTGCTGTTAACACTTGTGCTTCAGTGTAAGAAGAGGAAAAAAACACCTGATGAAAGTGTTTTCCTCTCCCTCAGTGAGGAACGTTTTACTTCACTTAGCTATCTCCTTGAGCTTAAAGTTGAACTTGTATGTTTTATAAAGAATGGACCATACCAGTAGAACCTAATCTTATAATTAAACTTCATGCTGCTTAAACACACATTCATACTTTCTCACATTTCTTACAACTGCATCTGCTCTTTAGGGTCCATTCTCAAACCAGCCCCTGCACCCTCTGCATACACACGGTTGCTCACATGCAAAGGGTTCCCAACATTGAGTGTTATCTAGTAAGATCTGTGAGTGTGGAGTGGGATAAAGCTGTTCAACACTCCCAAGTCTGCACCGATGCAGATTTTTGCGCGGCCTGTAAAAGCCCTTTTATTGTTCTTCAAAGGAGACGCTTCTTAAAAGAGAGTTTATTATTATCACACTCAGTTTTTGTAAAATGCATAACTGGAAGAACCGGAATGATCCGTACAAACTGTAGCTATGTACAAGGAGCTTAAATGTCATAAATAATTGACTTGTATGCTCCTTGTAGCCAGATGAAACAGCTTGACCTCTGTCTGTGACAGTGATGGGCTCTACAGTAGTTAAGTGCTACAGGAAGGTACTGAGGGTGTTATCCACAGTGGCCAGCTGCAGGTACTCGGGATGCTCCCCCTCAGACTCCACCTCGGAGTCCTGCTCCTTGTCGTCCTCTGTGCTCTGACTCGAGAGCGGCGTCTTTCTCCGGACAGATCCTCGAGAGCGGCGCTCCAGGCACGAGAGGATCATCTGTGCCAGGTCCTGCTGGAGCCGCTGGAAGTTCTCTCTGGAGAACCGGGAACCAAGATGTTCATTCAAGTAAGTCATCACGCTTCTTGTCAAGCATCCAAAGATCATATTAAATACATTTTGATTCAACATTATGATGACAGAATACAGAAATACAATCCTTTAAATACAGCACTAAGAAGTGATGCTTCATTGATGTATGACTCAGGAGGATTCAAAGCCCAGATTAGAGCAGGAGGTATCATGGACCAAACACAATCACAAAACTGTGATTTGTTTAAACTAACTGGATCATCGCTTAAAGACTTCAGCATAATGTGCTTTAATGTATTTCATTTCAATCGTCTCCATCTGCCTCACAATGATGAAGGATTTCTACAAAAAAACACACCATGTAACATGTGGTAATTACTGGGTTGTGTTTCCTTTGCACAGCGCTAGGCTAGCTGATTTGAGTTGAGTATCTTCGCTAAACTAAGCTAACCTGGCTGTTGGCTGTAGCTTCATATTCATAATATAGACATGAGAATGACCACCCTGAGCATATATTGCTCTAAATGATGCCATTTAAAGACCACTGTGTACATTTGTATTCATTAGAAGAGGTATGCAGCATTGAGCCTCAAACATCTCATGGGTCTAATGGTTTTCAGGAGGTCGTAGTGAGTCGCTGTTGCAGTAAAGTTTTGTTGCCAGATGTTATTGAGGAGAGTCTGGAGGGTCTGCTTACGTTGTGGGAGGAGTTGGGAGGTCGTAGTCTTTGCCGGTCTCACCTGTCAACCAGTAGGTTGTCTCTGTACCTTCACCCTTTGAAAAAACATACAAACACAAACATTAACATCCAAGTGTGTTAGCGACTCTGCCTGTTATCTGTGCTCTCTCCAGGATTGATGTTGCTCAGGTCGTTTTACATCTTAAAGGTAGAGTCAGAAGCTTTCCTGAACAAAATAGAATATTGACTTATACGTAAGTAATGCAGCTCAATCCTCCCTTTATGTGCCTTGTTTCATGTGTGATGGTTACTGTGTCTGCAGAGAACCTGTCTGTCTTTATTTTGACGTTTTAGTTGCCTCAGGACGGTTCTGGGCGGGATGCTGGTGTGTATCCCCCAGCCAATGACGGCGCACAGGTGAGTTTAGGAGTGGATACAATACGATCCAAACCTGCGACGATATGACAGACGTGGAAGTAAAGAAGAGAAATTCTATCGCAGTGAGGAGGAAAGAGTTGGGTCTGCTTTCTGTTGGACAGGCAGGTTCCAAACCCCGGCGGTCAACTTGTGCTAGTGTGCAGTAGCTTTGTCCGTATAAGCAGTAAACGTACACACTACAGTATATGTCCTGCAGTGATGAGCCCAGAAGAAGGGGCTCAGTTTGAATGTTGGGTTTACAAGCTGCAACTAAAAAAATGCCACTGACTCCACCTTTAATTTATCTGAAAGTTTTAGAAAAAAGAAAAAAGCAAAGTGGTCTATTTTTACCTTCAGATATGTTTCTCTGATCTCATACTCGTACTTGCAGTGTGTCCTCTGCAGGATATTTATAGTTGGCTCGCTGACGTGGATCCTCAAGGCTGCAGGACATGAAATCATCAGGTTGAATAAGATGTTTTTTACGCACGCTTGGCAGGTTGCATTTATTTAATTATGTAAATGCAGAGGAGTAATGAGCAGAAGATCACTTGGACTTGTTGAAAGCTGAAAGCATGAATGTCTGTGTGAATCATCGTGTTGTGCATGAGTTTCTTTCCATACTCACGGTGACCTGTAGACTCCATACGAGATGCCGTGTTGACCGTGTCTCCAAATAAACAATATCTGGGCATCTTTAACCCCACAACACCCGCAGCGCAGGGACCTGGACAATTCAAGAAATATTCACTTTTTTAAAGTTAAAAATGTCTTTTATTTTTTTACTGAAACATTGAAAAGTATTGTAGTCTACCTGAGTGGACGCCGATACGTATCCACACAGGGATGCCAGGCAGGTGTCGAAGCTGGAAGGTGCCCATAAAGGCCAAGATTTCGAGCGCCATGCGGCAGATATCAACTGCGTGCCTGTTCCCATTTCTGTTAGGAAGTCCAGAGGCCACCATGTAGGCGTCACCTATCGTCTCCACCTGAATGCCAGTAGAAGAAATAATGATGACCTCTGTGGTGCTGTGCTGTTTATTTGGTCTAAGTTATTTGGTCTTGTTAGCACCTTGTAAACATCATGGTGGTCGACGATGCTGTCGAAGCCCTTGTAGATATCATTGAGCATGTCCACCACTTCCATCGGCGTGCTGTACTGGCACAGAGAGGTGAAACCGACGATGTCACTGAAATAAACCGTCACCTCGTCATACAGCTCAGGCTCCACCATGCCAGTCTCCTTCAGGCTTTTTACAACAGGGCTACACGGAGAGAAACATGTAAATAAGAGACACAAGAGAAACACTGACCTACCAACCTTCAACCTCTTATGAAAGATATAACCCTGTAAACATTTATAGCAGGGCTGTAAAACGATTACAATGTTTAATCATGATGAAACTCTAAATTTCAATAGTTAATCGTGACTAATCTAATTTTTAATCGCATGTTTGAAATTCCATTATTTGGCATTTAAAAATGAAAATAGTTGTGCTTTTATTTTGAAATTTTGTATTGTCTTAAGCTGAGAGTACTTTACTTGCTGTTTCAATTCAATCCTGTTTTTAAATAAAGTAAGAACCTCTGGAAGATCGAAGGTTACAACATTAACTTAACCACAGAAAAAGGAACTCATTAAGGATCAAAAACTAAATTAAATCAGCTCAAAGGCGCGGTGAAAAGTGACATTTGTGATGTCATGAGGTGGATTTTCCTTTTAACTCTTCAGCTGAGCTGTCTGAGAGTTTTTTAAAGTGGGATGAGACGTTCAAAGATGCAGCAGTGTTGTTTATTTTCATCACTGTGACTACAGGAAGACACAAGAGGAGGCTTATCTAGGGTGCGCCGAAAGGGACAAAATAGCATGTGATTAACTGCAATAAAAGAAAGAAGGCATTCATTTCAGTCCTTAATTAATCCTGATTAACTAGTTAATGAATGCTGACCGCCCCAATGTATTGATAATTATTGACAGTGTTGCTGTTTTGTGTAATTATTCTGTCCTTATAATATTAGTGTTGTAATTGTGATGTTAATATAATTAACTTCACAGCCACATCATATTTATCTAACTATTTCAGCGGGTTATCCATTACTCTTCCAGTTTCTCCCTGCCTGCTTTCAAACGTTTTGGTTTCATGGGGCGCAGATGGCCTAGCGTTGAGGTCGCGCCCCATGTACGAAGGCTTTAGTCCTCCAAGCAGGCAACCCCGGGTTCAAGTCCGAACTGTGGCTCCTTACCTGCATGTCATTCTTCACTCTCTCATCCTGATTTCTGATCTATCCACTGTCCTATCAAGTAACGGCAAGAAGCCCCAAAATACATTTAAAATAAACAAAAAACTTTGTTTCACACAAACTTTGTTGCAACTTTTTTCATATTCAGATTGTCTCACTGACCAGGTGGAGTGTTTTAGTTAGTGTTTAAGTCTTAATTCATATTTTATAAAACTACTTGAGCTCTTTCAGCATATTTTACCTACTGTCTGGTTGACAAGCACATCTTTTTTGAAAACTGGGCTAAATAACCTTTGTTTTCCAACAATGATCATGTTTTTCAGATAAAGTATTTACACAAACCCAAACCGATTCTCTAACAGGGTACATTTTGGTATCTGTTTTCTGAGGTGTCTAAAGTATATGCGATGTGCTCCACTGAGTGTAAACAGACCGAGGAAGCAGCATGAAGTTGAGGCAGTCTGCTCGGTCCCTCTCAGATTTGTAGAGCACCGTCCTCTCCTCCACCAGGTGCTCCAGGTTTCTGGAATAATTCTGCAGCCGTCTGATCATGTTGTCCATGTAGCTCTCGTTGTCCTGGTTATGAATTTTACTAAATCCAAGTGAAGAGGAGGAGAAGGACAACATATACTCTCACTGAAAACAATAACAAACATGTAATCAAAGTCCCAGTGTGTTTAGGGCACAGCCAGGCTGCATATATAAATCACACGTTGCAGAAAGAAAGCTGTTACCTGATGATTTTCCCCAGGCAGATCTCTATCTTCTTAAAGTCAGGTCGTTTTTCTGGATCTTCATCCCAACAGCTTTTAATCATCATGTACACCTAAGAGAACGAGCACATAACAACTTTAACATGACGCAGTAAATAAAGCGGCCGTACAGCTGGTTGAAACTCACCTCCGACTCTCTCTCTGAAGCCGTCTCAAAGTTCAGATCAGGTCTGAAGAAGGACATGATGACTCTGGACAGCTTTTCTGTAACACACAGACATTCATTACCCACAAGGTGATTTCAGGGGTCTTTGAAATGAAGCTAATCATTGGCTCCTGATTGGCTCCTTTTCTAAAAAACAACAGATGCTCCTCAACAAATCAAGTTGTTTAAGAAATCACTATTATCAACTTTATCATCTTTTTCGAGTTAAACATTATTGTGTTTAACAACAACATGTCATGTTTGAAATGTTATTCTCTGAGGTGGAATGAGCTCACTGTATTCATCATTTAGATATCGAACAAACAAGGAGATGGAAATGGTAAATGGACTTGAGCTTGTAAAGCCCTTTTCTAGTCCTCTGTCTTCTCAAAGCACTTTTTCACCACAGGTCACACCTACACATTCACACACTGATGGTAGAGGCTGCTGAGTGAAGTGACCATCAGTATTAACTGATCCTATTCATACACATTCACACAACGGTGATGAAGCAGCGGGGGCGACTTGAGGTTTAGTGTCTTGCCCAAGGACACATCGGACATGTGGCTGCAGGAGCTGGGGGTCAAACCCCTGACCTTCTTGTTGAGAGACTACCGACTCTACCACTGAGCCACAGCGTTATAAAGTTACAAAAAACATACCTCATTGAAACAAATGCTCCATGTCTGTTGGAGGTGGGGAGCTTTTGCTCTGTCATTGTTGATGCAGGTTCAAGTTTTTTTGGTTTTTGCTATTTTATTTATCTTCCCGCCCTGTGGTTCTTTTTTTTCCTTTGTTTTTTTTTGTAAATGAAAACGCCCCCAAACATATTATTGGAAAATATAGCCCTCTATACATAAGGCTTTTAAAATAGATTTGGAGAGAAACCCTGTGTATTGTAATGACTGAAGAGAAAAGCTAAAGTAAAGTTTGAATCATTACATACTGAATCTCTCTTATTCTCAATAAGTTTAACCTGCCTGAGTGTACGCTTATATGTGCTTGGGTTTGGATGTGAGTGGATTTCTCTTTGATTAGAAACCGTTCTTTTAGAAACATAATAATGTATTGCTTTGTTCTGTTACTTTTCAGGAGCTCAGTTTGTAAGTGTGGACATGGTGTTAGTGAGTAACACCTTCTCTGTCAGAGCAGCACTCGCTGTAGAAGGTGCTCTTTCTGAGGACGATCTCCTGAGAGATGATGGAGAAGCTGTACACGTCTCCTTTCTGAGACGTTCCGTGTTTCCTCAGATGCTCCGGAGCGGTCCACAAGTCTGAGGAGTTAGAGAAGGATGTAAAATCACAGAATAGATAAAAACACTTGAATTAGATGACGCTCAGGCTTCATGTGGTCTTACCTTTTCCAGGGCTGAGGAAGCTGTTGCAGCCAAAGTCTGTGATCTTCACCACCATGCGATTATCCACCACACAGTTTGTGGACTTGAGGCGACCGTGCACCTGGATGTCACTGGCATGGAGGTAGGACATACCCTGCACACAGCAGAGGGAAGGGGAGGAACAGGCTTATATTAGAGGGGCAGTCGGTCAATGTAAGCTCCACTGACCTCTACTGGCTGCCAGAGGGAACTGCAAAAATAAGTACAATTAATAACCCAAATACACAGCAGTGAGTTTGTATTGCTACTGTTGAGGCTATTACATTATAAACACATTAGCAATTATGTTATGTACTTACTTAAGATATAATTATGTTGTGCACAATCAGATCACAACCTGGAGGAATATGTCTGTGTCCACAAGTACTACTTCATGATACTCAAATTTCAACGAGTAAAAGGAATAATTAGAAGTGTAATTAATTCATCAGGACTAAGAGATAAAGGTTTATCTTGAAGTGAAGTTGAGCACACGTTTGAACTTGTCACACCTCTTAAAACACCTGGAGAACGTTTATGTTACCCTCCAAGAAAGTACAGAAAGAGAAATATTAACGCTCAGATTTTTTGCTTTTAAGGAATTACATAATAAGATTTTATCTTCTAAGTTATTACAGGTTTCTGTTGATTTATAAACATAAAAGAAACACTCAGTTAAGATGTTCAAGCTGAAGATTTCATCTGAGTACTGCTGCATTTATAATTCCTCAAACATGTCACATTACTTAGTGTTTACTTCAAGGTAGTGTTGTAGTACTCGAGACCGGTCTTCACTTTTTGAAGGTCTCAGTCTCGTCTTGGAATCAAAAACAATTTTACTCAGACTGGTAGGACTCCAGATTTTAAATCAAGACCGGTCAAGACTTCCACTGATAGGCTATTTTTCCAGGTCATCACTGTGATTAGAAGGGAAACGCCCATTCCTAAAAGAAGAAATTTGAATTTTTCCCCAGGTTACAGCTGCAACCTTCCTGGTGTTACAGTCTTAGTGAGTGACACACCTGCTGCACACAAGATGATGATTTCTCAGTGATATTGTTGGTCTTGGTCTTGGTCTTGGTCTTGGTCTTGGTCTTGGTTTTGTCTCGCCCTGCCTCTGTCTTGGCCTTGACTCTGTCTTGATCCCTAATTGCCTGGTTTTCTTGCACTCTGGGTATTTCTTGGCCTCGGTCAGTGTGGTCTTGACTACAACACTACTTCAAGGTGTCACTCTGCAGCACAGTTTCTGTCTCACCTTGGCGATGTCGAACATGACGGAGATCTTAAACTCCCAGTCCAGGAAGGTCTCCTCTGGGTAGGAGATCTTGTCGTTCAGCACATACTGAAAGAAGAAGGGATCGAGTACATTTGTGAGTCAAATCTGGTAAAATAGTTGTTTTCTGAAGTGTGAATGTTCCTTGCTTGATCCATACTAAGCTTGTGATACTTCTTCTGTATTCTCCTTATTATGATGATTAAAAAACTTCCTCTAATAAAGGAAATGGACGTCATAACTCCTGAATACTTTTGATGCACTGAGGATGACACAATGTAATCTATGTGTTTACCTTATTTTCTGGTCTTTCTTTGGATATTAATTGTGTCTGGTTTTGGACATATTATTTATGCATGACACAACTTTTAAATAAATACATTTAAATGCCACACTTACCCTGAGCGACCCCCTTTCTCCGTATTCAAACACTCCGAACACGCCCTGGTCAAATTTCACCGTGCCATAAAACTTTGTGAGGTTGTAATAGTCGATCTGAAGGAGCTGAAGCAGGAAACAGAAGCTCTTAAGACGGCACAGAAGCTTACTTTGGAAAAATATTAACACAGAGAATTTTGCACAAACCACCTGTTATCTCTCTGTGTGTGTGTGTGTGTGTGTGTGTGTGTGTGTGTGTGTGTGTGTGTGTGTGTGTGTGTGTGTGTGTGTGTGTGTGTGTGTGTGTGTGTGTGTGTGTGTGTGTGTGTGTGTGTGTGTGTGTGTGTGTGTGTGTGTGTGTGTGTGTCTTACTGCATTCAGTTCTATCCTCTGGGTCTCGTTGAAGTTCCCGTCCGAGTGCTTCAGCTCCTTCAGAATCACAATCTGAAAGTTTTGCAGCAGCGTCAGTCTCACTACAACGCTCTTGTTCATGTCTGCATTCTCACATGTCGACTGAGAAACTAATGCAGGATGTTAAGTTACCTTCTTATCATAGAGTGCACGGCGAATTTTGAAATCCATCTTTTTCCTTTCGTCTTCAATCTGATCGGGCAGAGAAAGGTTCATTTAAATCAGGGCCAAAGCGTCTTTTATTACTGGGCTCTTAAGTGAATTGATGTTCAAAATAAGTTTTAGCTGAGGCAAAAGAAAATGTTGAGAGCTGTGGAAAAGACTCCTTCGCTGCGCTGTAAGTGAGTACATGTTTACAGGTCAGTCACCTTCAGAGAAATAACGTTGTGTTCGTTGTTCTCCAGCAGCGTGATGAGGTGTGAGGGGATGTAGGACCAACGCTTCCTGACCAGACGGTCTCTTCTGTTCTGTCTGCAGAGAAACAAAACAAAACACCATCAGGAGGATTGAACCTGTCATACTTAATTAGTTTCTTATTTTCAACTTTTAAACAAACACTTGAATCTTGTATGAGGACAAAGGAATAGTTTCCCTTTGAAAATGATTCACGTTGGTCCAATAAATCTCTTTAAGCAGATGATAAATATCTGTATGATTCATAACAGCATTGTAATAACATCAATCCAAACATCAAAACTGAATGTCTGAGCATGTTTACATTATGTTCAATATAAGATAAGAGATAAAATGTCTCAAAAGAGAACACATATAGTCTTTAAAGTGAAAGTTGATTTGGTTAAATATGACAAATATCTGTTGTGTTGACAAAAGTTTGTGAACAACATTGTTTGCTAACCCCATCATGAACACATGATGCGATCATTTCATTGTGATCTACCATTGAATTTGCCATCACAGTGAACCTGAGCTTTGAGAATTGAATAAGTGCAGTTGTCATGGCTTTAGTATAACATACTGTTGTTTTCCTGTACCAACCCTTTAACTCACTTCACAGCCGACTGTGTGAGCCTCAAGCGTGTGTGTGTAATGTCCTTGATCCTCATTTTCCAGGTTTCATGAACTGAATTTGTTTTATCACTCACCTGTAGAAAATGAAGGCAATGGTCGCTACCACAACCACAGTAACAGCTAACACGATGACGATGATGTCATGTATAGCCAGGTCTGAGGATAGGAACACAAGTAGGTATTTATTAAAGCAAACCATGCCTCATCCTGGGTATTGTACACACGTAACAGCAGGAAGACACAACGCAGAGCGAACGTTCAGATTATTTAGAACGCCCTGATGTTAAAGTAAATGTCTAAAATAACCATGATGATCTGCAGACATGTGTTACATGTGCCAGATAAAAAAATGGCAAAGAGGATGCTGTTATTTTTTATTTTGTTTTTAAGTTGTCTTTTGGGCCATTTTCACCTTTTTTTTTGGATAGAGAGCTGAAGAGAAACAGGAAATGTGTGGAGGAGAGAGTGGGGGATGACAAGCAGCAAAGGCTATGGTGTCTCTTAAAGCCACAATGTGTCTTCAATGTGTGAAGATGTTTTTGAAATTATTCTTAAAGCTGAAAGATCTACTCATAATCGCTTTAAAAGTCAGCTCCTTTAACATGACTTGCCTCAGTCTGCAGACTGTGTTTATTATTTGGTCGCTGCATGACAATGGTATATAAAAAGCAAAAGCTGGGGCGCTGGTGGAGGCTGTAGTCCTCCGAGCGGGCGGTCCGGGTTCGAATCCAACCCGTGGCTCCCTTCACGCAATGTCATTCCCCACTCTCTCTCTCCGTGGTTTCTGACTCTATCCACTGTCCCATCTCTCTAATAAAGGAACAAAAAGGCCCCCAAAAATAATAAATAATAAAACATTAAAAAATAAAAAACAGTAAAAGCACAGTATTCAATGTTACCCACAGGAATATTTGACCACTGTTGAGCAAAGTTTTTTTATCATGGCTGCACATTTTGGACGTGTGAACATGCTTTTTAAATCAAGGACCAACTGTACAATTGTAAAGACTTCTGGGAAAGGTTATGACATAAATCAAGCCAGATTAATTCAGCCAATGATAAATCTATAATCGTGTGCGTGTGTGTGTGTGTGTGTGTGTGTGTGTGTGTGTGTGTGTGTTTCAGTAGTACCTTGGTCTGGCATGGTGTTGGGAAGTCTTTTTCCCCAGATGAAGGAAGGGTTTGTCTTGACCACTTTGGTGCGGTTGTACTCAGTGTCAAACCTGAATAATAATTCGTACTGAGGAGAAGCGAGACCATTTTTACATTTCAGCATTAAACACTGTGGCAGCAAGGGATTTGGCACATGAGGGTTTTTTAAGATCTTCTGGGGATATTGCAGACATAATGTAATATGTTCACTGCTAAATGGTAAAATAATAATAATAATAATGGGAGAACAAAAGACCTTGTTGTCAGTTGTGGTGTAAATGACTGAGAGGTCCACGTCTCTGTCTCCATGCTCATCCAGCTTGTAGGGTCCAGCACTTCCTGCACAGAATCATAGAAACATCTTAAAACACTTCAACGACCACAAGATACCGTGCGATGGCAACTAAAAGAGGAAAAAATAGCCTGACAGACATGTGTCCCATTATTTAGGATCAGCTTGTTCCTTGAGCCTCTCACACCCCATAACATACTGTTCCAGTCAGCAGGCTCTCACACCTCATCCCTTCATCCTGTCAGTGAAAAACACTAATAAGAGATAGCAGCTGACAGCTTCCATCTGTTCCGCCTCAAACACAAATAGTCACCAATGTCAACTCAGGCCTTCAGTCACAGTCACTAAATTCATCCCAGCTGTGGTTGATGTTGAAGATTCGGAAGTATTAACTATCAGAAACAAGATTTAAAGAGGACATATTATCCCCCCTTCTCCAGCTTTTAAAACAGTCCCCCTGTGGTCTAAATGAAACATCTGTGCTGTGGTCAAAATATAACATGAATCAAGCACCAGAGGAGGTTTGTGACCCTGTATAAACCAGCTTTCTCAGAACGCTCCATTTTGGTGTGTGTGTCTCTTTAAATGCAATGAACCCCCCCTGAGTTTGACCCGTAGACATCACTCCTCTGTACTGAATTAAAAATGGCGGACCTACGCAAAAGTTTTGTTCTAGGCTGGGGGTGGAGACCATGGGTGGAGATACCAGGGGAGGGGAGGGTAATTTTTTATTACCAGAATCCCATTGTGATGTCACAAGGAGAGCACATTTGAAACGGAGCATTTTTCTCTGAGTTGTAAGACTTATGCAGACCACAAACAAAGGACAGGATGGGTTTAATTCACATTTTGTGGGTCAGTAGACACTCAGGTTACCCAAATATATGCTCAGAAACACTGTGAAAGTGGATTTTTCCACAGTATGTCCCCTTTAAAGGTAATCTTATAGCTGCTCAACTTCAACCTCTGTAATCAACATAATCAGTCCTCCCCATTTTCATCATCACTACAGCTGCTGACGTTAATATTAGACTGATCAGTCCATTATCACACTTATCACACATACTTTTAACATTATTACAAGCACTGTCGCTATAAATCTTTTTTATTGATTGTTGTTCTGTCTTTATCTTTCTGCATCTCCCTCTGTCCTCTCACAACCCCGAGCAGATGGCTGTTCATCATGAGTCTGGTTCTGCTCGAGGTTTCTGCCTCTTAAAGGAAGTTTTTTCATGTCACTGTAACTTAGCTAAATGTTACTTAGTCCTCACGATGGATTAATGTTGGGTCTTTGTAGATAACATAGCAGAGAGTGAGGTCTTTCACCTGCTCGTTTTGTAAAGAGTCTTAAGATAATTTGTTATAAATTTCTGATAAACTAATAAAGATTGATAGAATGTTTTTTGTCACACCACTAAAAATGTCGAAAATCATTAATTCAGAATTTAAAAAAAAAATGCAAACAACAATGTTGACTGCTTGCATGAAAGTAAAATTCAGAGTGGAATATTTTTCTCCCTTCTGCAGTGACTACCTCTTCATTTCATACTTACCCTCAAAGGAGATGTTTCTGAAGTAATTGACATTGACATATTCCATCTGATACTCGGATGACTGATTTGTTTTGGCAATTTCCCTGATCAGCTTTCCAACTAGCAGCACTGCATCATGGTACGCTGCCATGTAATCATTCATCTGCAGAGAGCGATAGACAAACATTGATTGTAAAACTACGCCACTTAATATCTCAAGAAGAAGAAGAAGATGTCCTTTATTAATCCCACGAGAGGAAATTACTTTTACACTCTGTTATTGAGACATGCTGCACACACACAGACTGAAATACACACACATACACAAAAGGATGCTATGGACATGATGTCAGAGAGAGAGAGGGGCTGCACATGAAAGAGCACATGATAGATCGAGGGTGCCTTAATCAACAGCACCTCTGCAGCTACCAGACCAATTTCCAGACTTGGTTTGCACTCCGGTTACCAACCCAACTCCCTAAGGACTGAACTACTACAAAAATGTGTTACAACAAAAATAATTCTGTTCTTGAAACAAGTGTAGTTCCCAAAACATGTAACAATTTCTTTAAGAAGCAGTTTGATTAATGATGATATCCTGTTTCCTCACCGTGTTGTTGCTTCTCAGGTCATTATTGACGGTGTAGTTTCGAGTGTTTGGCATCGTCAGCACCAGCACGTTCTTCATAGAAGTCATTGAAGACGTGTTGTAGTAAATATCACTGTGGAGAAGGGAGGGAGATGATTTTACAAGTGCTGTGTTGGCAGCATTATCACGGGAATTAGTCAGAATAAGGGAGCTCTCATGAATGTTTTATCAATTTTAACAAAATAATAAGTATCAACATACATCGAATTGTCAGTAGATTCTGTGGTTCAATAATCCCATCCTCAACATCAACAAGCATGACACTTATATATCTTAATTGAAGATATTGAACATGATTTAAAACTATTAAACTACAGTACAATAAAATAGTGGATGTTACCATTACATAAAATGTAGCATGCACCCGCCCCCTATGCGTATCACTGCGAGTGGTTGGCCTACAGGGCCGCATCTCCATGTAGTTCTTCCGGGATGAGCCCGGTTTGGCCCCATGGGTTTAGTGCAAACCCCTCCAACATGTTATGGTGGTGATTCTTTGTATTATTAAACAAAGATCATTTTTAAGCCATTTATCCATCACTTTGTTTCACTTTTTCCAGAAATTTAGTAATCCATCTATATCAATTGTTTATCTATTAGTTATGTCAATCTTTAAATTTGACTTCATTTTGTAAGTTGTTCTTGTTGTAAAAAACAAGAATTCTGTATTATTCCTTGAACTACTCCACTCTGTTTTTGTTTATACCCCCTGGCAGCTGCAGAAGCAGCCATGAGTGACAGGAGCCTTCAGAGTGAATTAAAGCTGGTACGACTGTCTATCACTGCTCTAGGCTAGAGAAGATGTTTACAGAAAGTATGATAACAAGAAAACTGAAATGAAAACAAGACATTTTGAGGAGAATTGATTGTATGAGAAGTTATAAAAGAGCTAGAGAATAAAAAGCACTGACTTGTAGAGATCAATAAGGAGGAAGAGAATTTCGCTGCTGTCGGCTTCTTTGGATCCATTTTTCACTTCGATCACGTCCTGAGGTGATCCGCAAATGATGAACACTGCAAACAGAGGAGCTTTATGTAAGAGTGCAACTTCTGAGTTTGTCCAATGAATTATTGATTTCGTCTACAAATGACCATCTCATTTCTGCACTGATCCAAGAATACACACAATATGGGGCAAAAAAAATACATCCAAATGTTTCTGTTGTTTGACCTATAGGTATAATTTCTCCATTTCACTTACAGTTGCTCGTCCTGTTTTGAGGGGATGCAATCACTTCCCTCAGTTCTTCTGGTTTGCGCAGCACAGTTCTAGCTATATTTTGGGCAAAAATTCCTGAGCCTACATCCAGTGCATTTATGTACCTGTAGAAGAAAAAAAAATACAGCAATACGAAGGGACTGAAGAAACAGTGAGTCATATCACTTTTACTCCATAATTCATACCTACTGGTCTATTTCATTAACACTGTGGGACAGAGTTTATTCAGGTCACTCAACATTGTTTTGTCTATTCATTGGTGAAAAAAAAAAAAAAAAAAGTCCATATTCATAAATAATTTATTCTGAACACTAACATATATTCTGGTCAGAAAAGGTCAAATTCATTTTTAAGATGTACAGGGAATTTCCTTATCCATAACAGGAGGATGTTTACAGAGCATGGGGTAATCACATTGTATTTTGTCTATTCTCTTTCTTTCTTTCTTTCTTTCTTTATTAGGATCCACTCAATGCTCACTAAACTTTAGTTAAGTCATATTCGATGTCACTCATTTTCTTTTCACGCTGACACGCTGTACATTATTACCTAAAGCTGTTCAAATATTTGAAATGAAGGTGCAAAGGGTCATTCTTACCATGTGACAAATTCCTACTGCCTATGTAGTCACAGTGACTGATGTGCTTAGAGTCAATAAATCTAAACCTGGTACAATATGAAATGTACAACAGCTGCCATATGATATGAGACAGAATCAATATCTATGGTTTGCAGAAAGAGGAAATGTCCCACCTTAATAGATTACAGAGAAAGGAATGTAGGACCTGTTAATCCATCAAACACTTTTCTGGAGCTCTAATCACCTGATGATTTAATAAAAACTTCTTCAATATATGATTGACCCAAAAAAAGTTCATTAACTATCAGAAACGAGATTTAAAGAGAACATATTATCCCCCTTCTCCAGATTTTCAAACAGTCCCCTGTGGTCGAAATGAAACATCTGTGCTGTGCTTTGGTCAAAATATAACATGAATCAAGCACCAGAGGAGGTTTGTGACCCTGTATAAACCAGTTCTCTCAGAACGCTCCATTTTGGTGTGTGTGTCTCTTTAAATGCAATGAGCCACCCCCGAGTTTTCCCCGTAGACATCACTCCTCTGACTAAAAATGACAGACCTGCGCAAAAGGTTTGTTCTAGGCTGGGGGTAGAGTCCATGGGTGGAGATATCAGGGGAAGGGAGGGGACTTTTTTTACCAGAATCCCACTGTGATGTCACAAACTGAGAAAATTTGAAACGGACTTATGCAGACCACAAACAAAGGACTGGATGGATTTATTTCACATTTTGTGGGTCAGTAGACACTCAGGCTACCCAGATATATGTTCAAAAAACACTGTTAAAGTGGATTTTTCATAATATGTCCCCTTTAAAAACATCTCATCCATGACTCACCAGAAGCAATCCTCAGTATGTTCCTTATGTGTCTTGTAAACATAGGCCGTCTCCCAGGCAGGCTTAATTGTGTTGCTGTGTTTCCAAAAGTGGATGAAAAAGTTAGAGATCTTGCGTGCGGGCGGTAGGAGGCGCTGCAGGTTGAGCGCGAAGTCACAGGACATGCCAAAACTTCCCGCTGAGATGATGGGAGTGCTGAGCTTCAGACCTTTCTCAGCACTGACAGAGAGGAAACATAAAATAACTGTTGTCACACATCGTGGTTATCTGACAGGTGGTTTTATATTTATCTGCATCAGTGTGAACGTGACTCACTCAACCATTGGAAAAGTAGCGTAGGTGCAGGTGGGTCCAAGCACTGCACATCCCAAGTTACTTGAATTCTGCCAAAGAAAACCAATAAGTATATTTGTCTGTGGGAGTGGCAGTTTTCACGAATGCTCTGGGTGATGTTGAGATCGCAAAAAACTGTTAGAACAGCGACCTCCCACCATAGCTTATGACATAGCCCATTGCCATGAAACCACCAGACAGGCAGCCTCACATGTCGCCAGCCTCGGACCTTCAGGTTTACACATGGTGGCCGGTGGAGTATGTAGTAATAGCCACATTAAAGAGCCCTTTAAAGGGGAAGTAGTGCTGAGCCCCATGATGCTTTGTTGAGAAGCACAAAGTATTGGTTGCATGTGTTCTAATGAAAGACCAGCATTTTAAAGATGTACCCCTCTGCATCTTCAACCCTGGGAATGCATTGTGGTCTAACCTCTCCACAACCGGGCCAAGAAGTATCTTAGTTTTGGTGGTCTACAGACTCAATACTACTAGAGGACCTAGCTCTCTGCTGCCTCACATTCACCAGTTGTTCAGTGAAACCTTCGGGATAGTGTGTGTTGTGATGTAGAGCTACCCCACCTCAGTCCTCGCACTCAACGGCCTAGACGTGAGCAGAGACTCCGGGTTTGGTATGGTGACTGGGCTGCCCATTAAGTTCATGTATTCAAGGACAGTTAAAAAAAAAAGACTCAGGAAGATACTGAGTGTTTTATACTGTTTGCTATGGATGGAGCTGACTTAACGAAAAAATTAAATAAAATTGTCGAGTAAAGGGTAAAGATTATAAAGCACTGTGACAAACTGGACATCAGCTCATAATTCATTAGCTAGCTTGTTGCTAACATCCACCATTAGCATTCAACTACTGCCTTGATATTGCGTAAGCAGGTTATTCCTTAGGGCATTTCTTATTTTATCAAGTAACATAGTTTAGCATTTTTAGCTAGCTTTAGCACCTGCTTTCAGTGATGTATGCTAGCATGTGGCTAAATTACAGAACATGTTGTAGCTAATTGATGAAATGTGATGTTCATACACTCTTGGACTTGTGTTTTTTGCCTATTTATTTTGAAATAGGGAAACATTTTGTTTCATAACTTCTCAATCCAATGTCTTCTCAGTTGGTGGTCAAGTGAAAAGTGGTGAAAATCAAGAAAACCATACTCAAAATAGAAGCTTTTAACTATCAGATGATAATAGCCTAATAGAAAACATGCCCAATAGTTTATCATGTGTTAAAGGTGGACAAAGAGCTGTAGCTACTCACCATGAGTTGTGTTAGCTGGTCCACTCCCTCACACGCGCTATTCCTGCAGCCTCTATTTCGATATAAGGTTGTGTTGAAGCCGCCAAATTTAGGTGTTATATTAAACTTCAAATCTTAATGTGGTTTGAGGAAACAAAATAGGCAGAAAAACATTGCATTATTATTTTTCAAGATTGTGATTATGTCTGACCATATGTTTTTCCTTCTTATATAATACCAAAATAAACTAAATCTGACAACATTTTCAATGTAGACAGCATGTTCCATACACAAACAGGTTACAGTAATTATGGGTGAAGGGGTTTAGCGAACAGCTAGCTGTCATTGAGCTTGAATATCAATAATAATCCATAAATATGTAGTAAGTATGCTCAAAACTGTTCCTGTCCAGATTCAGCCCTAATAGCAGGTCAATCCAGTCATTAATTTATATTTAATTTTATTATGGACATCCAGTCTAAAGCTCAAGCTAAACTAGCAGAGATTAAAGCGTTTCAGATAATCATTGCCTGTTGGTTGATAGCTTAATTGATTGTATCTCATTATTTGTTGTGCTGACTAAATAATATCTTATCTGTTTTTATCAGTCATTGCGTCACTTGTCCTCTGAAATCTCAAGAGTTTATAACTTGTTGCCTTACGTCTATTATCATTAAAGTGAATGTAATAGCTGCTCAACTTTAACTACTAGCCTATAATTAACACAATCTGTCCTTCCCGTTTCATCATTATTTCAGTTGCTAACATTTACCAGACTTACATTGTAGCTATAACTCGATCTCATTCATTGTTGTAGTTGTTCCTCTATTTGTCTCTATCTGTTTCTTTTTTTTCTACATCTCCCTTTATCCCTAATTTCCAACCCAAACACAGTTTTCAGCAGATGGCTGTTCAACATGAGTCTGGATCTGTTTTTTCCTTGTCACTGTGACTTTGCCAAATGTTGCTTAGTGCTCATGATACATTAATGTTCGGTCTTTGCAAATAATATATCAAATTCTTTCACCTTCTTTTTTGTAAAGTGTCTTGAGGCAACATTTCTTATGAATAGGCGCTTTACAAATAAAGATTGATTGATCATTTGATGTGAAAACACCGCAAGAACACGATTAAAGGCAAGAAATTAAAACTTTGAGACAAAACAAAACAAAAATGACTAAAAAGAGGTTAAAAACATTGCACCCTTGGTAAATGGGAACTTAACAACTTAAACCCTAAACACTTGTATTACTGGCAGGTCTTGACACAGAAAAATCTCTTGTATACAGTATACCTTTGTTCAAACTACCAGACTTATCACTGAATAAAAAGTGATATATTCTGCACACTTGCACTAAATAAGAGTGTTCAAATTTGACTCTAAAACGTATGGTCTATTGTATTGTTTCAAGCCTGTACTGTCTGTGTCAATATGCAGTAACTTTTATGTGTTTAAAAAAATGTGTTTTATTACCATCACCCTCATTGAGGATTGCGTCTGTCTCTATGGCCTTCATTATTTCCCCTTTTACAAACTTCAGACTCCAAGGAGACACTTCATCCTCCAGGAGAATCACATTGACTGTAATTCCATCCACACAGTTTTGGATGCCCCGGCATGGAGCAAAAAGTATAATCCCGAGGGCACACAAAAACAACCACCACCTCCACGTTCCCATTTTCAGCTCTGATGTTCCTGCAGTTTCAAATTTCAGAGTTCTTTGTAGAGTCTGTGATCTGCCAGAGTGTATTTCCTTTAGTCCAGTGATGCAGTAAACTTTTCAAGACCTTCCTCTTTCATCTTGATGGAAATTCCAGAAATTAAATCAACGTTGCCGTAGAAAAAGTATTAGTATCCAGCTCCCCAAGTCCTTGTTTTACGCCGAGCTGCTTGCTTCACCTCACAGGTTCACACTCCTTTTGTTCCTCTTAGTGGCCGCTCACCTGTCCTATCCACATCAAGTTGTTAATATACAACCTTTAAAGACACAGACAGGGGCAATATAACCTCCTCACTGTTATTGTGCCAAGGTCTGAATGAATTACGAGCCAAAAACACAGGCACACAGAGCACATATTAGAGCTTGTAGTGTGTGAGCAACACAGATTTCAGGAATGAAAAAGGAGCATTTTAAAGGGGATGTCACAAATAATCTATTTTTTAATTCAGGTGGTCAAAGAAAAATAATGTAAATAATAGTAGTGTAGACTTAAATGTTGCTTCATCAGACAGGGAAATTGAAAAAGACTTGCACCATATAGCTTGTGGAAATGTATCTGTAACTTGCTCTGTGGAAAACTGTGACCTAAATTGAAAAGTGATTAGCAGTCGTTGTGCTGATAATCTGTATCTGAGAGGTCAGTTTGACTCCTTTCATTTTACAAAGATTAATTAGTATGACTCATAGATTTAAAAAAAGGCTTGAACAAATAAATTGCAAATCACACAGCTGGCTGGAGAAGTGTTTTATTACTGCTTTTATGAATGCTTTATGAATAAAACAGACTTTGGAAAAGCGGCAATTTGAAATAAAACAGCAGGGGTGGAAATAAATCAACTTTGTTTTAACGAGACATAGAAAGCCTTTGGGTTTTTTTAACTACACATCTGCACATACCTATACGAGGCCTTCCTGATATGAATTAACCTCAAAACTACATTTGATGTCACTGAATAGTAACAAGAGGATCAAGCTTGGATAAGTTGTAAATCAATCTGGGTTAAAAACGTTATGATGGGACCAACAATGGAATGGGATTTTAAAAAGAAAATCCATGACATTTTTTGCCTTTTAAACTTTAAACACTTTCTTTTTAATTCGTTGAAAAAGTGTGAATTATTAAAAAACAAAAAGAAAATCTGACTCCATGCTTTGACAGATGACCTGTGTATTGGTGCTTGTGCCTGTCATTCTCTGAGAATCCCCCGAGGAAAGGAGAGCAAGAAGAGAAGAGAAAAGAGAAGAGCAAAGGTTGGTCGGGTCATAAAAAACTAATCCCAGATAACGTGCTGTAAAAACACACACACTCCTGTGATTCAGTTCAGAGGTGTTTTGTACTGTTTATCTGTAACACTTACGCACACACACAGACACACACGCACAGACACACCCTGCAACATGACAAGGAGACTGAACAAAGTAAATCCGAGAGCTTATTATGTTCAACTGAGAGTTCCCTCACTTTAATTTAACGTCTGAATAGTCCGGTTATACATCGTCTGTTAACTGATGGTTTGAAACAGCACTGTGACGTTTAGCATCCTCATGTAGGTCACACATACGCACAAACACACACACAAACCACACACACACACACACACACACACACACACACACACACACACACACACACACACACACACACAAACAAACACACACAGTTCCAGGCATTTCTCAGACACAAATTTTATTCATCTGTCTCTGTGACATTGAGTGAACCAACCTGAACCATGAATTGCAAGCGATAAGGATGTGTGTGTGTGTGCAAATTGTGTTGTACAAATAAATCAATAAATATGTTCTTTTTATTTCCTTTACATCAATTCATTTGATCTGTATTCAGAACTAATGTTGGGTATAAAATGTGACTTAGTAAAGGTTTGTTTAGGGAGTGTGGTTTGGTTTTAAATGTCCTGATCATCAGTGTAGAGCAGGGATGGGCAACTTTGGTCACAGCAAGGGCCACATTAAGTTAATTCTCACTGCCAGAGGGCCAAATTGTAGAATACAAAAACGATTACAGTCAATTATGTCTCAAATTTAACTCAACATATACCAGTGATCAAATATTATTATGGACATATTTCTGGTTTTTCATGATTTCATGGCAGATTTGTCATGTTTTCTTCATGTTTCCAATTAATTGATGTGTAAAAATTGACCTGAGGACCACGTTGAGGGTTGATGGGATACGCATATGGCCCCCGGGCCGCCAGTTGCCCACCCCCGGTGTAGAGTGTAATGTTGATGATTGTGAGATACTGGGAGACTTCTGAGAGAAAACTTTGATCAGATTTAGACTTGTAACAGACTAGTTTCTCCTTTGTGCTCAATAATTACCTGAGAAATCCGAAGCTTTAGTTTTGGAATAATAAAAACATGTCAAACTTTTTGGTTCCTCTGAAATATGGCTGAAATCTGCAGCTTTCTAATATAATGGTTGAAATGAAAACGTCTGAAAACAGAACAAACAATCTGAATAAAGACCAAAGTCCTGTTTTCTTCTGCCCCATTATCTTAATCCTTGTGTTTGCTTTCTTTATTTTGACAACCATTGTTTGCTGTATTGATTTCACTTTACGCATCGAACATGCTCAGGTTTAGTGCGTCAAGCTAATTCATATATTTCTTTTCATGGGTGTATTCAAGTTTTTCTCATTTTGTATTTTATAAAGTGTCATTCTGTTCAGTCACAACGAGTGCTTTATATGCTGACTTTATCCTGTAACACGTGGACCTAAAATGTCATGAACCCAGAGTGTCAACTCTAGCCTTGTAATCTTAGACTACTCCCCTCTTATCAGTCTAATGTCTTCTGAATGCCAGAGGCTGGAGAAACAGGAAAAATCAATCGGGGGGGGGGGGGGGGTGTTTATGTGGTGCGTCTTCCTCTATACCAATTTCCAACCCCGACATAGTTTCAGCAGTAACTTTGTACTTAATGCTCATGATGGGTTCATGTTGGGTCTTAGTAGATCTTTACCTGCTGTTTTGTAAAGTGTCTTGAGATAAGATTTGTCATGAATTGGCGCTGTATTAGTAAGATGTATTGATTGATTGATTGAGTGATTGATTGATTGATTGATTGATTGATTGATTGATTGATTGATTGATTGACAAGTTCAGCACAAATTTAGAGACTAATTGTATCCAGAAGTTTTCACTGTTCTTCCTCATCAGACATACAGTGGTATGGTGACAGGTGGATCATGAACTCTGCTGACACCTAGTGGTGAAATTGATGAACTAAAGAAAAATGGCAAGATAAAAAAACGTCAAATGTTTAACAAAACCCTCTAAAATGTTGCTTTGCAAGAGTCTGAACTTAAATATGAAGGGCTGCCTGAGAGGAAGGATTCTTATTCGACAGCAGGTTTAAGCTTAATCATCAATCATACAGTCTACAATTATCAACAATAAAATATAACCTATTTACTCTTGTACTATGAAGCCTACAAATTTGACATCCAATGTCCAATGATACTTCACCCTTTTTGTTTGTTGGATTTACTTCATAGCTTCTTTACCAGTACAATTTACACACGATGAGCTTACAAAACATGATAATACCAGATCATCCAGGCGTTGAAGCAGCTGTGAGGAAATTTTTGCAAATTAAAAAGACTTAAATTAATACTGGTGTATTTTAATGTCCAACAAAAGCAAATGAGACCATCAGCAAGAAGACTGATCATTTCTATGATGATATTTTTAATATCTGAAAGTGCTGCATTTTTCCATCTAGGAGTTTTGTTTCAGTGGAGCAGTGTGTGTTTGTTATTTCTGCTTCAGTAAAACAAGTGAATACTTTCCGTATCTGTAGTGTCTGGGTTGCCAGGTCAGGTCAGTGAAGGCCTGTTTCTTTTCTCCAGGATTCAACATAATCTGTGCCAAAACAAGCCAAGACAATGAATGATCCCAACCAGCTGTCTGAGACATAGCAAAAAAAAAGAACTTTGTTAAAGAGGGCTCTTAAAATAACCGCCCTAGTTATTCCACTTTGTACTGAGATCACTGACGACTAAAGAGATGGAGAGAAAAGGAGCACAGAACGTCCTTCAAACAGTATCATCGTATTCAAAACACAGAGCGCCACACAGGTTTGTGAATACAGTAGTAAGTTTTATTCAAACTCGACCTTAAAGACAAAAGACAATGTCACAGTGATCTGACAAAAATAAAAAGTGCTTGCGAACACAATCAAACTCGTTTCTCTCACAGGAAAGAAACCTAACACAACAGTGTGTTACTACACTGTCAAGTCACACTCAATGATGCATAGAACACCTGATGATGTCTCTCTGAAGGCGCCGGCTGTTACTGCATGATGAAACAAAATAAACACAATCTACATTAAAAAAAAAAAAAATACCACAAACAGTACAAAACATGCCAATAACCAGAAACAAGACTGCTTGTTATTTTGTACATGACATAGCTAATAAAAATACACGAGGATTATGTAGAAATAAGAAACTTGTTAGGAAAGGTCGTAGGTTTTTTTTAACCTGTCGATGATGACATGACAGTAGCAAAGAGATATTAACAGGGAAGTATCATTAGAGTGAGGTGTGCAGTGTAATAGTCAAAGAGGCTTACATTTGCACAAATACTTATAAATGCAGCTTTTAATTACCAAAAAACCTGATGGTCTCATAGTTACAAATGATAAATAAGTCAATAAATAAATAACCTTTTTTTTTTCAAACTCCCAACAGGACATTTTTCCTGCTCTGTTTTTTGTTGACAGTCATATGCCGTGACATGTAGAAACATATTAAGACTCCACCTTATCAAACAAACTAAATCAGCAGTTCATCGTCCTCAGCCTGATACTGTTCTCTGAAAGTTGTTTTGATTTTTTCTCTTTATCACTTTTTTTCTTGCATAATATGAAAAAAAGAAAAGAAAGCTCGGAAGCTGCAAATAATGTATTTTACCAGCTTTATAACAACAATAGAAAATACTAGAAACTTCTTGCTATCAAAGCTTATTTTCTTTTTTCTCCACAAACAAATTAGAGAAATAGTTTAACATTTTGAAAAAGGTACATATTCACTTTTTTGTTAACAGTAAGCAATACCTCTTTCAAGCTTACACAAAGGTTTAGCTAGCAGGTGGTTAGCTTAAAATGTCCTAAAGACTGGCGTTTTTCTTTTTTTTAGTGCATTTAACAAATAATATGTTTATAGCTGAGCTTTAGAGGTGCTGGTGCATTTTCTGTCACCTTCAGGGAACGCGAGGCTAGCTGTATCCAGTCTTTGTGCTCAGCCAGTTTAAGCTAGGCTAACAGCTCCAAGTAGCTTGACATTAAGTAGGTAAAGGAAAGTAGTATCCATCTTCTCAGCTAACTCTTGACAAAAAAAAAACCAAATAGGCATCATTCCTCAAATGTCAAACTATTTTTTCAACCTTATCAAGTTAACCTGAAGAGCCATAAATTGAGAACTGCTGATTTCATATCTTGCTTCAAACACATTCTTTATATCACTTTAAATCAAGCTGTATCTGTTATCCACTACACCCATAGATCATCACTCCATCCTCTGCCCTTTTCCTGACCTTCTTCCCTCTCCTGTTCCCTCACCCCAAACCCTCTGGCCTGGTTTCCTGTGGCAGGCCAACACAACGTCCAGCTACTGTCTTTACCACCAAAACTGAAGACCGTCATAGGAGCTGGCTACAATAATACTGGATTTCTACATTTTTCAAGTAGACAAAATACAGAAGTGCTACAACACTAAGAAGGAAAATAATTCCCTATATATCGAGCTTATTACAGCTCCTGAGGCCAAAATGCATTTGTCAGACTGAATTCCCACTGTTTTCATTTGGCAGCCGTGAACTAGCAGGGTTTTTGAGTACATCATGAAAATAACATGACTTCCTGAAGGCACAGCTGAGCAGCTGCTCCCTTGGCATTAAGACAACAGAAAGGGTCTTTACAAATGTGATTTCCTTTTATTTTCTTCTCTGTCTGCCGTTGTAAACACAGTCACAATATGGCTAAATTTTTCATTGAGATGTTGGTCACATGACTTTTGGCAGTGGTGACACAAAGCTTCCATCAGTAGGTTGCTTGGTTGTAAAAAGAGGCGACATGAAAGTGGGTCTGAAAGAGAGATTTACTGAGC
The DNA here is from genome assembly GCF_963584025.1 of Labrus mixtus. Lineage (NCBI taxonomy): Eukaryota > Metazoa > Chordata > Actinopteri > Labriformes > Labridae > Labrus > Labrus mixtus. The sequence continues at coordinate 19,806,869 of NC_083632.1, forward strand.
TGGTCCCATCAGATTTAAATTAGACTCTAAGCAATCTCAGAACTCATCGGCTATCATCCGACAATTATGTTGCCTCTGGGAGCAATGGCCAGCTTTTACGAGGCTGCCAGTGTAGCCACAGGATAGTGATGAAGGACTTCCAGCAAAGACTTTGTTTTCTGTGTGTTGCGATAGTTTACCGTCCAAAGAGCAACATAAGTGAGAATGGAAATAGTGTTGAGAAACTAAATCCAAGAGCAGGTTGTTAACTTGCACTTGCAAGCAGATGTTTGATCAAACTATTAATAAAAGCTAAATAATCGTCAGATGACTGCTGATGGGTCCTTGGATTGCTTTAAGGTGGATTGCTTTTCGCCCCTTTTATGGTCCGCACAGACTGTTCTCCTTCGCACAGGCATTGCCCAATAAAAAACGCTTTTGGGCAATACTACTCATACAACAAACAAAACCAAGAACATTTCTACTAACAAAATCCTGTACTGTACCACATCTGTAAATAAAGATTAGCTTGTCTGTAATGTGCTGAACGAGTGCCAATGTAGCTTAACTGGGTCAAATTGCAGAAAAATAAGATTCAGCCTCTTCAGCATCCGAAATTTAAAACATTAGTTCCCTAACAGCAACTCATTTTCCAAGCAAAAAAGATTCTCAAGGTCAAAGTGAAAATGCTAACACCATACCCTGTTAAGATAATCTTAACCAAGACATATATAATTAAAACATTCAAAAAGAAATGATAAAACCCTGACCTTCAAAGGAAAACATTCAAACGTATACATTCAAAACCTTAATTATAATCCTAATACTCAACTGAACCAACACTTTTCATAACAATGTCACCTCAGGCCCAAGCGAAAGGCCAAGTTCTGAGTCCTCCTCTTCTGACCCGGCCCCAAACCTTTCATCCCAAAAACATAAAACCCTCAAATTAAATCCTCCTTTGTCTTTGCAGCCTCACAGCGTGTATCACTGGTTTAGGAGCTGATGATCTGACCTGACCAGGTCTCATGCTTTGTGCCTGGATTCAGGTGGGTGATCACTACATCGACAGCCTGGATCTTCTGGTTCTTGGGAGGGATGGGACACACCTTGTACGTGACCTCGTCCCCTTCCATAGGTACGTACTCTCCATCAATGCTGTACAGGAAACATGAGCAAAAACAGCAAACCATTGTAAATTCATACATGGGAAATCAATGTTTTATACGTTAAATCTAATAGGCACAGATAGTCTGAGTTAGCCAGAAAGTCTGAAAGTCTGGGTTAGCACAAAAGTCTGATTAGCTACTATTAGACAACAGCTAGCCTAATAATAGCATTAAACTACTTTCTGGATAACATAACTGTTAGAATTGAAGGCAATGCTTTGAAAAGTTTGCAAATTCCAAGCTAATTTTACATTAGTTAATGTCATGTCATCTAGGAATTTAAGCCAGTCCTTTTGTATCAAGTCATATTCTTATGCAGTCATATTATCTTTCAGACTCTTCAAAGCTAACACTGATACTATCTGGAAAGTGGCTGATTGATGTTAACTGTGGTCTGACAGAGGCAAAACGTTTAGTTTGTATTTTATAATATGGGTCAAGATTTTTCACTTTGTATTGATGAATAGAGAAGCAATATGATTTTTATTGGCAGATACCTTGTACATAGCAGGAATACATATACATACATATATATACTGTATATACATATAAGATTCCTATCCTGGGAGTGACATCAGAGGAAAAT